>NW_020884936.1:2969348-3010971 GCF_003945725.1 Corapipo altera
AAGAGAAGAGAAGAGAAGAGAAGAGAAGAGAAGAGAAGAGAAGAGAAAAGACCAACAGGAGGGCAGAGTGAGGGACAGGAACTTGTAGCTCTGAGCTTGATGCTGGGGAAAATATGTCAGGACGTGCAGAATCAAGGACTCCAGGAGGTGGAGGTTGGATGTCTGTGGCTGGAATGACACAGGTGGAAGAGGGAGCTGAGCTGAGCTGAGGGGGGTGGGAGGAGCCACAGACAGGACCCAGCATCTCCTGGGGCCGGTCCAGCCCTGTCCTACCTTGGTGGGCTGGAGGTGCTCCAGGATGTTCTCCCGGAGGGTGGCCACGGCCCTGTTGGCGTTTCGCTCCTGCTTGTACATCTGTGTGGTGGGGGGGATGGAGGGGGCCGCGGCCGAGCTCAGGTACGTCCCGTTGCCAAAGGCCTGGATGGCGTTTTCTTGGGAAAGAGACGGAGAAAAGGCTCGTCAGGGCAAGGCAAAACATCCCTGCACCACCCAAATGCACCTCTGAGGGTCTTCCCGGCTGCTCTGCTGGCAACCAGGGAGCTGGGCACCCACAGACTCCCGAGGAGCAGGGCATCTCCATGCCCCCGTTCCAAAGGAGGGCCCCCAGGGTGCAGGGATGCCACAGGTACTCACGGAGACAGATGTTGTTGGTGAAGAGGTGCAGGAAGGTCTCACACTCTTCCTGCCGGTTCCCGCTGGCGTTGCAGGTGCACCAGGGAGCGATGCTGGACGTGGAGTTGTCGATGTAGTTGGGGGTGATGGGGCTGCCTGCAGAGGGGAAGGGGTGGAGAAGTGTGACCACAGGGTCGGTGAGATCCCCCCCAAGCTGCTCTCTTGGGTTGCTCTGCTCTCAGCCTTGGCCAAAGCCCTCTGTGAGGGCAGCACAAACCCTCCCAGTGCTGCTGTCGTGGCTCTGGTTTGCTTCCAGGGAGGAGAATCACAACCTCTGTGGTCACCCCACCACCACCAAAGTGTTCAATTGATTAGAAAGTGCTCTCAGTCCAAGGAATGGGCATTTTCTGGGAATTCAGGTTCCCTAAGAACATTCATAGGTTGGGAACCTTAAAGCTCATCTCGTTCCACCCCCTGCCACGGGCAGGGACACCTTCCACTAGCCCAGGGTGCTCCAGCCTGGCCTTGGACACTTCCAGGGATACAGAGGCAGCCACAGCTTCTCTGCCCAACCTGGGACAGGGCCTCACCACACTCCCAGCCACGAATTCCTTCCCGGTATCCCATCTATCCCTGCCCTCTGTCAGTGGGAAGCCATTCCTTGTGTCCTGTCCCTCCATCCCTTGTCCCAAGCCCCTCTCCAGCTCTCCTGGAGCCCCTTTAGGCACCAGAAGGTGCTGGAAGGTCTCTCCAGAGCCTTCTCCAGGCTGAACACTCACAAACTTTCAGGTGAGGCTGCCCCAGGGCGGAGCAGAGCGGGACAATCCCCTCCCTCGCCCGGATGGCAGCGCTTTCCTTGACGCTTGATCCCTCCTTCTCCTCTCCCTCCCACCTCTTTTTTATTCCTTTCTCTCTCTCTGCACCTCACATTTTACTTTAATAATTAAATCAAGCCAGATCTGCCCTCCCCATACCTATGATGCCAGTGTAGGCCAGCAGACAGGCAGCGTAGCTCTCCCTCCGGCACCCGCTGGCAGCCTGCAGGGAGGGCTGGCAGTTGAACTGGAACTCTGCATAGCGGGACCTGGGGGAATCACAGCACAAAAAACAGGGCAGATCAGCAAAGATTTTTTTGAGGGGGAAAAAACAAAAGATACAGAAGCCCACTGGTGGTGTTCGTAAAATCCTTTGGTGCTGTGGGTGTTCCTTAGCGGGTTTGAACCGATACAGTTCTACATTCGCCCACCCCAACAAATCCAGGAGTAGTTTTTGAGCAGGTTCTGCAGTTCATGTTTTATCAGGATTCCTCTGGAACTACGAGAGAGGTGCAGTCTTGGGAGAAATGGTTGTTGTCTGCTGTGTGAGGCTGGTTTTTGAGGGAAGAGCTGTTGCCGGCAGGGAGGGAATTCATTCTGTGTTTGTTGTTTTCAGCTTTGCCTAAAAAGCCCCAACCTTCATTTTTATGCTGATTTGTTGGAACAGGGAATCACCCCTGTCCAGTTTCTCTCTCTTTGAAGACTCTAAACGTAGCTGAGGTCACCTCACACCAAGAGGAATGTCCAAAGGCTCAGACATGGAATGTTCTACCCATCACCAGGGCTGCTCTCCCATCCTCTGCTGCAGTCTCCCGTTCCCAGGAGAAGGTTGGACCCTCTGGAGCCTGTGGAGCAGGTAAATCCTGCTGCCAACCAGTTATTTGCCACCTAATTTTTTAGGGATGAGGCAGTTTTTGGCACATGGTGGATGTTTGGACACTGTAGGATATCTGAGACATCCACATGGGACTTTCAGGCAGAACCTGGTGGAGATCCAGATCCATCTGAACAGGCCTCCCATGGCCAGGGAGGAAGGGACCTCAAACACTGCTGGCACCTGAAAGTAGAGCCCTTTTGATGACAACCTGCAGTGTCTGAAGTGTGAACCAACCTCAAAATGTTTGCTCTGCCTGGGAAACCTCAGGAAAACTGAGCATCTTGCTCCTCCCAGACACCCTCTCTCTTCCAGACATTTTGTTGGTGTTCCTGCTCAGGGTCAGAATTCCAACTTGCACTTTCCTGTCCACTTCTCCTCCTCAGCCTTCTCCTTCTTTTTTTCCTTTTCTTTGTTCCCATATTTGCCCCACACCAACCCCTTTCTCCTATGACACCAGGAAAAACCTTCCTGCCCAAAACATGCCGCTTTTAGAGGAGGGAGATGCTGCTGGCAGATTTTATGTAATTCCATATAATCTGTGTCAGCAGAACCCACCCCTCCAAGCTGGGAAATCCAAGGGGTTACAGCTGGGAAGGAGCTGCAGGAGGAGGACTTGCAGGACAGGCAAATGGAGTATTTTACTCCATTCCTTTATGATTTATTCCTCGTGGTTTCTACACTGCTGGCTCTGACCAGGTCACACGTCAACCCCTTGTTCCTGCTGTGCCTCTGGAGGATATTTTACATTCTACATTCAGAGGCCAAGGGAGCAGATAATGAACAGCTGTGCTGGGGCAGGAAATGGTTTCCAGCCTCCTGGGGGGCAACACTCTCCCCTTTGAACCTCTTCCTCCCCACTGGGCTCTCTTGTCTTGTTAGGGAGAGGGTAGGACCACTTCAGATTCCAGGATCAATCTTCCATTTCAGGTTCCATGGGTACCAGGGGACATCTGAACCAGGGCTGGGGTGGCTCAAAGGCTTTGCATCATTCTTTGTTGTCCTTCATCCACGTTTCTGAGGTGCACAGGGATATTTGTCCCAGTCCATCCCTCCAAGAGGATGCTGCTGCTCTCACCTCCTCTTTGCGAAAATAAAGAATATTTTAATTGTAATTTAAGGATGATGTGCTGGTGGGCAATGGCTGCTGGCAGTTCAGCTTAGGAAGTCCCAAACCCCACAATAATTAGAGTCTGGGATAATGCTGGAGGTGTTGTCCTACACTTGTTCTTGTGTTTTCCTTCTCCAGGTGTCTGTTCAGGGCTCCAGCTGCACCCAGGGCACTGGGCTGGGACCACCACAGTCGGTGTTTTATGGTCTCACATCTCCCACAGACAGATGGGCTCTGCTCCCGGGAGCTGTGTGTGGATTGGCCTTCTGGAATATCAAGGACTTTTGGAGAAATAAAGGGGTGAAAATAGTAGAGAAGGAAAAAGGCTGTGAGTGAGCACACGGGATGGGTCTGTGGGGTTGGATGGAAGCAGAGCAGCAAACCACACTGGCCACAGGCTGAGGGATGGATCTGGAGTGACACTGAGACCCTGAGACTCCTGTTGCAACCACCAGAGCTTAGAATTATGGAATAGTTTGGGTTAGGAAGGACCTTAAAGATCATCTTGTTCCATCCCCCCTTCCACTAGCCCAGGTTGCTCCAAGACCCATCCAGCCTGGCCTTGGACAATTCCAGGGATCCAGGGGCAGCCACAGCTTCTCTGGGCAACCTGGGCCAGGGCCTCCTCACCCTCATAGAGAATATTTTCTTCCTAAAATCCAATCAAAATCTACCCTCCTTCAATTTAAAGCCATTCCCCCTTGTCCTGTCTCTCCATGTGGGTTGCTGTGGACTAGGGGAGATGGACAGTGGGGAGATGGATCAGTGAAAGTGGTTGCAAACACCCCACCCCACATCCCTTCGTGCCTCACACCTTCTGGAAAAAACTCATTGCACAGGATAAGGGGTCTAAGGTGCCAGGATTGGTGCAGACCATCCATGGATCAGGAGACCCAGCTTTGCCACCAAGACCCAGAGCGGGTCTTTCTTTAGGACCAAAGCCGAAAAATCCGTAGAAAAGGTCTAAAAAGCTCCATCATGAACATCTCAAATCTTCTTCTGTCTGTTAACACCTTGTGTATGGGGAAAGGATGTGGGAAGGAGCCACTGGGGCAAAGGCCTGTCAGTGGGATGTGGTGGGAGACTTAACTTTGCCACCGAGACCCAGAGCGAGTCTTTCTTTAGGACCAAAACCAAAAAAAAACATAGAAAAGGTCTAAAAAGCTCCAGCCTGAACATCTCCAATGTTCTTCTGTTTGTGTAAGATACAAGAATATGGATCATGGGAAGGAGCCACCAGGGCAATGAACTGTCAGTGGGATGTGGTGAGAGACCTAACTTTGCCACCGAGACCCAGAGCGGGTCTTTCTTTAGGACCAAAGCCAAAAAAAACCACAGAAAAGGTCTAAAAAGCTCCAGCATGAACATCTCAAATCTTCTGTCTGTTAAAACCTTGTGTCTGGGGAAAGGATGTGGGAAGGAGCCACCAGGGCAATGAACTCTCAGTGGGATGTGGTGGGAGATCCAGCTTTGCCACCAAGACCCAGAGAAGGTCTTTCTTTAGGACCAAAGCCAAAAAAAACATAGAAAAGGTCTAAAAAGCTCCAGTGTGAGCATCTCAAATCATCCTCTGTCTGTGTCACACACCTTGTGTATGTGTCCTTGTATCACACACCCTGTGTATGTGTCCTTGTATCTCACACCCTGTGTATGTGTCCTTGTATCTCACACCCTGTGTATGTGTCCTTGTATCCCACACCTTGTGATACAAGGACGTGGATTGTGGGAAGGAGCCACTGAGGCAACGACCAGTCAATGGGATGAGGTGGGATGGGGGACCCTTCAGGTGAGTGCATTGGGGCTGTCACCAGGGGACGAACCCTTGGGACGTGCCCAAGGGACAGCTCTCCACGTGCACGGGCGTTACCTGCAGACGTAGTTTTCCCGGCAGGAATCCAGCGGCGCCAGGCAGTTGGGCTTGTCCTTGGCCTCGTAGGAGCAGGCGGGGACGATGGTCTGGCGGCGGCGCTCGGCGCAGGCCGTGTCATCGCAGGGGCAGAAGAGCAGCTCGTGGGTGTACTCGGGGGGCACGCGGTCGAAGAAGCGGCGCAGGGCCTTGTGGCACTTGGAGCGGTTGCAGGAGTCGGCGCGGGCCAGGCGCCGGATGCACAGGGACACGTACTCCGTGCGCAGCCGCTGGCACAGCTCGTCCACGTTGCAGGCCTTGGCCGCGTCCAGGCACCGGTTCACCTGCGTCACCTCGTTCTCCGACCCTGTGGGACGGGGCACGGGGGGGGTTGGCACCGAGACCCAACCCCAGTGGCACCACCCCTGTGTATTATATATATTCTATATATTTTATATATTATATATAATATATATTAAATATATTATATACTAAATATGTTATATATTAAATATTTATATATTTTATATATCATGTATTATATATTATATAATATACAATATATCATATGTAATATATAATATATCATATATAATATATCATATATCATATATCATATATAATACATAATACATAATATATAATATAATATATATTATAAATATATTAATATATATAGTATAGTTAATATCGATATTATAAATATTATAGATACTAGAGATATATAGATATTTTAGCTACTATAGATGTTATGGATATTATAGATATGTTATATACATTATAGATATAATATATTAAGATATTATATGATAGATATTATATACATCATATATACTTTATATATTATTAATGCTCTACATGTATCATATAGTACATGTATCATACATGCTATATATAAAATATACATATTTTATATATTATATATTATAGATATTATAGATATAATATATTATATATATACACTATGCTTTAGTATTTTATTTTAATATTTTAATATATAGTATATATACTATATATAATATATAGTGTATTTTAAGACTATATATTATATATAATAAATATTATAATAATATAATTAGAATATATATAGTATAGTTATTATAGATATTATAAATATTATAGATATTCTAGATACTATAGATATTATGATATTACAGATATATATTACATATATTATAGATATAATATATTATTGATATTTTATGATAGATATTATATACATTATATATGCTTTATATATTATTAATGCCATATATATATAACATGTAGTACATATATATAACATATAGTATATATAAATGAATAGTATATATAACATATAGTACATATATAAAATATATAGTATGTATGATATATTATTATATGTGATATATTATATATGTGATATATATTATAAATTATATTATTTTAATATATTATATAGCTGATAATATTAATAAAATATATTAATCACTACATGACTAACATTATAATTAATATAATTATTATTTTAGTATATTATATTAATGACATTATATTAATGACATATAATTATTGTATATTATAATTATACACTATATGGTATAATAATGTATTATTGTATCTTAGAATTAATTATAAGATATTACATATTAATTATAGTATACAATATACTAGTTATATTGCATTAAATATTAATATATACTAATTGTACTGCATTAAATATTAATTATATAAATTATAATTATATTATAATAACATATGATAACTATTAATTATCTTCTCACATTATATTATTTATTATTGATTAATTATAATTATTATATTAATATATTAATAATATTAATGCTTTATATATATGTAATAGATTATATAGTCTATATAGTTTATATACTATATATTGTATATTATATATTAATACTGTATATTATATATATTTTATATATTATATATTACATTATATATAAAATACATAGTATTTATCATTTATATACTATATATTATATACTGTATATTATATATATTTTATATATTATATATAGTTTATACATTTTAAATATTATATATATTTTATATATTTTAAACATATATATTATATCATTCATATACTATATATCATGCAGTTTACTATTCCTTTTGTGCTGGTTTCCTAAAATTTTCAAGGGTTTCTCTGTTTCTGAACTGGAGTGAGAAAAAGGCTGTAACACCTGATATTACCAAAGCTTCTCCAAAGCCTTGAAAGCATTCCAGGTAATGCCATAACATCCCAAAGGAGATGAGGGAGAGGAGGAGAAGATGAAGAGCTGATCTTTTTGAAAGCTCCAACAGAAATTTGGGAGGCGTGGGGAGGGCGGTACCGAGGGAGGGACGGCTTTGGAGGTGGGTGTGGCACTCTCAGGTAATTGGTAATTAGGTAATGAAATAAAAGCAAGAGACTTTGTTGTCTCCGGCACACTTTGGAAAACATTCCTGCATAAAGAGAGCGGTTTTTGCTTTCTAATACTCAAAAAGAGTCTCAGAGGGTTATTTTCCTGCATCAGCCACCGTGGTGAGACCACAACCCCCTCCAAGTTGTGGACCCCAAAACAGTGTCCAGGTGCAGCCCACATTTGTTTGCCGTGTCCTGGCAGGCCCAAATCCACTTCCCATACTTGTTTTTTCCCAAGAGATGCCACAGCCACCCACCAAACCTCACCCCCCAGGGCTCACTCCCCCACTCTCCTGTATTTAATAAAATGAAGCTTTGCTCTCCCCTGGGCATTTTGTAACACTTTTCCAATGTGAACTGGAACTTGAGGCCTGGGAAAACAGGAGCCATCAGGAATTGCATCTGCTTACGGCCACGGCTGGATCCACCAATTGGGATCTCTACTAAAAGACCCTTTTTTTTCCTCAAGTTGCTCAAAATTATGCACCGAGTCAGTGGCAAAGCTGAGGCTGCTGATCCTTGGATGGTCTTCACTAATCCTGGCACCTCAGGCTCTCTATCATGTGCAGTGAGTTGCTTCTGGAAAGAAGAAAACCTGGAGGGTCCCATCAGGCTTTGGTCCATTCCAGGACCTGCCCAGCTAAGCAAGAGCTGCTTGGGTCTCAAAGTGCCACAGCAGATCTCTCACTTCCCCCATCCAGACCAGTCCTGACCAGTAAATCCATGTCCTAGGAAGTAATGGTGCCTTCACAGGATGGGATCAGAGGATCCATCCCCCTTGGAGCCCTTGGGACCTGATAATGGGTCTGCCCCCAGAGCCTTCCCCACCTTCAGCAAAATCATTCTGCACTTCCACCCTCTTAAAGAAGAGGAGAAAGGATGTCCCAGTGTGGGTGGGAGAGCAGGGGTGTGCTGTGGGGACACAGGGATACTGGAGGAAAACGTGGAGCACGGGGAACAATCAGGAAAATAAAGCAGGAATTGTGATGAATGCAAAACAAACAGTAGGAAAACAGGGATCTCACGAGTTTATATGAGGCCAACAGCCTCCTCTGCAAATGTGGGATGTAAGTAAGAGGGAAAGGTCTTCCAGGTGCCCCTATATCCCTGGAAGTGTCCAGGACCACTGGATGGGGCTTGGAGCAACCCGGGCTAGTGGAAGGTGTCCCTGCCTATGGCAGGGGGTGGAACAAGATCTTTAAGGTCCCTTCCAACCCAATCTGTTCTGGGATTCTGGGATTCTATGAAAGGTGTTTCGTGTAGCACTGGCTGTAGGGTCCCTAGAGATGGATGGGGTCTGTTTTATAAAGGGGGAAATGCTCCAGAGTCATGGCAGGAGTGGGTTGGGATATCAGGCTCTGTTTGCTCACACAGGTGAGACAAGGAGCCTCCAAGCATGAGAGAGAAAATAAAGTTGAAGCTGATTTTCACCTCTCTGCATTAAGCCCATGACCTGCAGCACACCAGGGCTTTCTCCCCAGCACAGAAGGATTTTTTTCACTTAGGAAAAATCCCCAGAATGATAAATTCCCAGTGCAGAGTCCAACCCTATCTTTGGTCAGGAGTTAAAACCAGCCAGTCACTGCTGACAAGTGCTGAAACACTGACAGTCTCCCTGACCACTTCAGAGCTGGCTGCCCTCCTTTATTTCCCTGGCATTATCAGATGCTCCTTCTCCCAGCATTTCTTTTTCCCTTCCTGTTGTCCCTGCTGCTTACAGTGAGCTGGAAGTCAAATTCCAAATTTTTCAGGGTGAAGCTTTTGCTTGGGGCGTTCCCACCACCAAATACTTCCCTTTAAAAATGCCCAGAGAGAGGAATATTGTCAGAGCATCACTTTATGCCAGGGAGCTGCCAGCCAACGTGGAGGAAACAGTTCCTTGGAAGGGTTTCATCATCCATTCAGTTCATAAATCACAGGGAACACACTGGATTTTCTCCTCTTCCCACACAACACCAAAGGATGTCCTTTTTAAATCACTGCTACAATTAGGAGTGCAGGGATGTGGCTCCATTTGCACAGATTTAAGAGTGGCCACATATTGTTTGGGTAAAATTTGGTTTAAAATACCTGTTGCTCTTGCTTGGCAAACAGTCATGGGGGTGTTTTTTGTTTCAACAAGTTCTTGGGAATTTTGGGGTTTTTTTCTGGTAGATTTGAAAGAGGATCCTTTGGCAATGCTGATTGTATGGCCCTGGACACTGGACAGGCACAGGGTGGCAGGTTGTGAGTCATGTTATGGAATATTTTGATTGGTATAAATAGGGAAAAACAGGTTAAACCAAGAAAATTCGTGTCCCTAAGTAGATGCTGAGTCCTCTGATGAATCCCTGCTGCTCTGGGCCCATTTGCTTTGCTGCCCAAACGATTTCAGTCTGCCTTAAAAATGTGCTAACCGTGCAGAAAAATCCCCATGCCTGGATTTCCCCGCGCTCCGAAGCCCTGGAGGACTCTTAGAAAAAGGTGGAAAACTCCATTAGAAAGGCCATGACCCAGCAAACAGCTTTGGCCACGCTCCAGTGTCCACGCTCCCATCTGTCAAGTGGAGTCAATAAGAAGAGCGAGGGCAGGGAGCACCTCCCATCCCTCTCTGCTTTGATTGTCCAGGGCTGATGGGTTAATTTGCTCCTGGACAATATTCCTGGCCGTGGCAGGGACTGAGGGCATCCATCAGCCTCAGGCACCTGCTGCTCCTCCTCGCTTGGGTGCCCTCCAGCTGTGCTGCCACCCCAGAGCCAGGGGCACAGCAGGGAAAAGCTGAGACAGGACAGATGTTTTGGCACATCTGCCACAGCACATTACCTGCTCCCAGACGGGGAGTTTTATAACCCAAATCACTGTTGGTAAAGCTCCCTCATGGCTGGTGCAGGAGCTGGTTGGTGATGGATGGGTTGTTGGCCGACCTTTTAACTGCTGAGCCCTGTTTGTGCCCTCCAGGGGTTAAAAGGTGTCAGGCAGCTCTGTTTAAGTTGTTAAGAGGATTACATGATGCAGAGCAAAACAGGGGGCTGAGGTTTCCCTCGGGGCGTGGGGTTAAAGGCTGTGTCTGGGATCAACCCATAGGGTGGGTTTTTGACCTTTTTCTCTGCAGAGTTTGACCCTGTGACTGATGTGGAAGAACCTTTGAAATCCAAGCAGCTCCTGTTTACTGAGCTGTCTGCAGGGCACAGATCATCCACCTGCTGTGGAGAATGAGCCCATTGGAAGACGTCTTCCCACCACACTCCTCAGTCCCAGCCCTTTTTTTTTCATGCCCACACCATAACAGACACAAAAAAAGCCAAAGAACCACAAGTGGTTCTTCCCAGAACGTGTAACAGTTTAGCACAGGAATCACAGGCAACTCCTTAGAAAAGCAACTACTGGGCCTGAACCAGGCAATGCTCACAAAGGATTTCCCTGTCTGTAGCTCTTCCAGAGCCAGTCCCCCCCCCCCCCCCCCCCCACCCAGTAAGAGCAGCTCCCCTCCCCCCTCCCTGCAGTGATGGAGGCCAGGCGGACGTAATCGAAGCCCCTGCTCAGCGGCTCGTAGGGGGAACTCTCCAGGACATTCATTCCTGAGGGGACAGGAGAAACTGGTGAGAGGGCAGCTGAGGCTCCTGAGGGATGGCTGAGGTGCACAAGGCTCAGAGACTGCAGTGCAGGATTGTTTGGTGGCTCCAAGCGCCATAAATAAATCCCCAGAGTTGCAGGGACTGGTGTGTGGCCACATCCTTGGAGAAGGGAGTAGGATGGGACTGTTTTTTAAAAATACATCTCAGCTTTGGAGTGGGGCAGGGAACTGTTGAGTTATAATCCTCTGCAGCTCAAGCCACTCTCCAGGGAGTGTCACTGAGGACACCAGGCTGTGGGCAGGGTTCAAACCACCAGCTCCCTCCACACACAGCGTTTCCATCACCGTTCTTGCTCTTTCCTCTGTGTGCCAACCTGGGATATGGTCCTCGCCTCTTTCTAGGACACGGCCAGGGCTCTGTGTGTGTGTGTGTGACAACACACCCCATATTTATTACCACCTCCCCCTTTCTTCTTGCCATTATTACTTGGCACAGAGCTAATGAGCCACAGCTCCCGCAGGAGCTTCCTCTCCTCATTTTTGAGTCTCTGGGAAGCTGATTTTGTTCACAACGGCCTGTACTGCCCTGTCATCCTGATGGATCCCACAGAATATTACTGAAGCAAACAGCTCAGCATCAATTCCTTGCTTTATTAGACATTTGGATGGATGTGGAACAGCAGCTGGGATAAAAGGACTATCAAACCTCACGCTCCGGGCATATGCTGATCTCCAGGAAGAAATGGCTCCCAGGATACACAAGGCCCTAGAATTACCACAGGTGCATTCCAAGGCAGCTTTACACCTTCATTGAAATATCCTGCATCGTTACCCTCCGGAGAGGGGCCCATTTGTACGTCCCAGAGTAGCAGTTTTATGTCCTGATGACAAAGCACCTTTATCAGAGGATGGTTATCAGGTTGTCATCGTATTATTGTGTCTCTAAATGGGAAGGTGGCCCTGAGTAAACAGCGTGCTTTGCAAATTCCCTGAGCACACACTTCCACGATTGTTTTTACAAGAGGGCTTCTAAGAAGCTTTTTGCAGCCTCCTGGGTGTGTGTGAGTGAGAGACAAAGCTCTGTGTGGGTTCCTTTCTCAGTCAATTAAACGCGTGAGGACTCCGGGACTGTTATGAAATGTATCACCCCGGGGAAATTAAGGCAAGGAAACCACAGGTTTGGGGGGTGAATCTGCACTGCAAGTGACCTCAGTCATGAAAAAAATAGAGCAGAGAAGGGGGGCAGAGTCTTGCCAGCCTCTTAAAACAACCCTCTCACAGCCATCCCAAAGGTGGAAGTCCCAAGACTCTGGGAGGAAGTTCATCCAGCCCATTCAACTTCTATCCTGCACCTGGAGACCCACTCTTGGCCTCTGCCAGCCTCTCTCTCCTCTTCCTTCTAGTGCAAGGTGTCCCTGGCCATGGCAGGGGGTTGGAATGAGATGGTCTTTAAGGTCCCTTCCAACCCAAACCATTCCACATCCCAAAGCTGGAAATTCTCCTGACCCCACCATCCCACAGAGCCACGTCACAGATGACCTGTGGCCAAAGTTTTAGCCATGAAGGTCAGCAGGGAAGGAATTGTGACACAGCCCATTGAGATGAATGTCCTTGGATTGCCACCTCTTCCCCAGGTTGCACTTCAATGGAAACTAATTCATCTGGCATTTTTAGGGGAAAAATCAGATCCTGGAGGGTGCTGAGGCCTCTGATGTCCCCAGTTGGTTCATAGCACCGTGCTCTGCACCCTTCAAGCTGTGGCACCTGAAAGCTTTCCAGGAACTTTATCAACCAGTTCCCATTCCCAACCAGTTCCCATTCCCAACCAGTTCCCATTCCCAACCAGCTCCCATTCCAGAAAGCCTACGGGTTGTATTCTCCATCCTCTTCGTCTTGCTTGGCCTTCTGGCCCATGGCCTCACCCCTGCACTTCTCCTTCCAGGTTTAATCCAGGAGTGTTTTATTAATCTATTTCCCAGCCCATGGCTGGAAGGGCCTGTTTTATTCCCCATTTTAATTTTCATGGTGCATAAAACACTCCTCGGCCTGACAAGGAAGAGTTACGGCCACCGAGGTGCGATTTTATGGCGACTCTTAAAACCCGTCAAAATCCAAACTTACTGAATCCCGGCTCTGGGAACACTTTAAATTCCAGTTTGATGTCACCAGCCCCAAATCTTCGCTAACCCAAAGACACTGGTGCGTTCCACAAGCTCCAAGAGGGTGAATTTTTTTGAAGTTCAGGCTGTTTTTTTCCTCGGTGCCTGTGCTTTATGGACTGTTCCTGTGAATTCCACGGCGCTTGTGGTCTTGGTTGACATCCTTAGATGCAAAACATGCCGTGCATTTCCCCCAGGAAAAGATCTCAAGGTATATTGGGAAAGTCATGAAAAAGAGGGCAAATTAAAAAAAAAAAAAAAAAAAAAAAGAAAAGGCAGGAGGTGCCTCAGGTTTTCAGGGTTGTTTTGCCCAAAATGTCATTACCAGGGGGGTCAGTAGAATCATGGATATCTTGAGTTGGAAGGGATACACCAAGATCAACCAGTCCAACCCCTGGCCTTGCACGGACACGACAACAATCTCACCCTGTGCTCCAGAGGATCATCCAAACCCTCCTGGAGCTCTGGCAGCCTTGGGGTTGTACCCACTGCCCTGGGGAGCCTGGGTAGTGCCCAACCACCCTTTGGGGGAAGAACCTTTTCCTGAGATCCAACCCGACCCTGCCCTGGCACAGCTCCAGCCATTCCCTTGACTCCTATCAGTAGGTCTTGAGAGGAAACAGGAGGGTACAGAAACGACCTTGTTTTGCAGGAGCTCTGCAGAGAGCTCCACAATCAACTCCCTCTTGGGAAGGCCACCAGGAACGAGCTCCCTGCAGAGGACTGACCTTCCATGAGGGTGTGGTGGATGCTCCAGTAGACACTCAGGCAGTGCTTCTCCTTCTTCATGCCCCTCTTGCACTTGCAGCCGTAGAGCTGGCTGGAGAGCAGGGCTGTCACCGTGCTCCGGCACTGGCTCTTGGCGTCGGGGCCCAGCTTGTTGGCCCCGTTCCCGGCGATGCACTGCCGCAGGGTCCGGAATTTGGCGCTGCACACGGGGTCGGTGGTGCACGACTCGCCGGCCTGCAGGCAGTCCCTGCTTGAGCCCACGGCTTCTGCCATGCCTTCTGCAAGGAAAGCAAAGTCACAGGATATCCTGAGCTGGGACGCACCCACCAGGATCATCCAGTCCAACTCTCAGCCCTGCACAGACACCCCAACAATCCCCCCGTGTTCCTTGGAGCATTGTCCAAACCCTCCTGGAGCTCTGGCAGCCTTGGGGCTGTGCCCACTGCCCTGGGGAGCCTGAGCAGTGCCCAACCACCCTCTGGGGGAAGAACCTTTCCCTGAGATCCAACCTGAGCCTGCCCTGGCACAGCTCCAGCTGTTCCCTGGGTCCTGTCCCTGGTCCCCCCAGAGCAGAGCTCAGTTCCTGCCCCTCCTCTTCCCCTCCCATGGAATTTGTAACTGCAATGAGGTCTCCTCTCAATCTTCTCTCCTACAGGGAAGAGGTGTGAGGGCTGTGGAGCAACCTCAGGCAGGGAATGGATTGCGTCTCCCACAGCCTCCTTCCTCTAGGCTGCCCAGAGAAGCTGTGGCTGCCCCTCCCCTGGAAGTGTCCAAGGCCAAGTTGGACGGGGCTTGGAGCAACCTGGGCTAGTGGAAGGTGTCCCTGCCCGTGGCAAGGGGTGGGACTGAATGACCTCGACTTTCCCTTCCAACCCAAACCATTCCACGATTCCATGACAGGGTTAGCCTGGTAGCAGGATTACAAGTGACAGAATCATTCCTGGTACTTCCTCTTTGCTTCTCAGAGCACAAAAAAGCTTTCCAAACCCATTCTCCTCCCCGCTCTCTCCTTCATTCCTGCTCTCCCAAGTTAACAGCAGCCCAACCCTACGGAGACCCCCAGCCTCTCCTCCTGGCACACGAATTCCCTGTACCTACGCCTCCCTGGAGCTATGAATGGCTCTGTGTGGGTGTTCTGACATGGAGTCAGCCCACCTGTGTCCCAGGAGTTGGCCCTTGTTCCCTGTCAGCACATCCCCAGGACTCCCACTGGGTTTGTCTTGGCTTTTTCCAGGATTTTGGAAATTGTCTTCAGAGTTACTCGTGAAAATACAAAGGGGTTTGTTCCCCATTTGGGGAGGGGGGACCAAAGCATGGGAGGAAGATGTTATTTCCACGTGGACATCAATAAATTAATTGATCAGGGCTCAGTGGAGCTGTGTCCCAGTGCCTGGAGCAACCCAATTCCATGCTGTTAATTGCTAAAACAGGCTGGACACATCCCAGCTGAATCCTTAGGGATGTTCCCACCCCAAGGCTCACAACAAAGACAGGGCCAGAGGCTCAGCTGTGTTCAGCAGGACATGGTGGCATCCAGGTGGTGGAGAGGAGACGGGGCCAGGACCATGGGAATGTCACCCCTTCCAGCTGGTGGGATGCTCTGGAGTGGGGTGACATAGGCTTGGGGAAGTGCTGAGGAGGGAAACCTGGGTTATGGAATGGGAGAATCAGTTCCAGAGCCTGCAATGTAATTTTCGGATCCTTCTGCACTGTAAAAACAGAAACAACTGCCATGACCTTGAAGGAGGATTTCTCAGACACCTCCCAAAGGAGCTCCCTGTCTCTGACATAACCTGTCTTCCTTTTGGATGGGAACCAGACGGGTGAGGATGGATAAGGATGGGAACCAGAAGGGTGAGGATGGACAAGATGGGGGCACCTTCTGCTTTTCGAGCCACCCCAGTGCCTGTCACTGATGAGACCCAAGTTAGAAAATATTAGAAAATCCTCCCTCCTGAGAAAACTGTGAGTCCTTGATCTCCATCTCTGAGGGTTTCATGGAATCTCTGCTCTCTCCAAGATCTGCTGATCTCTCCATAAAGTCCCTTCTTTTCACCTTCCACCTGCCAGCTCTCCTTAATTTCTGCACCTCCCAGTCCGATGTTTGAACCCGATAAAACCATCTCTCCTCCCTCAGCAGTCTCAGAGTGTTTGCTAAGAAGGAGCTGCCTCTGCTGCTCTTGACTAGAGCAGAAAGCAGCAGCTGGAGTGCAGATATTTCAGTGATGTTTATGACAAACTTTGGATGAACCCATCGGGAGGTTTCCTCCCGAAATATCCCGATGGCATCTCGAATGCAAAACCTTTCATCAAACCCCAGACCATTTCCAAGTGCCTCGTGGCCAATGCCAAGCTTTCAGGTATTTCAAATCTCACAACACCTCGGATCCCAGTTCTCCCACCCCTGATTTATTCATAGACCTGGTTTATGCAGCACTCAAGGCTTGTTTGGATCTGCCAAATGTGGAGGGAGAAATTATTTCCAGCATGTAGGAAACTCTGCCTTGGGCTGTCATATATTGAAGAACTCCGAAAACAAGGAATGAGTTTCCTTGAAATATCGTTTGGGCTGCAATTTCACTGAGATCCATAAAATATCTGAACATATCCAAGCAGAATCCGTAGGAATAAAGATGAAAAGTGCTTGGCTTATTTCACCCTGCCTTTCTCCAAAGGATCTGCTCTGGATGAGGATAAAGCACGGCAGGTTTTATTCTGGAAGAGATGACTTTGTCAGTGTCCTGTCAGCTGCTGGAAAAGTAGGTTAGAGCAGAAATTATGACCTTCCTTCCCCTTCTCCACTTCATGAATTGCAGAAGATACTCCCCAGGATGGTTATAAACACAACCAGCCTGTAAAAGCTGTAAAACACTTCGGGATCCCACTTTAAATAAATCAAGCAGATTGACCACTTGAGAAATTTTTAAGTAAATATATCCTCGGGCTGAGATTCCCTCCGTGGAACAAAGGCCAGGGGTGAATATTTACGGCCCAAACCCATGGCATAGAACGCCCCCAATTCAGATTTTATGGCAGGGAGCGTCACAAATGCTCCGTGACCACGTCACTTAAACCCCAAATCGTTCAGGGGCTTTCATTGTTAGAGGTGTCTTTGCAACTGAGACAGCAGAACACCACGTTTCCCTCCTCTCACGGCCCCTCGGAGAGGAATTTTATGCAACATTAAGACAGAGCCTTTTAGGGGGGACAAAAAAATAATAAATCTCTGTGACTTATAAAATGGATGGTGCTCCCTACCAGGCGGGACAGGAGCAATATTAGGTGTTCTCTCCCAAAAGATGGAGTGGCCTCTCTGCTTTTTGCCTTCCAAAATAGCTCCTCGTGGACTTTGTGCCGCAGGATTTTTGTCCTCCCTGACCGAAAATCAGGATGTGCGCCCGGCTGGGTCTTCCATGCCTCTGCTGTTCTACCAGCAGCCCTTCCAGCTCCCCCTGCTCTCTTTAAAAGGCCATTTGTCTGGAGTTTTATCCCTCTCTTGTTGCTAATTTCACGCTGTTTACGGCGGGCAGATGGAGTAATGAGTTTATTTTCCCATCTCGGGCTCCACATCTGTCTCTGCTCTCGGTGACACTCACACAGAGCCGCTTCTCCTGTGCAGGAGTGAGAGGGAAACCTGGTTCTTCCCAACTTCACAGACCCTCAGTTCCTCTCATGCAGTCTTATTTTGCTCACCAAGAGGTCTGACTCTCTTCAAGGAGATGGCTTCCTTCCTTGAGGAAGTGCAGGTGGGGAGTAAAGAAATGTGAAGGTGACCCCGTGTGGGCTGGAAATGGTGAATAAAGTGCCTGGAGAGCACCAAGGTGAGATCCTGCCACTCTCCCTTTCTGATCCAATCAATGCTTTGGCTTTGGATGTTTTAGGAGGAACCAAACCAGTTCATCCCCGGGTTTTGGGATACATCCCACTCCCCACCAGTTCTTATATGTATTAGGTGTGAATATTTTTACACTGTTTTAAGGTGTTGAAGTGTGTACAGGGAAGGGAACAGAGCTGGGGAAGGAGCTGGAGCAACAGGAGCAGCTGAGGGAGCTGGGGGGGCTCAGCCTGGAGAAAAGGAGGCTCAGGGGGGACCTTCTGGCTCTGCAACTCCCTGACAGGAGGGGGGAGCCAGGGGGGGACGGTCAGGCTCTGCTCCCAGGGAGCAAGGGACAGGAGGAGAGGGAAGGGCCTCAAGCTGTGCCAGGAAAGGTTCAGGTTGGACATCAGGAGGAATTTACTCCTGGAAAGGCTTGTTAAACATTGGAAGGGGCTGCCCAGGGAGGGGGTGGAGTCCCCATCCCTGGAGGTGTCCATGGAATGACTGGATGTGGCACTCAGTGCTCTGGGCTGGGGGACAAGGTGGGGATTGGTCCAAGGTTGGACTCGATGATCTTGGAGGTCTTTTCCAACGTTAATGACTCTGTGATTCTGGGATTCACACACAGCCCTCCACAGTGATAACACTGTCATTATTTCCATGACAAGCTGTTGACACCAAAACATTTGGTGTTTGCTTTCACAGTATTTGCTGCTAAAACAAGAATAACCTCCCAAAATCTCCAAGAAAGCAACAGGAGTGGTTTATTATTCCTTTAGCTTAGTTTCCAGCCTTGTTCTGCCTGCAAAGGTGGATGGATGTCTTCATAGAATCACTGAAGGTTTGGGTTGAAAAGGACCTTAAAGACCATCTTATTCCACTCCCTACCATGGGCAGGGGCACCTTCCACTAGCCCAAGTGGCTCCAAACCCTGTCCAACCTGGCCTTTATTCCAGATCTGATCTTCCAGCCAGCACATAGTCCATGTAAATGCCTGGGAGAGGACACTGCAAGGAATTTTTGCATCCTGTGCTGGTGTGAGAGACACCTGCAGAAAACAGGGTTCTCAACAAGAAGTGGGCACCAGACCATCCTTCTGTGTCCAGCTGCTAGAAATGGCCATCACTGGACAACCTCTGCAGGTCAAATTAAACCAAGCCCCAAATTAATGTGCTTTCTAATAGAGAACTGTAATTTCAACTTCCCCAGAGCTGCCAGAAACAAGTTGTTACACAAAGTCCTCCTGGAGTGAGAAACTATGGGAAATGGAGTCTCGAAGATATATTCCCAGTATTTCCCAAATATCCATAAACAAAGAGTGATAAATAGGTTGGGATAGAGATGAACGAGGTCAGGTGGGCAATGCAGGTGGTCCCTGCTGAACCCTGTTTGGACTGTGGGGTTTTTATGCCATGACTTTCCAGCCAAATGCTCAGGATTGTGTCAGGAACAAACTCCTGTGCACAGCTCAGTTTTCCTTTCCCATTTGCTGCTGGAATAGCTGCAGAATGGGCAGAGCAGCCCCAATAAACACTAGTGGTCCTTCCCTCAAAACTTGCTCGGGAACAGCCCTCCCGGGAGAGGCCACACACCTCGTTCAGAACTCACCACTGCCTCCTGGATTTCGTGGTGCCCAGAAATCCCCTTTGGGATTTCCAAGTTTCCTTCTCTTCCCCGTGTCTTGGCCTGTTCTCAGTGCACACTCAGTGTTCCCTGAACACTATTTCCTGGATGAGATGAGAGAATCTCACCTGAGCAGGACACCACCAGGCACCTCTGCGGGCACGGATGGTTTTACCAACACAACAAACACAAACACTCTGAAATCCCACACTGCAAACCCATCTTTTCCTAGTGATCCCTCCCACTTGGGGAGGTGGAATTTTCTGGGAACACCTCAGGAATGTGAAGTCTGAGGGTGTCAAAGCCACACCGGAGAGTTCAGACCAGCAATGTGCTGCGTGTCCTGAGCAGGCAGCAAAAATGTGCTGCTTGGCTCTTTGCACCTCCAGCTCTGGCCTTTTCTCCTCTCCCTTTCAGGTCTTTTGTCTGTGTTTGCTCCAAGCAGGACTTTACAGGAGCTGAGGAAACACAAATAACCACAGTAACATTCACTAAGTGTTTCCTTCCCCTCTAATAACTGACCCACACAGGAAATAATTTACTCCTCGTGGGCAATCAAAGCCAGAAGGAAACACATTCCTCTGACCTCTCTTCCCGCTCATCACAGATTTCTCCAGGACACCCAGATGCCCTCAGAGAAGCCTGAAAACTCGAGATGTCCTGCAGGTCAAGACCCCTCTGTGACAGGAATTTTATTAGGCAAGCCATGGAATCAGACAATCAGGGAATGGTTTGAGTTGGAAGGGATCTTAAAGCCAGTTCCACCCCCTGCCATGGGCAGGGACACTTTCCGCCAGCCCAGTTTGCTCCAAGCCCTTTCCAGCCTGGCCTTGGACACTTCCAGGGATCCAGGGGCAGCCACAGCTTCTCTGGGCAACCTGTGCCAGGGCCTCCCCACCCTCCCAGCCAGGAATTCCTTCCCAGTATCCCGTCTAGCCCTGCCCTCTGGCAGTTTGAAACCATTTTTCCTTCTCCTGTTGCTCCATCCCTTGTCCAAAGTCCCTCTCCCAGTCTCTTGGAGCCCCTTTAGGCTCTGGAAGGTGCTGGAAGGTCTCTCCAAAGCCTTCTCTTCTCCAGGCTGGACAACCCCAATCCTATCTCACTGCCCTTTGACACTTTCAGGAGGATCTTTTCTGCCTTGTGAGGACTCACAATGCAAAGAAGGACTAAAATATTATGACCACAAGTGTGAAATGAAAGCCTAAGAGGGCTCAAGTGAGTTGGGTTTTAGACATCTGAGATGAACTCAATAATCCCTCATTTTCCTTGGACAGCCCTGGATCCCTCTCAGCCGTTTCCCAAGAGGGCAAATGTCACTCTGGCTTTGATGAAACCTGAAAAGATGAAGCCATTTATTTGTCTCTCACCAATTCAACAACTAGAACCTGGCTGGGAGAAAAAAAAAATTAATAATTGTGGGTTGGGGCATCGATTGTTGGATTGTGGCTGCAAACTTTCAAGCTGGGAGAGAATCCAGAGCCCTCTGGGTGCCTGTGGTCTGGGGAAGTCACATCGTGTCTCCGTTACCCTCAAGGAGAAAAGAATTCATCACGAAAACCCCTCCTGATAAGTTGGGGTGAAGTCTCCCTCGATATCATGGCTCTCCTCCACTCACACATCCTTTCTGACAGGGCTTCAGCCTTTGTTTCCTAAAGATGCCCCCGGAATGCCCCCATCCTGCTGGACTGACTCAGCCAGAGGAATCACCAAATCAGCTGGAAAAAATATCCCCCTGAAAAGAAGAGGAAAATCAGCCCAACATGCTCAGTGCATGACCTGGGTGCAAATAATTGTGTATCTATTCCAAATATTTGTGTCTCTATTCCAAATTATTGTGTATCTGTCCCAAATAATTGTGTGTCTGTCCCAAATAATTGTGTGTCTGTCCCAAATAAATTTAATCTCTCTGACCAGAAATGAGGGTTAAAACTGGAGCATCCAAAAATCCTTGTTATTCTGAAATATTGGGTGTTTCATAGAACAGGATACAACAAGTTTTGGCAGAGAACATGATCCATGCCACACTCATTCCTGTAAAAATTTGTGGACACCATGATATTGAGGTGTTGGGAAGCTCCAATCCCTGATTTCTGCTGGAGCAGAGGTGCTTCCCCCATCCCAAAGTTCACCAGTTGTATCACCAACAGCAGGGTTGTGATCATGAGGATCTTAACACCTAAAAATAAGAATCCCATCCCATGGGATAAGTGGGATATCAGCTCCTTGTGTGTCAAGATAAGAGCACATCCAGCTGGGAGCACTGAGGACAACTGGGGTCACCAGGGCTACAGATCTCTAAAAAATTAAGCAGATACATAAAAGACCACAAATTCCACTTAAATCTGACTTTAAAATGTCCTGGCCAGTGGTAGAGACATGAAGATTCTCTGCTGAGCCACAGTGAAGGAAATTTAGACCCAACACAGCTCCTATTTAGGTCTGACTCTGGCTGGGTCTGCTCAGTCATATCCCTTTGTCCTCTTCCCCCTTTCTGACCTCTCCTGTTCCTCCTCCAGAGCTCTCCCAATGTGCTGGGCAGGGCTCAGCCACATCCCTGCTCACCCTAAAGATGATGAGAGTGAGGAAAAAAGGTTGGATTCCATGTCTTCTTGTGGCTTCAGGTCTGGCATTTGACCTTCACATAGAATCATGGAATTATTTAGCTTGGAAAAGCCCTCTAGGATCATTGAGTCCAGCATTGCCAAGGCCACCACTAACCCACCTCCCCAAGTGCCACATCCAAAGGGCTTTTGAAGACTTCCAGGGATGGTGATTCCACCATTTCCCTGGGCAGCCTTTTCCAATGCCCTGACCATATTCCAGTGCCTGACCAGACTGCTGGAGAAAGCACATCCCAAGGAAGGTGACTCAATGAGAATACTGAGGATTCTCGATGTCCAAAATGATCTTTACTCTTCCGATTAGGCTGATCCCAAGAAGACATTGTGAGCATCCCAGAGAGGAATCCTTTATTTCCTTGGATAGCCACAGCACAGTGAGGCAGTGGAACTGCAGATTCCCTGAATCTCTTGGAAAGCCTTAACCTGATCACTCCAGAAAGCAGGGAAGAGAGAAAAATGTGTGTTTGGAGAGAGGGTTGTGGAAAATGCAGTGAGCACTGTTCAAAATTCCAGCTGATGGGAACATTTATGGACTTTCCAGCTGTTTTGCTCTGAATGTGTATTTATTGCTGCCATTTTAGAGCAACTCTTCCCAGGTTATCAAAATTCTTGGAAGGAAAGCTGGCATTGGAAGGGGAGTTGTTATCACTCCAATTGGATGAACCCAGAGTGATTTAAAAAGGATGGGAATCACTGGGAGTGTTCCACACAGAGTGACTTCCATTTGTCCTGTGACATTTTTTCCTCTTCTTTGATGTCCCTGAGAAGAGAGTGCGACACATCAGAGCTCTCAACAGTGAAAAGAACCGTCCTGGGGAATCTTTTCCTAAAATTTGACCCCAGTAGCCCCAAAGACAGAAGATCATTCCCCACTGGAGGGGAAGAAAAGGATGTTTTGAAGCACGTTGCCACACTGAAATGTGGCAAAAAAGGGGTATTTTTAGATGAGAAATGGAGATTTCAAAAAGGTCACAGAATGGTTTCCTCAGAGCCCAGTCCAACCTGACCTTGAATATTACCAGGGATGGAGAACCCACCACCACTCTGGACAACCAACCACAACTGCAGTGCTGATGACTTGCTTGGTGCCACCATGACCTTGGTCACCAGCTGGATTTGTCAGAGAGAAAGGAAATGAAAATTCCGTGTCCCTGATGTAAGTGTAAGGTAAAAAAATACAGCAGGATAAAAGTGTGAGGTAAGGAATAAGCAGGAGGATAAATGTTTAAGGTAAGGAATAAGCAGAAGGATAACAGTTTAAGGTAAGGAGCATCCTGCAGGTGCAGGAAGAACATGGCAAGGGTGGCACAATCCTGTGTGGAGACATCCGAAGACAAGTTGAGGTCTGTACACAGGGAAATTGGGAGAATTAAGGAATAATTTAATCACAGCGGGGTTTGTGCCATCAGCAACGTGCTGGACACTCACAAGTCTCCCCTCCTTGGATCATGTGCTCAAATTAATTATCAGTAACTGCCAGGGGGGTGATTTTCCAGTATTTAGAGGAAAGGAAGTGCTCTGTGCTCCAGCTCCTGGTACAGGAATGTCTCTGCTGCTTCCAAAGGCTGCGTTTCCCAAGGCAGAGCAGCGATAATGGAACATCCTTTAAGTGCAGTCCCTGAGCTCTGACACCCCCAGGGAGCTCAGTGTGGGGGTGTTTGGGTTTCCTCAAAAGTCTACACCTGTAACAAGATTTATCTTTAAAAGGAAAACTGTGACTGAGACTGGAGAACACACTTTCACCATGTTCTCCTGCTCCCTGATTCCTCGGCCAAGCTGAGAATTAAACCCTTTTCATCTCCCCCTTTGGCAAAGAGAAATTCTTCTCACGTTGCAGTTTCTGCTCATCTACCACTAAAACAGCATCCAGGGGTCACCACCACAGAGCCTGAAGTAACTGGGCTCCTCAGACATCCTTTGATTTCCCACATGTCTTTTTATTTCTCTGTCTGTGCCTCCAGATCAGCTCAGCTCCCCAGCCCAGATCTGGATAAACAAGGCAGCCCAATTCTCAGCTTTCCAAGCAAAAAATTTCAGCTGAGGAACAATCAGTGCCTTCAAGGTAGCCTGCTTGAGTCCAGCAGAGTGAGATCCGCATCTTTCTCAGCACCTGGAGTGGTTTTATACACACATAAAATCAAACAGCTGTGATTTTTTTAACTCCCTTGGCGCCGCTTTGCTTCAAATCCTTTGACTGAAGAATTCACCAACTTCGAAACATCACCAACTTCAAAACTTGAAAACTCCTGTAAATTAAGTGTGGATTGATATAAAAAAAAAAAAGTGACCATTTCTGGTCAAATAAAGGTTTATTGTTTCTTACAGGATAATTTAATAGAAAGATCTCTAATAATGCACTCCCAGAGTACCCTGGACAATCCAACATTTGACCCCATCATTGCTTTTTCTCTCCAAGGTAGCAACTATTGACACATTTCACGTGTATCCACTGATCCATTTTCTGCATCCCTGGAAGATTTGTGACCACTGCAATACATTTTTTCACAATCTCACAGATCCTGTAGAATAACTCAGGGCTGGAGTATTGACACCACTCATTTTTGGATCTGTGCTATCGATTACAGAAAGCTCTGATCTGGAGGGATATACAATTCCCAAACCTTCTTCCAGTGGCACTGTTAAAAGCTTTTTTTCCCCTTTTCTCTCTTGATGTGGCCTCTGGAAGTTTATTCCCTACTGTGTTTGAGGTGAGAGGAATCTCTCCCACCAGTTTTGCACGACTTGTGCTCTTCTCCACACCTTCTTCAGGAACAGACACCTCAAACACTCTCAGGATGGTGCCTGTTCTCAGTTTTCCAGGTTTACACACTGCCCAGACTCCGTGGATGCAACTGGAAAAGGAAAGCTCAGCACCCTTCTGCCTTCTCACAGGTGGATGAGCTTTTCCTTTAGGAACGGTGAATCTGGGCTTCATTTTTTGTTGGGATCCATTTCCCCCACCTGAATATTTTCCTTTAACATCCCCTGCAGCAAAGACATCCTTCTGGACATGAAGATGCTGTTTCCAGAGTGTTCCAGGACACCCAGTCCACAGGAATTCTGTCACACTGTCCTGAGTCATTCACAGAGGGATTTAGTGGCCAAGTGGTTCATCTTCAAGGTGAATATTCAAGGGGCTCTGAGCAACGTGATGTAGTGCCAGATGTCCCTGCTCACTGCAGGGGGTTGGATTAAATGACCTTTAAAGGCCTCTTCAAAACCCAAACTATTCTATGAGTCCATGGCACAACTTGCCCAAACTGAAGTGTTTGCCTTCTCCTCTCTTTGGCTTCCCAAAACTCCCACACTGGCAGCCCTGTTTCATTTGAAATCCTTCTTCATAACACCCCAGAAAGACCAGGCCTCTCCTTTAATTCCAGGAGCCAAACTTTGCAAACCTTTCTTAGCTGTCCAAGCAGCATCTCTGTAACCCCCTGGCTTTGGCAGAGTCTGTGTGGATGTCAGTTCATTTATACTTCCTCCCAAACCTCTCACATTTCTGATTTCAAATCAGATTTCTCTTACCATGCCCTGTTTTCTGACCCTTTTTCTGTTCCCCTCAACCTCAACCTGTTCCCCTCATTCCCTTCAAATAATTCTTGCACTTCCCTGTGGAGGTTAAAACCCAGAGGGAAACTTGTCCGAGGAACATCTCCCATGAGGGGCATTGGAAATGCAGCTTTTCAAACTCTCCTTGCTCAGGACAATTTGCAAAGAGCCAAAAGGGGGTAGATCACAGGATAAGGGAAAACATATCTCCAGCCGCTGCCTTCAAAACATCTCTCTCTGCACACGAGGGGAAATATTCCCTCTGAATATTCCTACGGAGTTATCTGGGATCTGACCGCGGTCTGAGGGACTTGTCCTTCTTTCCTGCTGTTCCCAGGGGCAGGGATACTGCAGTGGCTTCTATTTTTAATCATTATTGTCAGACTTTGCAGACAGTCCAAGCCTTTCCCTTCATTTCTGCCTCGTGAGCAGAGGAGCATTTCTGGAGGCTGAAGCACTGAGGGCTCAGGATCTGCCAGCCCAGATTTCCATGCCTTGCTCACCAATTCCATTAAAGACATCCCAACACTGTTTTATTTTTCCCTTTCCCCCTCCCTCTTTTTAATCAGATTCCTTCTTTTAATGACCTTACTCATAAACCAGGGCCTCACCTATCACTCAGCCGTGATCCACCTGCACTGTTGGTGTATTTTATTTTCAGTTTATTGAAGTTTTAGCTTAACTTAACCCTCCCTTTAATCCCAGCACTCCTATTCCCTGGTCTAAACTTCTCAGTGTATCCCTTCCCTGCTCCTGATTCCACCTGGTGCTTCACATTCTTTAAAGGTAAACCCATAAAAAAGGATTTACACTGGGGAGAAAATGAAAACAGTCCAAAACCTTCCCATCTGTCTTGGTCTCTGGTTGCAGCCAGTTCCTGTGGAGGAGATGTTGCTGAAGAAGGAGCTGATGGAGCAAGGATGAGGGTGAGGAGAGGGATGTTTGTGCTGGTGATCCATGGATGGACAGGTGATGGCTCAGAAATTGGGAATAGAATGGATCTGGCATTCATGGCCATGGATTTTTCCCTCTTGAGCACAATGAAGCACAAGACTTTGGATTTCTGTTGTGGCCAAGCCAGGACATGTGGGGGGGGATGAGATGGGCAGAACTCCCAAGGGATAAAGGTGAGATGGACAGCACTTTTAAGGGATAAAGGTGAGATGGGCAGCAATTCCAAAGAGATAAAAGTGAGATGGGCAGCAATTCCAAGGGATAAAGGTGAGATGGGCAGAACTTCCAAGGGATAAAGATGAGATTGTCAGCATTTTGAAGCGATAAAGGATGAGATGGGCAGAACATTCAAGGGATAAAGGTGAGATGGGCAGCAATTCCAAAAGATAAAAGATGAGATGGGTAGCAATTCCAAGAAGATAAAGGATGAGATGGTAGCAATTCCAGGGGCTAAAGGATGAGACAGGCAGAACTTCCAGGGGATAAAGATGAGATGGGCAGAACTTCTAAGGGATAAAGGTGAGATTGTCAGGACTTCCAAGGGATAAAGGAAGACATAGGTAGCAATTCCAAGAGATAAAGGATGAGATGGGAAGAACTTCCAGGGGATAAAGATGAGATGGGCAGAACTTCTAAGGGATAAAGGTGAGATTGTCAGGACTTCCAAGGGATAAAGGATGAGATGAGAAGGTGATAAAGGTGAGATGGACAGCAATTCCAAGGGATAAAGGTGAGATGGGCAGAACTTCCAGGAGATCAAAGATGAGATGGGCAACACTTCCAAGGAGATAAAGGTGAGATGAGCAGCAATTTCAGGGAGATTAAGGTGAGATGGGCAGGATTTCCAGTGAGATCAAGGATGAGATGGGCAGCACTTCCAAAGAGATAAAGCAATTTAAGGACCCAGAACCTTTTGAGAAAAGCCTTTGGAATGACACCAGGCTGCTTCTGCCATATCCCGCTACATCTTCCATAGAATAAGAACTTTTCCCTTCAGATACTGCTCTAAAATCCAGTTCCCCTCATTCCACAGAGATGCTTGTACAGAAATGTGCTCTCCCAGGAACCTGCTGGGGAGTCTGTGTGGATCAACTACGAGAAATGACAGAAAAGTAACACCTTTATCTTCCAAATCTTTATGAAGGATGAGATTCCAAAGGGGTGGACAAAGAAATACCCTTTTTAAAGCAGCGGAAGGATGAGTTATAGACCCATCACGTGGATGAGCCTGGGCAGGGAAGAGAGGGGTGACACGTGTGATGTGACCTCTCCAAGCTGTTGGGCACAAGCCCATGTGATGTGACCACAGGAGTGGCCTCTGAGCAATCTTGGCCAAGGGGGTGCTCATGAATACAGAGCTCCAAGAGGAGCAGCAAAGGCACATTTTCCACCTAAGGAGGTCTTTGAGAGCCTGTCCTGAGCCTGGGACTGTTCAATATTCCCATAATGACTCTGGTGATGGAACAGAGAATAGTTTTCTGTAATTTGTGGCTGGCAGAAGATGAGGAGTGGGGAGGGGGTCACAAGCAACGGGCAGGACAGGACAGGAATTCCAAATTAGCTGTTAAAGGCACTGTCTGAAATCAGGAGGACCAGAAGTAAAACTGGCACTGGGTGATGTGAGTGTGAAAGGACAGGAGGGCAAAACAAACCCAGGAGTTTGGGAGACATGACCATGGGGTGGGAGGTGGTGACAGGCTGAGCAGGAGCAAGAAACAGGGTGAAAACACAAGGCCTGGGACATGAGTGGCACATATTTGTCACAGGAAGCAATTATCCTGCACTTCTCAGCTCCAGCAACTGGAGTTTGAGCCCACCTTTTGATGTGCCAACACACGTTAAGGGAGATGAAAGGATTCCAGGGGAATTTTATTAAAATTATAAGTGGTTTTTCAGGCTGAGAAAAGGCTGGAGAAATGGGGATTTGTGTGGTTTAAGATGAAGGCTGTGAAGAAACAAGATCAGAGCACTTGAACATGTAAACAAGACGTCTCAGAAGTGGACAGTGATTGATAACCCTCCACCGCTGGGGGAATGTAGGATGAGAAGCAATTTTGAGTAAATGTGCAGCAAGGGAGATTCGGGTTCAATATGAAGAAAAATGTTACAGGGGAAGTTGAAAAGTGGAACAGATTATGGAGGGTCTGTTTAATGCCCAGCAGGGGAATTATTTACGGAAGCATCTGTCAGAAACAACTCTTGCATCCTCCCTTTCTCTGCTGGAGCAGCAGGTGTTGGACATGTGGTCCCTTCCTGTCCTCTGCTCCTGGGACACTGCCCACGGATGACTTTGTGGCAGGTGGGGATGTGTAAAGTGAGAGCAGCCACCTCAAAATCAAGCAGACTGTGCTGGAGTAAGACACAAATGAAGGGTGAAAAAAGTCCACGTGAAGTTTGGCTCTCCCAGAACAAGGCCAGGTTGGACAGAGCTTGGAACAACCTGGGATAGTGGAAGGTGCCCCTGCCCATGGAAGGGTGGGAATGGGATGATCTTTAAAGTCCCTTGCAACTAATGTCCCAGGTTGCTCCAAGCCTCATCCAACCTGGCGCTGGACACTTCCAGGGATCCAAGGGCAGCCACAGTTTCTCTGCCCAACCTGGGCCAGGGCCTCACCACCCTCCCAGTCAGGAATTCCTTCCCAATATCCCACCTGTCCCTGCCCTCTGGCACTGGGAAGCCAGTCTATTCCATGATTCTTGCAGTTAAGCAGTGCCTTCACTCCACAGGAAAGTGTGTGAAACCAAAGCTGAGGAGAGGAAGGTCTGGTGAAAATGTTGGGGGAAAAAAAAGAAGCCGCATTTCCTCTTCTGAGGATAATTATGCAGGCTGGTGGTTATGGGACTCTCTTGGGAAGCAAAGGAAATGAGTTTGGATATCTTCCCACTTGGGGAAGTGCTGCAAGCACCACACTAATCCATGGAAGACAAGCTGTTTGAGATGGAATGTGGGATTGGGCATGTGCTGAGCATGGAAGTGGGAAAATGCAGCCATTTGGGTTATAGACCTTCCAGCACCTTTCAGTGCCTGAAGGGGTTCAAAGACAGTTGGAATGGGACTTTGGACAAGGGCCTGGAGTGACAGGACAAGGGGGAATGGCTAGATGGGATACTGGGAAGGAATTGCTGGCTGTGAGGGTGTTGAGGTCCTGCCCCAGGTTGGGCAGAGAAGCTGTGGCTGCCCCTGGATCCCTGGAAGTGTCCAAGGCCAGGCTGGATGGGGTTTGGAGCAATCTGGGCTAGTGGAAGATGTCCCTGCCCATGGCAGGAGATGGAACAAGATGGTGTTTAAAATCCCTTCCAACACAAATCAGTCTGTGATCCCATGATCATTCCATGATTTTCCTGGAAATGAAATAGAGAAAACCCGTTGCCTACTGGCTCAGCACAGGGCTTTGCTGGGATGGTGGAGAGCCCAGTGTTGGGCAGGTTGACCAAGCCAAGAACATCCATATCCCAGGGGAGATGGGAGGCTGCTTTCCCATTTGGATTTATCTTTCAGATCCATGAGTTCCTCTGCCTTGTTCAGCAAAGAGATCAGGCCAGCCCTCCCTGAGCAGCTTTTCCTGCCTCCCCACATTCTACCACAGCTACTGAAGCCCTGGTTTCATCCACTGGCTCCCCCCAAACACTGACACTCCCACCAAACAGCACAAAGGTGGCTGGATTTTTAAAGCACATTCAACACCTTCTGGAGATCTGTGTCCTCCTTTTCCATCCTTGCCAGGGATCTGAGGGAACTGCTGTTCCAGATCCCATTTGTTCCCTCTGCCCCCTCCTTTGTCTCCAGAACAGCTCCAAGGGCAGAGCATGGATCATCCCCTTGTCCACTCCTGCCAACAACAAAACAAGGGCAATGCCTTCAAGGATGGAATTTTCAGCCCGTGGAGCTCAGAAAGCTCTCCAGGGGATTTTTGGAGCCCACTGCATCAAACAGCCCTAAAAACACATCGATGTTGTTGGTTCAGCAGGGGCCAGGAGTCGTTTTCAGGTCACCGTTCCTGCCGGAGAGAAGGGAGCAGAAAATCACAATTCCTTCGTTTGATCTCTGGCACTTGGCTGGCTCAGGGAAGTCCTGAGTGTTGAGTTTGAACTGCTGCCAGACTAACAACTGTTAGCAAGAATGGACAGCACTTGGATGGTGCCTTCAGTGGTTTCAACACTCTCATCCACCCCACACATCATCACAGCTGAGCACCAAGAAACCTTCTGGCCCTGCCTGTGAAACACAAGCTGGGCCAGGACAACTGTGCAGACCTCGAATAAGGACAGAACCTGCCCCATTTTTAAAGGGTCATTTATCAGTGAACCCTCTTCTTAATGTACCTCTTTAAAGCACTTAAACACCAGCACGTTCTGCCCTGCCCTGCTCCGACGGAGATCCCGGCCCCGCGTCACCCAGCAACTGTGACCCCTTTTGCTGTGATTAAAGTTCAGTTTTGTTCCACCCACTTTCTTTTTTTTTTTTTTTTTGTACATGATTAACTGGTGGATAAAAAGGCCCTTTTTTTTTATATATATATTTTCCTTTGCAAGGGTTGAAGCAGTTTTTAATCACATGTAATTCCACGCTCGCCGTGCCGTTCGCGTTCCCTGCTTTGAGATGAATTTGGCACCAAACGTGCACTCAATTAAACTCCCCCGCCTCTGTTTTTCTTTCTGGAAGTCACAGAATTCATTCAAACAAAAGCTGAACCCTCCTGAAGTTTTATGAAGATTAATGATGATTAAAACCCAAGAGCAGAGATCCTTCTCCTGACTTTCCCAGGGCCACGGGGTTCCAATTTTATGTGCTCCAGTGACACTTTTTTCCAGGCGACCTTTGGGTTCAAAGAAAAAATTGTGTCCATGTGGGCACCAGCCCAGGTCATTGCATCAATCCATCAGCATTTCTTCTCTCACTGACCTCTTTTTGCTCCTAACACTAAATATTAGATGGGAAGGCTGGAGTTTGTAAGCCCAAAGCAGAAGGGGGGATGAATAAGGCAGAAATTGAGATTAGAGGAAGAAGCCAAGCTGGAAAAACTGGAGAAAATTGCAGTTGAGGGAGGGAAAAGGCAGTGAAAAATGAGTGCTGATGCAGGACTGCTGGAATTTAGGTGTGCACCTATATACATATGTATTTAAATAGGTAGATAATAGATATTATAGCAGAGAGATGGTCAACACAGAGATGAGGAAGAGTTAGGAAATGCAAAGAGGAACACAAATTAAATGCTTGTAGTTACCTCTGGAATCACTTCAGCAACTACAGGAGAGTCCAGGGATCATCCCCATGGACAATGAGGCTGATGGGGGAGACAGACAACAAACAGGGGGTAGGAGGTCATGGAAGGAAAAAGACAAAAACTGAGAGAATTTATATTGGAATAAACAAAACTCCACTTTAAAGGGACACAGAGGCTACAAATGCACAGATTAACAGGTTGGGATAATCCAGAAGGAGCTGGAATCCACCCTTCCCATCTCGAACCAGCAAGATGGAATATTCTGTACCAACAGAGTCACAAAACAACTCCAGCCTGTGCATTAATATAACTTTTTACAGGAGTGAATCTTATTACAGAATCGTGTATTCCCTTATCCCTTATCCTATATATCCTTATTCCCCTGCCCAGAACATAGACTTAGAGCCAGAGATACTGTTTTAATAATCAAACCTGAGTGGAAAATGAACCTTTGGAAGGAGTGTAAGCCTTGTTTGTACCTGGTGGAATATTCAGGGAGAAGCTGCACCGTGAGATCAGAGCAGCCTTGGCAAGTCTTTTCAAACACATCCCATAAAAGGGGGGAGAGAAAGAGATATTTCATCCATGTGAGTAATAAAAGGCATAAAAGCAGTGTGGAGGGCACAGAATAAGGAAAACCACTGGAAATGTGGGGAGAGAGAGAGAGAGAAAGAGAGAAGAAAAATGGGCCATGACTTGGGGTGGGCCCAAAACCAACGTGACAGGTTGGTTTCCCCCAGAGCTGCTGAGTTGGGCAGAAAGGGGCAGATGATGGACAATGAGGGCAGTGTGTTAAAAAAATAAAGTATAAAGTGTAGAACAGAAAGCAAATGTTTGATTATTTGTCATATAAGGGCTGTGCAGAGGAAGGAAGAAGTCAAGACCAGGTAGGACAGGACTTGGAGCAACCTGGGATAGTGAAAAGTGTCCCTGCCCATGGCAGGGGGTGGGACTGGATAAGCTTTAGAGTCCCTTCCAACACCAAGCATTCCATGATTCCGTGATAATTGTCTTGGAATCCTTTTGTTGGTCCCACCTGAGGTAGATATCTATGTTTCCATAGCACCAGAGGAGCTCATTGCCCACCTGTGGGTGTTTAGTGCCATTTGGGACACTTCAAGACATCTGAGATGTGCCACAGTGCCATGGGAATTGTGCACATTTCTGGAGCACTGGGCAGGGCAGCCTCAGATGTAAAACTAGAGGGATAAAACCCTTGGAGCTGAATCCTGGTCCTGTAGGACCAAGTGCTGAAGGTTCAGTGAAACAGAGGGAGAATTGTGGAAGTCCCAGGAGTCAAATGTGGCCGGAGCAGAGCCCATCAACTTCCTTGTCCAGGGAAGCAGGAAGGGAATTCAAGAGAAGGGATTAAATAAAGCATCTGGAGCCAGTCAGAGCCAGGATTTGCTTCAGGTGGGATGGGATTTCCCAGTTCCCCTCAGCAGCAAAGTGCCAGCAGTGCCATCTGCCACAAACCCCGGGGTCTCTGGGAAGCAGCCCCTCTGAACCCCCTGGGAAGGGAACAGCATCCTCCAGTCACCCCGTCCTCACCTGATCGTGGCAATCACACGTTCCCTCCATCCCAGAGATCCCAGAGGACAGGAGGAAATTAAATAATAATAACTTATTAAGAGAGTTCTGAACCTTTCTGCTGAACTGTCTCCTCGTGCCCTCGCTGTTTCTGTCCTGGAAACCCGTTTTCAGCCTCAGATTAAAGAACCAAAGATGAATTTTGCTGGAAGGAATGATCTTGTAATCCAAGACAACTTGATCCAGACAAAGGTCCACTAACTTGCTCCAAGGCTTCTTTTACCCTTCTAATGCAGGAGTTCACCAGGCAGCGGGAGCAGAATCCTAAAATTTAATTACTGGCCGCAGTTCACAGGCAATTATTTATGACACACTTCCAATGATTATTCATAGGTTCCATATTGGGGGCGGGGGAAGGTCAGCAGGTTGCAAACAAGCCTGAAATTCAGAATGAGCTTGCTGAGGAGAGCTGGGGAAAGATGATTGTGATGGGAAATGCAAGAGAAGAGCATAAAGGATATTGATTATGAAGATTTACCAGGAACACGTGTACTATTAAAAACCCTACTGCACATCAGTGAATTTCAGACATTAAATCAACAGAACCTTTAAAGGGAAATCACATTTTCTATCATCTAATCAATGCAGGTAACAGTGTTGTTGGTCTCTCTTCCCTGCTCTCTGTTTACCTCAGTTTAGAGAAGTTCAGTGTTTAATGAGATTTTAATTGTCCTGAAGTTTGAATAGACCAGAGGCAGCTGAAAAAGCCAGAAGTAATAAAGCCCAGCTTTCCTGCTGCCTGTCCACAAAGCCCAGGCAATCACAGCCCTCCTTGAATGGATTTGTTATCTCAATAACCCTTTTCTTCCCCCACAAGGCACCTTGAGCTGCTCTGCTGAAGGCAACACAAAACTGTGCCAGCAACCAGCTGTGAGGACCCTCTTCCCCCAGCACACGATGGAAAATAATCCAGAGGTGTTTGGGACCTGGCCAGGGACAATATTAGTGGTCAAGCCCAGTTCCTTTGGTGCCTTTCACCTTCTAGGGTCACACTTGTGTTTCCAAGTGCTCCTGCAGTCTGGGTGATTGTTCCTGGCTCTTTGTGGGGATCAACAAGAAGGTAAAGGGCTGCTTTTCATCTTCAAAGTGTTTTTCATCTTCACAGTGTTTTTCCAGCTGTGGGTGAACTTGAGCTCCTGCAGTATTTCCCCATGGAAATGCCAGAGAGGTTCTGATGCAGGAGAAGGTTGGAAGGTCCCTTCCAACTCAGAATTCTGTGATTCTTGGAGGTTGGGAATCACCAGGTGAGGTACCACAGTGCCCTTGGGAAAAGGAGATTGTGGAATCACAGAATCTCCTGAGCTGGGAGGGACCCACAGGGATCATCCAGTCCAACTCCTGGCCCTGCACAGACACCCCAACAATCCCACCCTATCCCTCAGAGTGTTGTCCAAACCCTCCTGGAGCTCTGGCAGCCTTGGGGCTGTGCCCACTGCCCTGGGGAGCCTGGGCAGTGCCCAACCACCCTCTGGGGGAAGAACCTTTCCCTAAAATCCACCCTGAGCCTGCCCTGGCACAGCTCCAGCCATTCCCTGGGTCCTGTCCCCGGCCACCAGAGATACTACACCCATTTCAGACCACACAAACCACAAGGAAGAGATGCCAGCCAGGAGGGAACAGGCAGGAGCCTGTCCTGGCCCAGACCCACCCATGAAGAGCTGATCCCAGGGCAGGATCCTGCTGGAAATGCAGGAGATGGGCCCTTTTAGGATGGTGGTGTGCCTGAAAGCTCCTTTTCTTGTGTGGTCTCATGCTGAGCTGTCAGCAGCTGCTGTGGAGTAAAGAAGGCCAAAAGGAGAGGCTACAAATTCAGGGATTGTGGGAATGAAGGATGACCAGGAGCTGGATGTGGGTAGCAATCGGAACAGAGCTCGTGTGCACAGTCCAGAAGTGGGTCAGTGTGAGGTCATTTGGAGCCAATTTGGGTGGAAGAGGGGGAAGTTCTGGAGCACGTGGCTGCTCCCCTACCAGGCCCTGCATTCCAGGCGGGACGTGGGAGCGTCACCATCATGTTGTGGTCAGCAGGGATCTGGTTAAACCCTCAGAGCTGTGTGTGAGCGAGGCAGGGGCCCTGAGAGAGCAAGAAGGGGCTCTGTGATCCACGAGGTCAAAGCCAGAGGGACAGAGCTCACCTCAGAACTGACCTCCCCCCTCCCACAGCCATCCACTCACCGGGATAACGGCCCCAAAAATTCCTCTTTGGCTCAGGTCTATTTTCCAGAGAAGAGCCCTCATTGATAAGAAAATCTCGGGAAAGAGGGAAATCTGTTCTCTGTTATAATCCCAGGGAGTTTGTTCCAGTGGTTAACCACCCCTCTTGCCAAAACCTGCTTTCTTTGGCTCCTTTGGTTGTATCTGGCCCAAATTCTTCCCCCACTTCTTGTGTGCTTGCTTTTCCTGTGAGGATTAAATTCTTGGAAGCACTTTGGAAACAAAACCACCACAACACTCATCCCCCTTCTACAACAACTTCACTCCTTAAAATCCCTGTCCCTGGGAGGTCTTTGCAGAATTGCAAAAAAATTATCTAGGCAGCTCTTCAATCCACTGATCCAATGGTTCAAGATCTCCCAGGCATGGTGAGGGACCCCATTCCCATTTTTTTTTTTTGACATTCACCTCAGCTGGGCTGGTTTGCTCCAGCACAGAGTTTTCATTTCTGTGCTCAGGAGGGGTTTGAGTTCCTGCACACAACACCTTCTCAGCAAATCTGCCACATCCCCCAACTCCTTTCTCTGCTGAAATACCACCATTCTGTGCTGAGGGATTGTTTTCCATCCTGGAAAACTCGATCCTGCATTCAGCAAAAGCTCCCTGCACCTGCCTCGCTTGTGTGCCAGGGTTGAGGATTTGTGTCTTCAGCTACTCAATATCTCCACACTGCAGGTTGTTATCTTGTCCAAGAGCAGTATCAATATTTCCAATCATGCAATTAAAGACCACATCAGGATGGAAATGCACCAGGGGGAAGGAATTACATTGCACAGACAGCCTTGGATCTCTCACTGCCTGTTTTTTGACTGCTTGGATTTTCTACCTCAACTTTCTCTGATAACATCAGATCATTCTCCTTTTCCTCCCCCACCAGATATTAGAAGGTGTGATGTACCTCTGCTGACCTCCCACTGTGCTCAAGGTCTCCAAAATAAACACTAAACACTTCATAACTTTTCAAATTGCCCCAGAGAGGGGCACAGGCATCTCATCTCCTGGCACTGCTGGACTTCCTCCCTTCCCAAATCCTTTACAGCCAAAGAGCACATGATGGATCAGAAGCGAGCACCACATTCCCAGGAGAAGACACACAGCCTGTTCTGGAGAGGTGGAAATGATGCACCTCAGATAAGGACTCCTGGTCCAGTTCCTATCAAGGACACTGGAAGTCCCTCAACCTTTCCATGCCTTGACTTGTTTTTCCAGCTGGGAGGTGGGTTTGGAGCTGTTGGGCTCTGCACACGGAGCTTTGAGACCCAGAGAAGTGTTCTGCCAGGTAGGTGGTGGCCACAGGATGGGTTTGGAGTGAACCTGGAGCACTCCAGAGCACAGAACAAAGGGGGTTGGGCAGGGCTGGTTTACCTGGCTGAGGGGATCTGCTCTTAGGGCCAAGGGGATCTGCTCTTAGGGCCTGACTGTGCCCAGGAGCAGATCCCAAAGCGCAGGTCACTGATGGCACTCAGTGCTCACAGGACACAGGGAGCCTCCAGTGCTGAAGAAAGAGCCACTTCAGAAGTGCCTGGTTAAAAAAGGATGAAGCTCTTAAGTCCTTGAGAGTTTTTGGCCATTTCAGCCTGGCTTTCACAGTTTCCTGAATCCCCTTCCTTTCAGGGTGTCTCTGTGTCATTAGTGGCCACACCCATCCCCTCTGAAGTCCTCATGTCATACTGCACCCAAACCCAGTTTCCTTTCAGTTCCTGAGGGGCATTTTCAGGGACAGACTTCATGGGAACAGAAATCATTGTGTCCTCAGCCCTCCTGCATCTCAGAAATCCCTGTATCCTCAGCCCTCCTGCATCTCCCACAAGTCTGGGCTGATGTGTGCTGGGTGCTGAAGTAGAAGAACATCTTGCCAGTGGTGCTGGTTGCAAACTTAGTTGTCTTTTGGCTCTAAATCGTGAACCAGCACCACCCCTCTCCATCCATCCCCCTTCACACTTTCCCTCTTTAATCTGCTTTCATGACTGGGAATTTTATGCTGCCCTCGTGCTGCACGTTCCCAGCTTGTTGCAATGCCACTCCCCACGGAGAAATCCCCAATTTCACGAGATTAGAAGCTGTCACAGCTGAGCAAAGGCAGGGCTGACTCAGACTGTGCTGATGTTATGCTGATTTACACCAGCCCGCGGGAAAGCCACGCTGCTCTTCCATCCCTTTGACTGAGTAGCCACAGTGACAAGGGACTGAACAGATGACAAAATAAAACAGATCACGAATCCAGAACGTGCAGCTGGAATTTCCCCAGCGGACTCAGGATGTGAGACATCCAAAAAAAAGGCCTGTGAAATCTGAACTGATGTAAGGACAAGGTTTTAATCACAGTCACACAACTTTGAAGCCGCGGCAATTCCACGGAGCTCAGTCTGATGACTCCGGGTGTTTGCTGACACCACAGATGCCTCCAGTGCAGGAGGAACAGGCTTTGACCTTTTTTCTGGTGGTGTGTAAAAGGATGAGATGAAAGGTGAGCTTCATGAGCTGGTGGGACTGGTCAGCTCTGCCTCCTCCTCCTCTGGACAGACAAATCTCCACTGGGGAGCTTCTGGACCTGCCAGTGGTCAGGAAAGTTATTGCAGAGTCTCTGCTCTGAATCATGGAATCAGTGAGGTTGGAAAAGACCTCCAAGACCACCAAGTCCACCCTGTGCCCGATGCCCACCTTGTCCCCCAGCCCAGAGCACTGAGTGCCATGTCCTGTTATTCCTTGGACACCTCCAGGGGTGGGGAATCCACCACCTCCCTGGGCAGCCCCTTCCAGTGCCTTCCAGAAAAAAATTCATCCTAATCTTCAGGGATGTCCTCTTTGTGGTACAAATCAGGAGTGAAGGGTATGAAAATGAAAATCAGGGCGCTTGGTTTTCATCTGCCACTTATGAGACTGCATCAAATGGAACATCACAACCCAACTCCTGCTGAGCTCCATAGGTACTGGGCTGCTCTGAGAGCAGCTCTGGGCTGCTCTGAAGCCCTCCAAGCCACATTCAGCAGCAGAAAACCATGTGGTGACTGTGTCTGTCACATGCCCTGCCTTGTGTTTCTGTCACATCCCCCCTGCCTTGTGGCCCCTTCGCAGAACCACCACACATGCTGGTCACACAGGATCCACACCCTGTAACCCAGTATCTTCCCTGCTGTCTCCACAACAAGGCCACCAGGCTGGATGTGGGATCATCCATTTTGGCTTGGGAATGGAGGAAGCAGCAGCTTGAGCTTGGCCTGCCCTGCTCCTCTCCAGGTGATAATGTAGAGACTCCTCAGGTCTTGTTGCCTCTCACCGGACCCCAAACGACACACGACGTGCACAGACACCCCAGGAGGGATTTGGGCCGTGGTTGCTCCCATCCATGACTCATCCAAGCATTCAAGATAGCCCCAGTGAAGGCTAATCCACCTCTACACTGCAAAATAACTCATCCTTCCTCTAGTGGAAGAAGACTGGTGGCTCAACCTGGCCTGGTGGAAGGTGTCCCTGCCCATGGAAGAGTTTGGAAGGAGATGAGCTTTAAGGTCGCTTCCAACTCAAACCATTCCATGATTATGAGAGGGAAGAGTCACAGAAATGGGCAGTCCTGTCCTGCATGATCCCTGGGTCCCTTCTAGACTGTGCATCCTGGTTTTCTTCCTATGGATACCACAGCTTAAGTCAAAGTAGAGCTGGGTGTAACCTGGAGTCTGAGCCCTTGATGTTGGGCCTCCTGCTCTTGTATTCTGGGACGGACAACACTCCCAAAGGTGTAAAACACTTCTGGAAATGAGGTTCCCACATCACAGAAGTGCTTTTGAACACAGAGCTCATTATGTGACTCACACAGAGGTGCTCAGGGCTGGGGAAATGATGCATTGATGGTACCTTTAGGAAAAATGAGGAAAAATCCTGCATTGACCTCGTGTGGGCAGGGCTGGGGGAAGGCACAGCCTAGTGGGGAGGATTAGAGACCCCCTGCTAGCAGGACAAAGCTGGTTTTCGTGCTCTAGAGTGGTGAATTTGAGGGATTAGCCCCAGATTTAGTCACTCTACAAAGCAGAATTGGTTGGAAAGCTCGTTTCAACCAAAAAGAAAAGGTTTGCCTCAAATTATCTTACCAATCCCTCCCTCCCCCAAAATGAAACAACCTCTTTTCTACATTTTGGTTTGGCTTATCTTGAGGAGAAAAGGCTGTCCCAAATGGCAATTTTTCAAAGAAAATTTATTATAGGATCGTAGAATGATTTATTAAATAGAATCAGAGATGAAAGGTTGGGAGGGAGCTTAAAGATCGTCCAGTTCCAACCCCCAATAATTTATCATTGTTAATTAGAATGATTATGATTAATTATCATTATTAACAAGTTAATCTCCAATGATAATTGAATATATTCATATTTGAATTATGAATATTGAGAGAACAACCTGGTTTAGTGGAAGGTGTCCCTGCCCATGGCAGGAGGGTTGGACTGCATGGTCTATAAGGTCCCTTCTAATCCAAAACATTCCATGATTCCATGATTCCCTGAGCTTGGGAGATGCAGAAGCCACAGTGGGACATGTATAACCCTCAGCCTTATTGAGCACCTGGAAAACTCAGTGACTGTTGCTGCTTTTTTGCAACAAACCTTTTTCTGTCCAGGTGATTTAAAGTGATTTTTGGGGCGATCCCAAAATAATCTCTCCAAGAACTGTCTCCCAAACTGCTGTGGGATCGAGTATTTCTTTTCACCACCCAAAGTTCTGGCTGTTCACAGAGCAAATGGAGATGCACAGACAAAGAGGAGATGCCAGATATTTGTGCCCTTAAATAGAAAACCCAAATGACCCCAAACTAAGACAAACGTGGCTCCTGAACTGTGGCCGTGGGGAGTCCTGAAATCCAGCTCGGCTCTGCTTGGAGTTTTGCAGCTGGAATTCATCTCTGCAGATCATTCCAGGAGCCAAATCACCTCTTCTTTGGCCAAGAACATTCTCTCTTTTGCCAGAAATCCAGCAGGTTGCCAGGACTGCCTTTCTTGCCTCTGGTTTTGTCAATATTTCCCACAAAACTCCAAAGGTTTTCCACCCTGCTCTGCTCCATTAGAGCCCCCCCTGCTCAGCGGGGTTTGTTTCAAGCCTGGTCCATGTCTGGATGGACTCACAGCCAGGTTTTGCCTTGTTTTTGAAGTGACTCACATCTCCATGGGTGGCTTTTGGGTGCAGCTACAAAGGGCTCTTTTATCAGCCCCTCCACCCAGGGCTGAGATGCTCCGTGGTCATGCATATGCAATAATGCAAATTATTATACACCACCTGCCATCCAGCACATTAAATACAGCAGATACAACCTGTTTATTGAACCCTTGGTATGTGCAGAGGTGGCACTTGGGGACACGGGGCAGTGGTGGGCTTGGCAGTGCTGGGAGAACAGCTGGACTCGATGATCTTAAAGGGCTTTTCCAACCTAAATGCTTCTTTGTATGATTTGTTCTGTATTTTTGTTTCTGTGCTATTTTTTTCTTAGGCAGGAAAACCTGGTTTTGGGGTCACCAAGACCCTCTCCAAAGGGATTTTTTTTCGTTTTGCAAGGACAAGACAAGGCTGGAAATTTTTCTGGAGTCTGGGTGGTTTTGTACCTGGGCTTCTCTGAGACCTGAGCCATGAACAAGGGGCTCGACTTGCAGACCCACTCATCCCTTACAGATGTGCTTCTAACTGGCACTTTACACACTTCCAGGGTATCCTTAAGTCCATGATATCCTTAAGTCCAGTGTTTCTCCCTCCCAGTGTTCAGAAACTTCTGATCTTGACTCACGTCAAGCCCAAGACTTCTTGCCCTTGCAAGGGAAGGATCATCTCCTCTGCTGCTCAAGGCTGTACACCCTGCAGTTCTTCTCCAGCCTAAATGGATCCCACTCATCCCTCTTCTCCAGCCTAAATCAATCCCACTCGTCCCTCTTTTCCAGCCTAAATCAATCCCACTCATCCCTCTTTTCCAG
>NW_020884936.1:3010981-3015171 GCF_003945725.1 Corapipo altera
AGCCTAAATCAATCCCACTCATCCCTCTTTTCCAGCCTAAATCAATCGCACTCATCCCTCTTCTCCAGTCTAAATGGATCCCACTCATCCTTCTTCTCCAGCCTAAATGGATCCCACTCATCCCTCTTCTCAACCCTAAATCAATCCTACTCATCCCTCTTCTGAACCCTAAATCAATCCCACTCATCCCTCTTCTCCAGCCTGAATCAATCCCACTCCTCCCTCTTCTCCAGCCTAAATCAATCCCACTCATCCAGAATTCCTCTTGCCCCAGTCACAGCCAGGGGTGTCCAAGCCCATTTCAGGGAAGGTTTAGATGAGATATTAGGAAAAAGGTCTCCATGGAAAAGGGTTGTCAAGGATTGGAAGAAGCTGCCCCACTGTCCCTGGAAGTGTCCAAAAATGTGTGGCTGTGGCACTTGGGGACTTGGTTTAGTGGTGAACACGGTGGTGGTGCTGATTGATGGTTGGACTCCATGATCTCAAAGGTCTTTCCCAACCTTAATGACCCTGTGATTCCACTGAAAATGTGCATTTCTACTTGCAGACCCAGATATTTGCGGGTTTTACTCCATTTTCCTGGTGTCCCTGAGGCATTTTACAAATACAAATCAGCAAGAGGAGAAGAAAAATCCAGAAGTTTTGGGATTCTAGTGGGTCTATCCAACATAAAACCCCACAGTTGATGCAAGGCAAGGTTTAGCTTGGCCACAGCTTCTCACTTCTCACTCCTCACCATCATTTTAGCAAGCCCAGGGAAGCATCCAGACCGTTTTATCCTGGAATCACTAGCAAAAATCCCCCTTTTAACAACAGATTTTCCCCTGTTCCCAGTTAATCTGTGAAAAACAGGTACAGACAGAGCACCTTACACAGAGAATTTGGCAAGGCCTTGGTCGTGTACACTTATTAAATGTGCTTTTAATCTCATTAATGTTTGAAAGAAGCAGTGGTGGATGAATCAGCTGCTGCAAATGGAATGGTTTAGGGAATACATGCATTTTCATTAGCCTGACTTCTCCTGCAGCACTGAGTATTAGCATGGAATTAACCCATTAATTCTATTGATTTCTGGCAATATTGTGCATTCCATCAGCGCCGGAATCCCCACGGACTCCTTCCCACCCAGCTCCAGGAACTGGATTGTTTAATCAACACTGAGCAACTCATCGAGGCAACAGATTGGGTCATGGAAGGGGAGAAGAAAATTGTTTCTAATTGAGGGAACAGGAGGAATTTGGGGAGGCAGGATGGAATTCTTGCTGCTGGAGCCGGGGTCGGGATGCCCGGGATCACACTCCGCTGATCCTGCTGAAAATGCCATGGGAGTTGTTGGAACTCCACAACTGGTGGAGCCAAGAGAAGATCATTTCACCTGTTCATGGAATAAACTGAGTTGGAAAGGACTTAAAAGCTCATCCAGTTCCACCCCCTGCCGTGGGCAGGGACACCTTCCAGTATCCCAGGTTGCTCCAAGCCCTGTCCAACCTGGCCTTAAATGTTTCCAGGAGTGCGACGTCCACCTCCTTTCTGGGCAACCTGTGCCAGTGCTTTACCAGCCTCGTCATTAAAAACTTATATTTAATTATTTATTATATTTAATAATCTAATATATATAATATTTCCTCATATTTGATCTAAATCAGTAGGTCCAGAGGAGAGCAACGAGGCTGGGGAAGGGACTGGAGCACAAGTGCTGTGAGGAGAGGCTGAGGGAGCTGGGGCTGTTCAGCCTGGAGAAGAGGAGGCTCAGGGGAGACCTCCTCACTCTCTACAACTCCCTGACAGGAGGGGGGAGCCAGGTGGGGGTTGGTCTCTTTTCCCAGGCAACCATCAGCAAGACAAGAGGGCTCGGGCTTCAGCTGTGCCAGGGGAGGGTTAGGTTGGAGATTAGAAAGAATTTCTTTGCAGAGAGGGTGCTCAGCCATTGGAATGGGCTGCCCAGGGAAGTGGTGGATTCTCCATCCCTGGAGGGTCTTAAGAAGAGACTGGATGTGGCATCAGTGCCATGGGCTGGGAACCACAGCGGGGTTGGATCAAGGGTTGGACTTGATGATCTCTGAGGTCCCTTCCAACCCAGCTGATTCTATGGTTCTATGATTTCCCCTCCAGGAAGGGGTGGCCTGACTTGGAGCAGCACAACCACCAGGGAACGGGGAGGATCTCCAGAGACTCTCCCAAGTCAAAGCGGGGTCACCAAGCTGGTCTTTCATGTTCCCAGCTCAAAGCCTTTGGGTTTTTTCCCTGCTCAGGTAACGGGGTGGCTCTGCCTCTCATTTTGCTTGGAGGAGAGGATAAACAGGGTCTTTGATGTAAAAAACCCAAATAACAGAGCAAAGGACGACAAAGTTGCTCTTTAAGCTCAGCTTATTCCCCAAGATCTGGTTCTGGTAGGTCCTCCCTGAGCACTTGGAGCACTGAGGTGCCCTCCCGTTGACTCTGCACACTGGGACCTCATCCATGACATTTTTTACAGCAATATTTCCTCCCAAATTGCCTTTGCAAAAGACTCTCTTTATTCCCCTCATCACAAGCCCTGCCTCATTTTCAGCAGAGAGCTGAACTCTCCCTCTCCTGCATCCCTGGGCCTAATTATTAAACAACCCTGTCAAAGTATTCGGTCGTTTGCTGATATTTTACTCACAATTAGAAGTGTGAATGAGCTCCATTAGGACTCTCATATCCTTTATGCTCGGCCTGACATTTGGGGAGCTGTTTTATTACAGCTGCCACTCTGGGAAATGGGGCTGCCGCAGTTAAGCACCAATAATGGTGTTATTGACCCCAATTTTATGAATGCAGGAGGATGTCTGGATGTTACACACTCAGCTATCCAGAGGGTTCTCACTGTCTCACACCAGTGCCTGCTCTGGGAGCTCCCATCCCTGACTTTTTTTGTGGAAATCGGATTTTTTTTCTCACTCCCTTAAGCTCAGGAAAACTTTTTTATTTTTTTTTAATGATAAAATGTTTGCAGCTGGTTAACACAAAAAACAGCTCATCGAGGTAGTGAGGATTAAGGTTGAGATGAGGATTAAGATGCCTGATGGCATCTTGATAAGCATCAAACACAACTGGGAATCTTCAGGGTTGTTCCCACTTCTGGAAGAGACTTTTGTTCCAGAGTCCTGGGGAAATCACTTCTCTGTTAATTCATTCGAGGACTGAGACAGAAGTTCTCTTCCACGTCACAACCTCTCCCTAAATCATGGAATCATAAATGGTTTGGGTTGGAAGGGACTTTAAAGATCATCCAATTCCATCCCCTGCCATGGGCAGGGACACCTTTCACGGGCAGGGACACCTTCCACTAGCCCAGGTTTCTCCAACCTGGCCTGGGACACTCCCAGGGATGGGAATTCACAGGTTCTTCAGGCACCCTCAGCCTCATTGCAAGGAATTTCTTCCCAATATCCCACCTATCCCTGCCCTCTGTCAGTTTGAAGCCATTCCCCCTTGTCCTGTCACTCCAGATCTTTCCAAATCCCAGAGAGAGACGGTCCCTGCCGTGAAGCTCTTTGAGACCCAGGAGAAAGCCCTGATCCTAAAAGGATCATTAGAAAGCTGAGATTAGGACGTGGGAATTCCAAACCAGAGCTCTCAGTTGCAGGCCACTCATCCCTAATCCTTGCCACGGAGGTTGGGATGGCTTTATGCTCCATTTTTGGCAGCTTGTTAGATGGATCTCAGTCACCAGGATGTGATGGATGTTTAACTGATGCTTTCCCCCTTTATTCCTTGGCAGATTCCTACAAGACTTTCACAGAGTGAGAAAATCCTCCCTTTTTCACTCCCATCTTTTCCCAGCACCACTTAAGCACCTCAGGACGAAAAAAAAAAAAAGAGCATTTGGGAACAGAGGAAAACAGTCAGTTCTCATCAAGCTGAGGCTCCTGCTGAAATTTTGCTCTGTTTCAGGGCTAGCAAGTGGAATTCCTTGTGTTGAGAGGGTAGTTATTGTACCCCAAAGCCTTTTGAAAATGATAAAAATGAGGATTCATCTATCCATCCATCCACCCATCCATCCATCCATCCACCATCCATCCACCCATCCATCCATCCATCCATCCATCCATCCATCCATCACTGTGGGTTTTTAAGGCAAAGAGTACTCAGGGACCTGCCAGGGTGAGCTGGATTCCTCAGGGAATACAAAAAGTCTGAGGAGGAGAGGGGACATCCCAAACTCC
>NW_020884936.1:3015181-3017315 GCF_003945725.1 Corapipo altera
TCCCAGTGTCACAAATAAGGTCAACAGGGACCAGGAGAAGGGGGAAATCCCAGTTCCACAAACAAAGAGGGACTTCCATGACCAGTGTGGGGTTGGAGGTTGGAGCTCAGAGTGGATCTGCAGGACAGGGACATGTCACAATTCCCAGAATAGAAACTGGGAGGGCCCACATGTCCACACAGAGGTGTTCCATGACCTTTGGATGCCTTAAAACACAGGGAATGTGTCATTAGGAGCTCCCAGGAGCTCTTTTTTTCCCATTTGGATCTGTCCAACCACCCAGATCCAGCCCTTTACTGACGCTGAGTTTAAACCTCCCTCCTTCTACCACAACAAAGCCTCTGAAAATTCAATCTTATCTCCCCAAACCACTCCAGCTCCTCACTCCTTGCATCCCATCTCTCCCTCTCATCATTAACACCACCATTCCCTTGAAAAGGAGGATGGAGACTGGATTAAAAGGAGCACTTTAGCTCCCAGCAATAGTCCCTCGATCTGCCCTTTGAGTTTGGATATTTTTTTGTTGTTGTTGTGGTTCCTGCATTTTTTATTTCATTATTTTATTTTATTTTATTTTAATTTTATTTTATTTTTTTATTTTATTTTTTATTTTATTTTGTGTTATTTTATTCAGCACAGGGGCTGAATGGCTGAATAAAATCCAGCTTCCCAGCTGAGCCACAGCTGCTCTGCCCTGAAAACCTCAGGGAAAAACGGGGGGGCAATTTCCATTTTGACCAATTATTATGCAGGGGAATCTTTTATTCCTGGGAAATGAAGGTGGAGAGGAGGAAAAAAAGCCTTTGGAGGCATCAATTATCTCTTAAAGGAACGCTGACCACTTAAAACTGTTGAGCCAGAACTTCTGTGGACATGAATCAGCAAAGATCCTTCCTAAATATAGGGATGAAGAGCTGGGAATTTAGCTGGGAATCTGAGAGTTTGGGTGTGGATACACCTATTTTTATTTATGTATCACTGCAATTCTCTTTAATTTGGGTTTTGGACTTTTTTAGGCGTTTTTCTTCCTTTTTTTTCCTGCAGGATGGAAATCATCTGGTTTGCTTGGGCTCACATTTCTATGATTTCAATTAATCCCAGGACAGCAACTTGGGATTAATTAATAAACCCTCCCACCCTTGCCAAGCATTCCGAGGTCCTGCACTGCTGCTCTTTGGAAAAAACAAACTCCAGACTCGCAAAGCTGAGCTTTATTTACCTTCTTGGTGCCAAGTTAGACTTTCCAGATCTCCTCCTCCTCCTGTTTTCTCTCTCCCTCTTTCTTATTCCATTATCTCACAACTGGATCTCATCCTGGGGGACCCGTTTTAGTTCCCTGGTTTCATCCCTAAATGGGAGATTTCCCAATCAAAAGAAAACTCATCGAACACGAGGCATCTTTGGAGAGCTGGGGGCTTGTGAAGCTGCTACAATTTCCCCTGTTTGAGTCAGAAAATGCAGATGATGTTTGGATCCCAAAAAAATTGGTTATTTGGGGATAGGAGCTGGTGCTTTTGATCTTCTGCAAGATCCAGAACCATTCTGAACAGCGCAGAAGAAACTGGGAATAACTTGTCACTTGCTCCCTGTTGGATCTCAGAGGTCTCAGAGATGGGTTTTTTGGGGACAAACCAGTAATTTCTCCCCCTTTGGGATCAAAATTCCACCAATCCTAATAAAATAATTCTGTGGAAGTTTATAAAAACCCTTTACACCCACTTTGGCCTCGATAATTGAAGCATTATCACGTCCATCCCAACACAAACACGCTGGGAAAAGTCTTCCCAGTGCTGCCACGAGGTCCAGGGGCATCTTTCCACCCTGAGGAGAGAGGTTGAGATATTCCATGGATGTTCCACGTCCAAGGCCCCTGAGATCCAGCAGGGAGCAGGTGCCCCAGGACAAGTCACTCCTGATTTCCTCTGAAGTGTCCTTGGAAATGACTCCAGCTCTTGCAGGAGATCAAAAGCACCGGCTCCTACTCCGGAATAACCCATTTTTCTTGGGATCCAAACAGGATCCAACTTCCAGGGATGGGACTGTCAGTGATCCTGCCCAGTTTCTCCACATAAACACCCACAAAGTCCTGCCCTGAGGGGTTCCACAGGTTGTCCACCTGATATCTCCACTTTGC
>NW_020884936.1:3017325-3017601 GCF_003945725.1 Corapipo altera
GTTAAATCTGAAAACCCGCTTTGTACCATTCCAGAAGATCCAGCAAAGCTTGGAATTTTTAGGGAATGATCCTTCCTGGAGTAACAAGGAGGATCTGCATCAACTAAAGACACAGGAGGAAGGTTCCATCCCTTTAAATTGATTTTTTTCCTACTACAGTTCCCACTGGGAAGGTCCCACTCTGGGTTCCTGGAGGTCCTGTTGTCACTCCTCTGTCTGTCCTGGGCCACCTGGAATCCAAAGGGATGGTTTTCCACCTTGGAAACCTTCTCCCTG
>NW_020884936.1:3017611-3020111 GCF_003945725.1 Corapipo altera
CCTCTTTATTTATCCCCTGCCCAGGGAGAAGGTTTCCAAGGTGGAAAACCATCCCTTTGGATTCCAGGTGGCCCAGGACAGACAGAGGAGTGACAACAGGACCTCCAGGAACCCAGAGTGGGACCTCCCCAGCGGGAATTTTAGTAGGAAAAAAATCAATTTAAAGGGATGGAACCCTCCTCCTGTGTCTTTAGTTGATGCAGATCCTCCTTGTTACTCCAGGAAGGATCATTCCCTAAAAATTCCAAGCTTTGCTGGATCTTCTGGAATGGTACAAAGCGGGTTTTCAGATTTAACTGCTGAGCTTCAAATCCCTGTTTTCGACTCCTTGGTCTCCCTGCCCAACCCAAACCTCCCACAAGGAACAATTCCAGCCCTGGAAGGGCTCTGCCCGTTATTCCAGCTCCGTTTGCATGTGCAGCACTCGGATTTTCCAAGGATTGGCTCTGCTAAAACCAGATCTTTGCTTACAGAGCAGATCAAAACCTCCGTCGGCTCCGGCAGCAGCTCCCAAGGAATTGTTCCTCTGGCAGCATTTCTCCAACAAAAAGCTTTTTTGGGGGTCACAGGAAGAATATTGCAGACTATTCCAACCCTCAGGAATAATCTAAGGTGGAAATCCAGGCAAAGGAAAGCCACAAAGCCTCCAGACTCAGAGCCTGGTTTAAGGGACACGGGTCCTAAAAACACACCTGGGTGGTTTTTCTCAGGTGAGTGTGCAAGGCCTGGGGATTTGGTGGGAAGGAAATCCGTGTTTTAAAGGAAAACTCATGGCTTTATCCCAATTTTCTGCCGAGCATTGACATGCAGATTATCTGGGGGGGGAGGAGAAGCACAGAGCTGCTCCTTGTGGAAATCAGGGAAATTTTTGTGCTTGTGAAAAGGCAAAGATGGTGATTAAAGAGCTCAGGGCAAAAAATTCCAAACCAAACTCCAATGGCACTGGAGAGGAGCCCCAAAACCCTCCCGTGCTCCTCCCACAGCTCTGGCAGCACCTCCAGGACCGGGCATGTCAACAAAGGGTTTTTCAAGCCCTTTCTCCTCCAGTTTTACCCCAAAATTTGGGCTGGAGAGACAAGCCAGAAGGTATTCTGTCATTCCATGATATCCCTGGGTAAGCTGATTCCCATCAAGAGTAGAGATCCTAGGGAATCTGATCCCTCCCCCCAGTTATAAATCCCAGGGAATGCTGATTCCCACCCAAGCTGAAAGTCACAGGGAATGCTGATTACTTCCAAGGATAGAGATCCCAGGGAATGCTGATTCTCACCAAGGCTGGAAGTCACAGGGAATGCTGATTCCCTCCAAGGGTAGAGATCCCAGGGAATGCTGATTCCCACCAAGGCTGGAAGTCACAGGGAATGCTGATTCCCATCAAGATTAGAAATTCCAAGGAATACTGATTCCCACCAAGGTTAGAAATTCCAAGGAATGCTGATTCCTAGCAAGGTTAGAAATGCAAACCTGCACTTTGCCACCTTCCCCCATCCTCAGCCACCAGGAGCTGGTCCCGGCTCCTCTCTCCAAGCCTGGTTGAGGGGGTTGCTTTTCCCAGGGAATTGCTTTCTCTAGATCCTGGAGCAACCCAAAGGGATGTTACAGATTCACAGGATGGTTTGGAGGGGGGAAGGGATCTTATCCCACCCCCTGCCATGAGCAGGGACACCTTCCACTAGCCCAGGTTGCTCCAACCTGGCCTTGGACACTTTTAGGGATCCAGGGGCAGCCACAGCTTCTCTGGGCAACCTGTGCCAGGACCTCATTGTAACAAATTTCTTCCTTAAATTTAGCTTGGATCAACGCTTTCTAAATTAAATTAAATTAAATTAAACTTAATTTAATTTAATTTAATTTATTGATTTAAACCCATCCCCCCCTTGTCCGATCCCCACAGTCCCTACTTTTTATTCCCCCTCTTTTTTACGAGTCCCCCTTAAGAAGTGAAAGTTGTAAGTGTTGAATGTTCCACTGGTTTGAGTCAAAAGGCTTTAACCTCTGGAGATTCCTCTTTTTTTCTTCCCCGACTTCTCCTTAATTTCCACACACAGCTGGTTTTAGAGCTCCCAGCCTTGTTTTTCCAAAGGCTGTTATCCCATTCCCTGTGTTTCTTCTGGAAACGTGTGCTGGGAACCCTCCAGAGCTCAGACTCTCAAACCTCCTTGGTGTGACAGAGCCTTTGATTTGAAAAGTGCCACCAGGAATGGCCCCGAATCCCTCAGGGATCAGGGGAGAGGGGAAGTCACAACCTCCAGGAGGCAGGTTCTGGTTCTGGGAAGGCTGATAAAAAACCAGCCAAAGTTACCTGAGCTCTAAAATATCAAACCAGCATCAAGTTCAAAGCCTGGTTTGAGCTTTTCTCCACTTTCAAGGCTCTGTGAGGAACAAAGCAGCGGCTGTGGTTTAATTAGAGCGTCAGAATTCCCGCATTTCTCCTGCCAGTTCAGCCTGTAATTTTTGGAGTACCCATCCTTCGTGGAAATAAAGACCTGGGAGCCTGAAA
>NW_020884936.1:3023945-3038470 GCF_003945725.1 Corapipo altera
CTTTCCTTTCCTTTCCTTTCCTTTCCTTTCCTTTCCTTTCCTTTCCTCTCCTTTTCTTCCCAAACCTTCTCTCTCCCTCTCCCTCTCCTTCTCCCTCTTCTTCTCCTTCCTTCCCAAACCTTCCCTTTCTCCCTTTTCCCTTCTCCCTTTCCCTTCCCCCTTCCCTTTCCGGAGTTAAGGTGTCAGGGGTGGAAGAGGATCAAGCTTTGCAGTGGAAATTTTAACCTGGGAGCACAAGGAATCCCTTCTATAACTTATTCCTTTTCCTGATTTTTTTCTAAAAATAGAAATCCTCTGGCTTGGATATTTAAACCCAGGGACTGGACATTTAAATCCAGGGACTGTATTTCAACTAAACAGGGTAAAAATGCTGCTGACAACCCTTGGAACTCTGTGTTAAACTGTCTCCCACTCGTTTCTTCATGCCATTTTTATTCCTGGAAGTTTTAATCTGGGAGCAGAAGGAATCCCTTCTATAGCTGTTCACTTTTCCTGATTTTTTTTCCTAAAAATAGAACTCCTCTGGCTTGGATATTTAAACCCAGGGTCTGGATATTTAAATCCAGGGACTGTATTTCAACTAAACAGGGTAAAAATGTTGCTGACAACCCTTGGAACTCTGTGCTAAACTCAGGGTTTCCCAGTTATTTTTTCATGACAATTTTCTCTCCTGGGAGTTTTAACCTGGGAGCACAAGGAATCCCTTCTATAACTTCTCCCTTTTCCTGATTTATTTCAAAAAATAGAACTCCTCTGGCTTGGATATTTAAACCCAGGGTCTGGATATTTAAATCCAGGGACTGTATTTCAACCAAACAGAGTAAAAATGCTGCTGACAACCCTTGGAATTCCTACTACAGTTTCCAGAGCCAGGGTTTGGGAGAAGGATGGACAGGGGTGGATATTGGCTGGCACAGGCTCAGATGTGCAGGAATGAGAGATGTTGAGCCAACTCTGGGATTCCCTCATTTTCCCTTTGGACATGATTTCAACACACTTGGAAAAGGGAGTGGCCCAGTTTTCCACAGATCCTTTTCCTGCAGTTGGAGGGAAATAATCGAGACTGGAACAACTTCCACCAGTTGTCTCCGGTTTAAAGCTGAAACTCCGCCAAGTTGCTGCTTGGGAATCGTTCAAACGACTTTAGTTGCCCTTCGTGAGGGCTGGGATTCCCAGGAGGACCCTTCCTGAGGGCCAGGATTCCCAGGAGGACCCTTCCTGAAGGCTGGGATTCCCAGGAGAACATTTCCATTCCAGGTGGTCATGGAGCACCACGGGAAACAGAGTCTGGGCACAGCCCAGCTCCAGTCTGAAGTCAATCAAAGGAATATTCCCAAATTTATCTCCCCACTGGAAATGTTAAGAGCCATTTTTAACCCTATAACAATAAACCCTCTATTTTATATAATAACTCCCCTATTTTTAACCCTCAAAATAAAACCCAAGCAGGAGGCAGAGATTTCCTCTGAAAGACAAAGGGTTCTAATTTGCTCCAGGGGATCCAAAGACAGGTTTTTACAGAGGAAGAAGCGGGATGAAATGTTTTCAGGGATCTTTTTTTAAACTCAAGGGACTCACAGACCTCAGAGGGACAAAGCAGCAGAGAAATCCAGGGGATGGGCTCAGCTCCAGCAAACCCACCCAAGATCTGGATCCACAGCAGATTATCTGGTTCCAGATCCACAGACCTGCCTCCTTTATGGACCTCACTCTCCCAGAAACCTGTGGGAAGCTCAAGGCCCTGATGGGATGAAAACACCTGGATATTTTGGAAGATGCTGTTCAAGCTCTGATGGGGAATTTCATCCCAGAATCTGTTAATAATATAATAGAATCATGGAATTATGGAATGGTTTGGACTGGAAGGGATCTTGAAAAGATCTTTTTCCACCCCCTGCCACGGGCAGGGACACCTTCCACTAGCCCAGGTTGCTCCAAGCCTCGTCCAACCTGGCCTGGGACAGTTCCAGGGATCCAGGGGCAGCCCTGGAGGTGCAAACAGGACCACAACAGGCAGGGAAGGTGAAGAAGTCTTGGGACAACCAGGTGTTCCCTGTCTATGCTTTGTCCATCAAGGTGGACTCAACCCTTGGCAGGTTCTACCTCAACACCAGCCTGGTCTTTCCTTGATTCCCTTCATCACCAACTGCTGCTCCCTGAGTGGTTCTCCCACATCCTCGGCATGTTCAAGGTGGTACCACAGCAAGAAAATCCAGCCTGGATGAGTTCCTGCAAATTTCCATGCTAATGGAATCATGGAATGGTTTGGGTTGGAAGGGACCTTAAAGATCTTTTTCTACCTGCTGTCATGGGCGGGGACACCTTCCACTATTCCAGGTTGTTCAAATCCCATCCAACCGATCCTTGGACACTTCCAGGGATCCAGGGGCAGCAGCAGCTTCTCTGAGCAGCCTGTTCCAACATTTTCCTGGCTCTGTTGACTCCTTCACCCGGACAAATGTGTTTTTCACCTCATTCCATGTGCGGATGTGCCCGAGTTTACCCGTGGGATCCCTGTGGATGTGGGAATGTGGCCGAGAGCACCGACGGCTCCACGTTCATGCGCGTCCTCCCCACGGGGAACCCCTTTTATCCCACGAATCCTTCCCCATTAGCGCCTAAATTAAAGTCTGCCTGCACCACCAGTCAAGGGGGAGCCCAAAAGAGGAGAGAGAAGATTGATTTTGTGCATATTTTAAGTGTTCTGCGACTGCCAATGTTTATTTGGAGCAAAAATCAGAGCGAGAGAGAAGCGTTGAGGCTCCAAATGAAAATAACACGGGGAAATACATCTCTTTTATCATCGAATTATAGATTAAAATAGGAAACAGGGGGGAATAGAGAAACATATATCTCTTTGTGGAGGCTTTCTGTAACAATCACCATAAAATAACGTAGCAGGTACCTGACAGCTTAAATAAAGATGGGAGCTGAGGCTCCTATCGGCACATTTATCTCCTCTGATCCAGACAGAGTAAAGAGGCATAAAAAGCTGGATAATCACATCTTTCCTGCTCACCAGCTCCCAAACCAGAGGCAGATTTTATACTCAGTTACTCCACAGAATGTCAACATTGTTAGAAAACAAAAGCACCATGAAGGAACACTTTTTTCCCTCCTCCTTCACCGTTTTTTTCCCCCTCCTCCTTAACTTTCTTTCCCTCCTCCTTCACTCTTTTCTCCCCCTCCTGCTTCACTTTTTTCCTTCCTCCTTTGCTTTTTCAACACTTCCTCCACTTTTTTCCTCCTCCTTCTCTTTTTTCCTTCTCTTTCTTTCTTTTTCCCCTCCTCATTCACTCTTTTTCCCCTCCTCCCTCGCCCTTTTTTCCTTCACTCTTTCTTCCCTCCTCCTTCATTTTTTCCTCCTCCTCCATCACTTTTTCCCCCTCCTCCTTCACTCTTTTATTTCCTTCCTCCTTCACTCTTTTTTTCCTCCTCTCTCACTTTTTCCACTCTTCCTCCACAGTTTTCCTCTCCTCCTTCACTCTTTTTTCCTTCCTCCTTCACTTTTTTCCCTCCTCCTTCACTCTTCCCCCTCTTTCTTCACTCTTTTCTCCCCCTCCTCCTTCCCTCTTTTCTCCCTCTTCCTTCCTGTTTTTTCCCCTCCCCCCTCACTTTTTTCCCACCTCCTTCCCTCTTTTTTTCCCTCCTCTTCCCCACTTTTCCCCTCTTCCTTCACTCTTTTTTCTCCTCCTCCTTCCCTCCTTTATTTACCCTCCTCTTTCACTCTTTTTTCCTTCACTCTTTTTTCCTTCACTCTTTTTTCCCCTCCTCCTTCACTCTTTTCCCCCCCTTCCTCTACTTTTTCCTCTCCTCTTTCACTCTTTTTTTCTCCTCCTCCTTCATTCTTTTTTCCCCTCCTCCCTCACTTTTCCCCCTCCTCCTTCACTCTCTTCTCCCCCTTCTGATATTTTATGATTTAGCATCACATGCAACGGGGTAGATCCCAAACTCTGCCCCTCTGGATCAGCCCCTGAATTTGTGGGGGCAGCAGGACACAAGGTGAGGGGGATGAGCACACAAATCACCTGCAGAGAAGCAGAGAAAGCACCAATTCCCTTAATCCCTGCCCTTCCCTGTCCCAGGAGCTGTTGGAGTCACCAGCTATCAACCATTCCATGCCAGGCCATCAGCCTTTGGCACCCAACACGTTGGATGACAGGGATGGAGAGAACTTTGTGTCCCATCAAAGCTCAGCAGCACGTGGGAGGTGCAAACAGAGCCACAACACACTGTGAACCAGGCAGGGAAGCTGCCAAAAAAGTCTTAGGACAACCAGGTATTCCCTGTCCAGGTGGACTCAACCCTTGGCAGGTTCTACCTCAACACCAGCCTGGTCTTTCCTCAATTCCCTTCATCAGCAGCTGCTGACCCCTGAGTGGTTCTCCCACGTCCTTGGCATGTTCAAGGTGGCACCACAGCAAGAAAATCCAACCTGGGGGAGTTCCTGCAAGTTTCCATGTTAAGATCACAGAAGCATGGAATGGTTTGGGTTGGAAGGGATCTTAAAAGTCATGAAAATTCCACTCTCCTGCCATGGGCAGGGACACCTTCCACTAGAAAAGGTTGCTCCAAGCCCTGTCCAACCGATCCTTGGACACTTCCAGGGATCCAGGGGCAGCCACAGCTTCTCTGACAAACCTATGCCAGGGCCTCCCCACCCTCACAAACAGGAATTCCTTCCCAATATCCCATCTAACCCTCCTCTCTGCCAGTGGGAAGCCATTCCCTGTGTGCTGTCCCTCCATGCCTTGTGCCCAGTCCCTCTCCAGCTCTCCTGGAGCCCCTTTAGGCCCTGCAAGGGGCTCTCAGCTCTCCCTGGAGCCTTCTCTTCTCCAGGGGAACCCCCCCAGCTCTCCCAGCCTGGCTCCAGAGCAGAGGGGGTCCAGCCCTGGCAGCAGCTCCAGGGCCTGCTCTGGACTCTCTCCAGCAGCTCCATGAACATACAAACACCCTCTGGAAAATCTAACCCTCCTCAGAAGGTGCAGATGGCACAGGTCCAAGATCTTGGCATCTCCTGAGAGATGACACATCCCACCAGTGACCACAGCTCCCCTGTTTGGATGCTCAACAGCCCCAGGACTATAATTTTCCTCTGACATTGCTCCTCCACCTCCAAGGAGCAGCCCTGAATACTCAGAAGGTTCTCACTTTGCCATTTTTTCCCTGGACTTGCAGGCTCCAGGGATCGCCTTGTGATCCCAGGAAGACATTTCCTTGGCTCTCTGCAGATCTGCATCACTTTACTGCCTACCTGGGAAAAAACAAGGACCTGGATTTCTCCACCTCCTTCCACACACCTTTTTTGCTGTGAACTCCACTGACTTTTCCCCCGGTGATCAACACCAGGAGTTCCCTTTTCCAAAGCAGATTTCCCCTCAACCTGTGGGATCTGAACATCTGAGTCTTCATATGAAGCAAGGGCAGCTTGGACAGGGCTTGGAGCACCCTGGTCTGGTGGAAGGTGTCCCTGCCCAGGGCAGGGGGTTGGAAGGAGATGATCTTTCATGTCCCTTCCAACCCAAATCATTCCATGATTCCGTGATTCTCTCTAATCTCCCCAGGGGGCTCCAAAATTCTTGGGGGTGGACAGACTGACAGGCAGACACAAGATTCATTGTCCCAGGAAACCAGAGGCAGAAGAACAACAATGTTAACTTATTTACCTTCAGTTGAACCAACTGGTTAATTCTTACCAGCCTGAAGGGTTTTCTCCAGGGAAACCTGTGTTTGGCCACTGGATTTGTTGTGAGAAGACAGAGTTCTTGGCACTTGCTTGAGGAGAGAGGGAAGAATCTTGGCAGCAGCAACCCACATTTTTTTTGGAAAACATTCACTTCTGAGTCCCAGCATGAGGGAAGGTGACAATGACAGTGATTGTCCACGTGTGGCTTGGAGCCAACCCCTCAGGGAGGTCACACCAGAGCTCCTGCCTTCCTCACCTCCAGCTCCAGGGACTTCAGGGCCAGGGCTGAGGGCAGGAGTTCTCATTCCTGGGAGTAGGGAGGGTTTGGGAGGTGGAGAGGGTGAAATGGGGTTTAAGGTCCCACAAACGGGGCTGTTCTGCTGGAGAGGAGAAGCCACCTCCCCAAATATTAACAGGCAGAGCCCAGAGCCTGCCCAAAATCATCACCCACCACTGAGCCACCTCCCAGCCCCACCAGCAAATCGCCATCCAGACTCTTGGTTGGCCAACTCCATCTTCCCACGGCACCTTCAAAGTGAATGTGGGATATCTGGGGTGCAGGGAAAAGGGGGAGTGGGAAAACTTTGGCCAAGCCTGGATTCCAAATGCACCAGGCAGCAGAGCGACCCTGTGCCTATTGACACTGTCCCTGTCCCAAAGGCTAAACCCAGGCCCCTGGTTTAGCTCAGGGACACCCCCAGGACCTGCAGATCCTGCACCATTTATCCCTCATGCCCGTGACTCAGAAATCTCCTGAAAAAAATCCCACTCAGCCTCAGGCCCAGCTCAAACTGAGCCCCTGCGACTTCTCTTTCCGTCAGAAATGAGAAAGAAAAAACAGCCCGAACTTTTCACTCCAAACTTTTCCCTCTCCCTGTCTCCTGCTGTTGCTGTGTCCCCTCCCCTCCCTGTCTTACAGGAGTGTGACTAATCCTCTCCCCCCCCTCTCGCTGTTACCTTGAAGGTATTTATAGAGCTGGATCGTGTTCCCTCCTGTGCCTTCCTTCCCTTTTCAGCTCCGGGTAAGCAAAGAATCCTCAGGCATCTCTCACGTGGCTCATCTTTCCCGAGGTAGTGCTCAACCCAAGAAAGGTTTTACTTCTTGGAGAGGACACTTCAGGCTCTCCAAGAAGCTCCTGATGGGCTTGTTTTGCAAACACAAGCCCCTGACCCCTTGCCAGCTCCGTGTGAGTGTTGGTTCCCACACACCTGCTTTAGGAAAAAGGGGATTTAACTGTTCCTGAGAAATCAGCCAGAGCTAAATAACATTTATTTCATGTTATCTCAGGTCACTGCCAGTGTTTTCTGCCTCCTGAGATGAATGTAGGGGGTTGAAAGGGATTAAAGTGACACAAGTTTGCCCAACATCCTCTGCAGGTTGCCTGAGGGATGAGCAGTGCCTGCAGGGAAAGGGTGGCCTCAGTGCTGGGCCTAAATTAGTTAATTAATGACATTCAAAATGCTGGTCCAAATGCCCCAGAACTGCCTCGTTCATGTCATTAAACTCCCTTAATCCATGTTATTAAACTCCCTTCCCCTTCAGAGCGGAGCAATTCCTGGCAAACCCACCGGGAACAGGCCTTGGTTCGTGGTGTCTCCCGAGAAAAGCCCAGGAATCGCCTGGTTGGCCTTGGCCAAAACCCCCTCAGGGATTTTAACAGGCAAATTCCCATTGCTCCAAAGGCTCCTGGGCACTGCATGACCCCTGTGACCCCCAGAAGAGTCACCAAGTCCAGGTAGTTCTAACCAGGAAACAGCTGGAAATCTCTTGTTGGATTTCTTCCTTCCTCTTAAAGCCAAGGAAAAATATGTTCCCTAGGAAAATCTGGGGGTTGCAAGTAGAAAAACAAGGCAGTAAATGATGTTTTAATCTTATTTTCTTTTCTTTCGTGTTTTTTTTTAGCTGGATAAATTGAAATGATGGTTCCTTGGCTGCTCCCTCCCATCACCAGGTGCTTTCTTGGAGGACAAGAAACCTTGGTGGCTCAGGTTGGGCTCATCTCATTGAACTCAGAGTAAAATCAAGGAAAAAATCTGAAATTATCACCTTGATATGCTTTGTAGCCCTTGGAAATAACACCAGTGTGCAGAGAGGGTAAATGTCCCTTTGGACTCGTCTCCAGGATTGAAAGGAAAAGCTCAGGAGAGCAGGTGAAAACCAGGAGTGGTGAAACCTTCCATCTCCTGCTGGGACCATCCCTGACCAGTGGGTGGGCAGAGGAAAAATGGGAAACAAATTCCATTCCCCTTCCTGTCCGAGGCCCCTCTGGGAAGCCCATTTTCTGTTTTCTGAACAAAAGCAGGTGAAACAAAAGAGGAACATCTGGGCCTTTATTTCAGCCCTCATTTTTCTTCCCCTGGAATTATCTTTAATAAGCACTTTATTTTCCCCTCTCTATCTTTCATTTCAATTTTTTTCCATCTCTGATTTGTCACTGTTGTTCCAAAGCCAAATTGCACCAAAAGCCCAGTATTTTTTTTCTGGGAAATGAGCTTCTGTTTTCCAACCTTGCTCTTCTGTCAGAGACTTTTGCACCCCTGAATTAAAACCCTTTGACAGAGCACATCCCTAATCCCAGGGCAAGGCAGGATCACTGATCCCTGTGCAGGGAATCTGGGAAGATTTTCAGAGCAGATTAATCCCTCGAACTCAGTTTCTGACTGAGCACCAAAACAAGAGCTTGGTGGGTTGTAGGCACAGCAAAAAATCCCATTGTTCCTGAAATTTGGATCCCTGCTTCCCACAAACACCAACAGTCCGGCTCAAACCCTGGTTCTGCCTCACAGGAATTTCTCTTCCCTTAAAAATATCCTTATTTTACACCGTGGGACACCAGAAACAGGTGCTGTAATTCCTCATCCCATGGGACAACACCCAACCCATGGATAAAACACTTCTGGGGGGAATTCACCAGATTTTTTTTTTGCTGTTTGGGGCTTTTTTTTTTTTTTTTGGTTCCTGTGTTTGTCAGTTTGTTTTTTTTTTTCTGCAGCCCTTCCATTATAATTAAAATTATTGGTCCTGTGATACAATCTAACGACCTCAATTAGAGATCTGCACCCCCTGGAGTCAGGTACTTAATTACTCCCAGGCTTTCCAGCTTTCCAGAACACATTAAGGATTGGCCTGGCTGGGTCTGGAGGGGGGAGGGATGAAGCAATAGCAGGAGAGGGAGATAAATTCCCATCATTATTCCCAGGAGGGTGGTTACTCTGAAGTTGCTTTTCCCTGGATGTGTGTCCACACTCCACACTGATGGATGAGTCCCCGAGCTGTCACTTCACCTGCAGCCTCACATCTCCTTTTACAGGCAGGAGAATCCAACCCTTAGGGCTTCCCTGGATCCAGAACATCCCTCAGACCTTCACAGTCCTACACTTTTCCTCCTCCCTGCTCCTGGATTCCCTGTTAAGCTTCATCTGCATCTTCTGTCCAACACCTCAGGAGTCTCTTCTCCTCTGCTCCAGGGAGAAGATTCAGACCAGATTCAGATCAGAATCAGCTCAGGACCTTCTCCAGTGTCTGCCTTCCCAAATTTCTGGCCCTGATGGAAAAGCCTTGCAGTGCAAGTTGAACAAAGTTCCCAAAACAGCAGGAGAGCTTCCAAGGCTGTATCCTAGAGGAAGTTCCTCATCTGCATCTCAGGACACTTCCTATAATTTTTCCCTCCAATTAACATCCTAAATGATCACAAACAAGAGATAAAATTTCTAATGGAATAGGGACAATCAGGAAATTCTCTGAGAATGTGGCACCCAACCACCTTTCAGGAGTTTCTCAGGGCAGCACTTGTGGTTTTAAGGTTTGCTGACGAGTCCCCAGGTGATCCCACCAGCTTCCCAAAGGGAAACCTGCTCTTCTCCCTAACTTGAAGTAGCCAGATGTTGCCCAGGCTGAAATCAAAGCTTTTATGCACAGAATCATGGGATCACGGAGTGGTTTGGGTTGGAAGGAACCTTAAAGACCATCTCATTCCACTCTCTGCCATGCTCAGGGACACCTTCCACTAGCCCAGGTTGCTCCAAGCCCCATCCAACATGGCCTTGGACACTTCCATGGAATTATTTACGTTGGAAAACACCCCTGAGATCATTGAATCCAACCATTTCACATTTTTCCTGCATCAATTCCCTGTCAAAGAGTGAGTCCCACAGTCCTGCCCTACCCTGGGGGTTCGGGGTGCTGAGGGGTTCGGTACCACAACCACACCTCATCCATCGGGAAGGTGTTGTATTCCCAACTCACAGCTCCAGTCCTTCCTCATTCCACCTCCTTACAAGGCAGAGAACACGTTCCCTTGGAGGTTTTTATGGACTGTGAGCACCCTGAGCACCTTTCCCACGCCGGAAGGAAAGCTCTGCTGGCACGACTCCAAAAGATGCCGTGGCTGTGACAGGCAGCCCAAGGTGAGCACTTTGCCTCTCCAGAAACCTCTCAGCACCTCTCAAGGGTTCTGTTCCCTCACCAAAAAGAAGAAACAAACCTCTTGGGAGGGGAGGGGGAAAAATAATGCACCGTGCAACTGCTGTAACTCGTGTCAAATCAACCAAACCCCTGCAAGGAGGAGGGAATTCCCCACTCAGGCAAACTCAGCCTTTCTGGGGCTTCACACAAACAGGCCACAAGTGATTTTAATTCATTCCAAAGCCTGTCTAATCACTCAACACACAGGTTTTTGTTCTGCTCCCCATTAGGAGGTGGCAAACACGTTGTCTTCACCCCCAGCCTTTGTCAGAAAAGGTTGTATGTGTGGATTTATGTCCTGGAAGCACTAGGCAGCAACAAAGGGAAAAATGCCCAGGGGCAGATGCAGAACATAAAAATCACAAAATTAGAGAATCATAAAATGATAAAATCACAGAAGAACAGAATGGTTTGGGTTGGAGGGGACCTTTGAGACCACCCAGTCCCACCCCCTGCCATGAGCAGGGACCCCTTTCACTAGAATGAGCAAGGGACAGGAAGAAATTAAAGTTGTAATCATGGTGGAGGTGACAATTATGGGAGGTCCAGATTGGGCAGCAGAGAAAAAAAAATTAAAGCAAAGCCCTCAATAAACGCTGGAACAGTAAAAGGAGACAAACTGAGAAATTCAAACCCCTTTTTGACTGATTTGTGTCAAGTTCTCACGGAAAGGACCACGTGAGCTCTGCACAGGTGGTGGCCCAGACACCAGCTCTGCTCCAAAAAATTCCCAGCCATCATCCAAGTGAAGGCTCCCTTCCCATGAGGCTGGAGCTGCCCTGTGTCTCCCTGGCTCTGACTGATCCAGGAGGATGGGATTTCCCAGGTGGCCTCTCAGAGGCCACACTCGTTTCATGCAAAGCTTGGAGCAAAACCAGATGGTTTTATAGGGATTGTGTTCAATTCACCACCTCTCAAGGCCTCCTGGAGCTCTCCTGAGACCTGGCCTGAACTTTTGCTGGGTCCAGCTCAGCTCTGAGGCTCCAGGATTCCCAAAGTTGTTCCTGTTGCTGCCCATCTGAAGAGCCGAGCGCTTCCCACAGGCACTTCCAACCCTTTGGGGGTTTGCAGGAATTACTGGCTCAACTCCCTGGGGGCAGAAAAGACCTGAACCACATGAGCTCAGTGTCTCCTGCTGCACAAACCACCTGCAGTTAAAGCCCTGCAGCTCAGACAGGAACATTAAAGCTGAGTTTTAACTCGAATTACACACTTGGCCTTTGGTTTTCCACTGTACAAGTGACAGGAAGAGAAGAGGAAAAAGCAAAACCCACCTGTTTCTCAGGTCTTAACTCACAGCCCTTCAGCATCTGGAGCTGTTTAAAAACTCCCATCCCAAAGGCATCCTGGACTGCCATTTCCCTTGGGGGGAGAGAATAGATGGCTGAGCCTGGGGCTGGATGAACTGTGAGCAATCTGATCCCCCTTTTGGAAGAAGCCCCAGGAAACCTGTCCCATCCCTCCCTCCTCACAAACCAGCTGCCTGCACTTGTGTGTCAAAGAGCCCCTTCCAACCCACGTGTCAGCGTGGGGAGTGCTGATAACTCTGCCAGAGCTCTCAGGGAGGAATCACAGGCAGGATTTTCCAGTTGGATTCTGTAAATCAAAGCCACGGCACAAACGGTGTTGCTGCACCTTTCATGCAAACTGCTTCCCAGATGGATTTGAAGAGGAAAATGGAATCATAGAATCACTTAAATTAGAAAAGGTCCCCGAGGCCATCGAGTCCAACCATCTCCAGCACTGCCAAGGCCACCACTGACCCATGTCCCCAAGGGCCACAGCCACAGGGATTTTAAATCCCTCCAGGGATGGGGATCCACCACTGCCCTGGCTGGACAAACCTTTCCAGGAAGGAATTTTCCCCAATATCCAACCTAAACCTCCTCTGGCACAGCTTGAGGCCGTTCCCTCTCCTCCTGTCCCTTGTTCCCTGGGAGCAGAGCCCGACCCCCCCCCGGCTCCCCTCTCCTGTCAGGGAGTTGCAGAGCCAGAAGGTCCCCCCTGAGCCTCCTTTTCTCCTGTGGAAGAAGGAGATGGATTCTCATGGAAGTAGGAGGAAAGAGATGAGACTTGAGGGTGGCAGGGTGTGACCAGGGCACTTCTGAGCTGGGATTATGTATCTATTCCAAGAAGATATCCAGGGAAACACTATTTTTCTCTGTGAAGACCATGAGGTTTATTCACTCTCTCCCTCTCTGGGGGTCATTCATTCCTTCAAGCCACAGGCAGCTCAATCCCAGTTCTCCCAACAGCTCCAGTCTGGTGGACCAAAGAGTGCAGGAAACGACCAGGACACTCCAGAGGTGTGTCCATGCCCTGCACCTTCATGGATGCCATTCCCAATGGAAGGGAAGGATGTGTCACTGCTGAGTGACTGAAAGAGGACTTCTCACCATAGAACCACAGGACACTTCGGGTTGGGAGGGACCTTTTTAGGGTCATTTAGTCAAAAATCCCCTGTGATGGGCACTGACATCTTCAACTAGACCAGGTTGCTCAGAGCCACATCCAGCCTGGCCTCGAATGTTTCCAAGGATGGGGTATCCACCACCTCCCTGGGCAGCCTGTGCTGGGGTTTTCCCATCCTCATTGGAAAAGCCTTGTTTACCAAGACTTACTTGACTTGCCTCAGCTCTGGCAAGATGCAGGAAGATGCCTGGGAATACCCATGAGGATAACAACCTTTCCTAAGACCCACCCAGCTCCCCACAGCTCAGCAGCAGCTGTGGCTTCACTTGGGATCAGACCCAAATCCTGGAGGGCTCACAGGGGGTTTAAGTGTGGTGTGACCTTAGAAGGTCCCTGTTTTTCCTGAACGCTCCTGACACTGTGGCAGTCCCAGGTTCTCCTCCAGCCAGGATAAATGGAGGCTTCACTGATGGAAACTCCTCCTGCTCTCCCTAAAACAATCCTTGTCCTGGACACTCCCCCTGCCCGCTCACACCCAGCTTAGTTTTCCTCCTTTTCCACCTCCAGGACCAAATGTCCAACTACACTCCACTTCCCACCCTGCCTCTTCAAACTCATCCTCTCAACCAGGATGTTCTCCCAGGAATCCAGTCCCACCAGAGCCACATTTGAACCTTGGAAGCCATGATGGACAAAGAGGTGAAGGCACCACAGGAGGTGGTGGAATTGTCCTCCCAGCCCTATTCCCTCTCCCACTATCCCAGCTCCCAACATCCAGGATTGAAGTTCACTGCCAGGAGGTGTTGCCAGAGGGGGTTTTGACAGATGCTTTTGAAACAAGGGAGCAGCAGCTTGACAGGAACAAGCTTTTCATAGTTTTCTTCCTTTTGATTTTTTTCCCCGTGAAATGTGTTTTTCTGAAACAAAAAAAAAAAAAAAACCACAACTCTTTTAGCAGGAGAACTACCTTTCAATTTGTCCTCTTTCACTTCTGGGCCGAGAAGAAAGAGGTCATTTATATATTTTTTAAGGAAGCAGAAGGAATATAAAGTCCACTAGAGGGAAAAAGAAGTCATGGATATCTCGGGAGCAAGGGACTTTCATCAAAAAGGTGGCAAACCCGGGCGATGTTACGAGTCATGTTTAAAAATGACCAAGTGGAAAGTTATAAAAATGAACAAGCCTTGTGTGGAAAATGATGGAGGGAATTTCAGGAACGATACAAGTCATCTGTGAAAACTGCCAGGAGAGCGGGGAAGATGTTTTTGTCTCCAAAAGCAAAATAAAACGCTACTCACAGTAATTCATACTAATTATTAGCCTTAAGTAGTACTAATTTTTACCCAGTTGTAATTACTATTTAAGGCTCTGGGGAAAAAAAAAAAAAAAAAGGACTTTCTGGATGTGGGAAGATCCTTGCAAAGAAATTTGAAGTGTGTTTGAGGGCAGCCTGTTGAGGGAGAAGTTTTATTTCTCCTCTGTACCGACACGGGGAGACATAAATATCCCATTCCTATTGATGCAAATAACGGATTGCTCCTGTCAGAACTGCCAAAGCCTCTAATTTAAGCAGCATTTCCCTCTCTCACATGCACAGATGCATTTTTCAAGAGGTTTGGTTGTTTGGGGTTTTTTTTAGGTTTTGTTCTTCTCCCCCTTCCCCCCGGATCTGAGTTCCCAAACCAGGTGAAAAATCCACCCGCTGATCTCCGGTGTTTGATTTCGTCCATCAGGAGCCCGTGGGAAGCACATGCCAGGAATTATGGAAATGGCTGCGTGAAGGAAAACTTGCCAGGGAGGGAAAGGCAGCAGCTGTGGGCAGAAGAAAAGATGGCATTGGGGGATCCTGCCCTCCATCCCAACAGTCCAGAACTGCCTCTGGATCCCATGGGGACTTCACAGCAAACTCCAGCTTCCAGCTCTGCCCAGACTTTCCTTCTCATCCTTTAAGTGTTGTTTTGT
>NW_020884936.1:3038480-3042635 GCF_003945725.1 Corapipo altera
TGTTAGTGCAGGGATTGATGTGTCCTCTGAGATCTGAGTGCTTTGGGGGTGGTTACAGGTGTAAAATTAATTCTATTAATTATACGCTTCATATTTAACTCTATCAGTGCTTTTTAGAGAATGGATTTTCCATGAAACCTTCCTGAATTCCTCACCACTGCCCTGGGAGGGGGGTTTTCAGCCAATGCCACCAATCCAAGCAAATATCAGGGGACACCACGGCAGCAAAATGAACTTCCCCAAAGCCATGTCCCTGTCCCCAGCCGTGTGCTCCCATTCTGTCCTTGCTGCTGGCACTGACATTCCTGTGGCTGCTGGAGAGACAGGTCAGGGAGCTGATCTGGCTGAAAAGAGCTCGAGGAAAATAAAAATAGTGCTCCAAACCTCTAACTTTCCTGCTCTGGGTCACCCTGAGCCAGGGATGAAGGGGCAGCAGGAGTTTTCTAGCCAGGCTGGATGATGGTGATGCTGCAATCCCACCTCAGAGAGACCTGATCTCTCCCAAGCCCTGCCTCCCACACTCAGGATCATCCCAAAAACGTCAGGGACACACACACCCCCCGAAGCAAGGTGCTCCCACTGCAGCCCACACGGCTGGGAATGGAGTGGATGGAGCTGGGAATCGCCAGCTTTGCAGCTGCTACCTCCAGCCTGGCACCCCCAGTCCCTGCAGGGACATCTGAATGCCCATCCACGACAAAAACATCCCCAAAATTATCTGGAGAGCAGGCTGAGGGCATCCAACAGCACCCACTGGGGTGGGGCTGTGCCTGCAGGGGTCAAATGCGTGCTCAGGGATGAAAAGGTCCTTCTGGAGACCTCAGGATCAGGGGGCCAACAGGGGAATAGAGGCTGATGGTTTGCTCTGGTTGGGCTGGAGGTGATGAGTGTATCCCAGACACCTGGCCCCTGTTCCCAAGTGCTTTGCTGACAATGGAAAACCGGCCATTTGCTCCTTTCTCCAAGTCCACTCTCTCCGGGGGAATCAATCGGGCTCCCAGGCGGTCAATCAGTGAGGCGTCAATCCAACCGCTTGGAAAACGCATCCCGAGGGACCTGGACTGCCACCCAGAGGTCCTGGGAGCCTTACAGGGAAAAATGCCCAGCTCTGAGGGAGGCTGAGACCTCCCCCAGCCCAGGGCACAGCCCCTGAGGGGCACAACCCTCCCAGCCTGGGGCACCTCCAGCTCCCGGTGCTCTCCAAACCCCTGGAGCAAAGGATTCCCTGGCTGGAGATGGTCCCTCCTGGGGGGTCCAATTCGTCTCCCTTCCCTCTATCCAGCCTTTGGGACTTGGAAGAGTTGCTGCTGCTGACATCTAGTGACAGGGAGAGCCGGCGAGAGGAATCACCTGCAGCTCTGACACAGCCCTTCCCACCGAGGGAAGATCCTGCTCGGGGGGTCTTTCCCGGGAGACGGGTTCCCAGCAGGAATGCTGGGCGTGCAGGGCGAGCCGCGAGGTCCCAGCCACTTCCATGGATCCCAAGACCTTTTCCTCCCCCAGCGGCCACCGGCGCATCCCACTCCGCGCCTTCCCAAAAAACCTTTCCCGGTCTCTGTAAGCACAGGCTCAACCTCGGGGTTGGGAAGCACAGGGAGAGGGGGGAAAAAAATCCCCCAAGGGGAAGTGTCGGGGAGGAGAAAAAAATCCCCCGAGGGGGGGTGTCGGGGGGACATCCAGGCAGTTCCCAACCCCTGTAGCCTCTTCACCCACGGTTCTTTCTTCCCGGGAATTCCGCGCAGGAGAAGCGCCCGCTCGGAGCTAAGGAGAAGGAGGATGCGAGCGGGATGCTCAAAGCTCGGGAGCTGCAGATTTGCCCGCGGTATCCCACGGGGGTCAGCGCCTCCCAGCCACGCCAGCGGAGCAGGGACGCCTTTGGAGCATCCATAGGGATCGGGGGAGGCATCTGGGGTCCTTAGTGCGAAAACAAAGCCCTGCGGACGGCTCAGTTTTGGGGGGCGTGAGGAAATCTGCAGCGGGAAGCTCCGAACGGACACACAGACACACACAGACAGACGCCGGGGTCGGGTCGGCGCTCAGGACGCGGTGCTGTGGTGACAGCGCGGTGACAGAGCCGGGGCTGCCCCCCCCGCCCCCCCCCACCCCCCCATTTTCCCCCCCGGGCAGCCCCCCGGGGGCCCCCCGCGCTCTGCAAAACCCCCCCCCCCCCCCCCCCCCATCCCCAGCGCGACCCCTCCGAGCTGCTCTTCCCGAGCGAGAAATTCCTTAATTCCCGAGGTAAACCGAGCCGTTCCCGCGGCAGACAGGACTATCCGGAGCGACGGGAGAGAGAGCAGAGCAGAGCAGAGCAGACAACGCGAAGCTGGTGCTCGCAGAACCGCGGAACGCTTCGGGTTGCGAGGGACCTTCAAGCCCGTCTCCTTCCACCCCTTGCCACGGGCAGGGACACCTTCCATTCCACCAGCCCAGGTCGCTCCAAGCCCCGTCCAACCCGACCGGGGCGATGCTGCCCCGGGGCTTGTCACCGCTCCCGGAGCGCTGGGGAGGGTCAGACCCCCCGAAATCTCCCCAGAAATCCCCCCGCAACCCACCCCCGGCACAAAGTTGTCCCCCCGCGGCGCCGCTTTACTCACCCAGGAGGACCAGGGTGCAGAAGCAGAGGATGCCCCTCATCCTCCCGCTCGCCACGGCTCGGCCCCGGCGACTGGGCTGGGCTCGGACCCCCGGCCCGGCCCGGCGCGGCTCGGCGGTGCCGGAGGATGCGCGGAGGGCTGGGCAGGGCGGGAGGGATGGAGGGAAGGATGGAGGGATGGATGGATGGATGGAGAGGGAGGGAGGCGGCCCCGCAACCCCGGCTCGGCCCCCCCGGCCCGAGCGCTCACAGCGGCCCGGCCCCGCTCCGGCCCCGGGGCATCCCCGCGCCGGGCACCGCGGGGGCCCGGCCCATCCTCCGGGGCTGCTCCCGGGATTTTATTTTTAATTATTTTATTCCTATTAATTAATTTTTTTCTCTTTTTTTTTCCCCTCTCTCTTTTTTTTTTCCCTTATTTTTTTCCTTCTTATTTTTTTTCTTTTTCTTTTTTTTTTTTTTTATTTTTTTTTTTTGGGTTTTTTTTTTTTTTCCTTCTTTTTCGCCCGCCCGCAAAAAACTTCTGGCGGCGGGCGCAGCTCCGCCGCCTTCCCCGGGTCGCCCCCGCCCCGCCGCGGCCCCGTGGGGAGGGGCTTGGTGGTCCGGCCCCCTCCTCTCTCCTCCCCGGCCCCGCATCCCTGATCTCCGCCGGCAAGGAGCGTCTCATGCTCCTGTCCCTAGGGCAGGTCGTCTTTCAGCCTCTTCAACCCCAGGGTGTTTTCTTGCTCCCCTTGGAGGGTCTCGGCGTCCCCCACCCCTCCAAACCCTTCCCATCCAGATGACAGACCAGCCCCATCCCCTTGGCACCCGTGTCCTAATCTTGGCTCTCTGCTGGCAGTGACACAGCCCTGAAGTCCTGGGCGATGTCCCACCACCCCTCCCAGCCAGGAGACCTTCCATTAACCCCTTGCACTGGGATGACCTTCCAGTTCTCCTCCAAAAACCTCCGTAAATTCAGGTTCTGATGCTCCGTAACTCCCCGTGCCGCTCCCTGCACCCCCTTCCCGTGGAGCACTGCTCCCTCCCCACCATTCCCCGGGGCTTCCCCCACCTCCCGGCATTCCCCACCTTTAATCTCCATATCCCAGCAGGTGACCCTCCTTTGGGAAGCCCAGCTGGCTCCTTAATTTTTATGATGAAGAGGGAGCAGGTTTTTCACTCCATTTCATGCTTGGACTCCCTGAGACACAGAATGCAAAGTGACACCTTGAGGTTCCCCCAGTAATGAACTGACCGATGGAGCAGGAAAAGCCTCATTCCCAAGGCAGTATCCTGTAAATATGAGCACCTCTGGTCCTGCTCCTAACACAGGTTTACCCCTTCCCTTCCCTTCCCTTCCCAAACCTTCCCTTCCCTTCCCAAACCTTCCCAAACCTTCCCAAACCTTCCCAAACCTTCCCTTCCCAAACCTTCCCAAACCTTCCCAAACCTTCCCTTCCCAAACCTTCCCAAACCTTCCCAAACCTTCCCTTCCCAAACCTTCCCTTCCCAAACCTTCCCAAACCTTCCCTTCCCAAACCTTCCCTTCCCTTCCCTTCCCTTCCCTTCCCTTCCCTTCCCTTCCC
>NW_020884936.1:3042645-3058918 GCF_003945725.1 Corapipo altera
TTTTTTTTTCCTCTGGAGCTGTTCAGGGTTCTTAACTCCCATTTCCTCGTGGCATCACCTCATTAATCCTCCAGCAAGTTCTCCAAAAAAAACCAGAGGAATTGCACACTTTTATTTTTCACATGTAAAACAGAGCAGGGAAATAATTCATACACCTTGTAGGTGTCACAGATCAAGCAGAAAGCGCTCAAGAAAATAGGTTTTTATTTTTTTTATTTTTTTTATTTTCCCTTTTCTTTTCCTCCTGGCAAATCCAAAAGGAAAAGGGTGATCCCTGCCCTTCCTCCCTGGCCTTCCTTTCCTTTTGAATCCTTCCACCAGCGTTCCAGGCTGGAAGTGTTCGTTTAACAAGTTTCCTACTTGAAAAGTTGTAAATAAATGAATGTCTCGAACAACTGCATTTCACACCCAAAATGAGCATCTCCTGAGCTGCTCAGAGGGGGGGAAAGAAAGTGTTTAATAAAACCTCATTCAGAGTAAAAAAAAAAGCTTATTCTGGAGCTGGTTTTATTTTGATTTCTCAAAGAAGAGTCTGATTCTGTTTAAGCAAATTTCCAGTTGAAACATCAGCTGGGAAACCAGGAAAGTGATTGGATTTTTCTGATTATTATTATTACTATTATTATTATTTATTGTCATTATTATTAATTATTTTGCAGCTTCTTTTTTAATTAAAAAATTAAATGTAATTAAAAAATTTTAAAATTTTTGAAGGAGCTGTTTGTCCAGGAGGGGGGAAAAAAATAAATCACTGGAACAGATGTGAGGTTTTGTGAGGTTTTTTTTTTACAAATGAAAAAGATTTTTTTTCCTTGGAAAATGCCTTTGCTTCCCTTAGGATTGGGATGTTCTGATGCCCTCGGGCCGAAGGGGGTGAGCTGAGCTCCATCATCCACCCAGGGGTGGGTTTGCCTCAGAGAAAGATGGGAAGTGAGGATTTGCTTTCCCTGGCACTTCGTCCTCTTTTTGGGGTCTGAGCAGCAGGAAAACCGTTTAAATCAGGGAACATGCAAGAAATTCCTGCATCCACACAGGAAAACATGGAGATCTCCTTGCTGTCCCCTCTTGGGCCAAGGACAAACTACAACTCCCCCCTCCAGACAAGGAATCCGTGCTGTGAAAGCCCCATTTCTTCCTCAGTTGGAAGAGAAAAAAAACCAAACCAGCAGGAAGGTTTGGGAAAGGGAAAACTCCAGGAATAGACAACCCACCCCCACAGACTTCCCATCCCACCAGGGAGGCATTTCCTGCCTTTTCTCTCTGGCTGTGGAGGCACCACAAGGGCCGAGTGTTGCACTGGGAAAAGCCACCCCAGAAGAGACATCCTGGAAATGCCGTGGAGAGAGAGGGATCATTGTTCCCTGCAGCCTTTATTTATGGGATCCGGGCTTTTCCCTGATCCCAGGGTGGGTGTTGAGATGAATAAAGCACAAACCACTCCTTGCACAGGCCCCTCCTAAAAATTACCTGCTCCCTTCGAGGGGTTGATCAGGCAGGTGGGAAAACATCCCATTGTTGTTCCTGTCTGGAAAAGCTGTGGAAGCCCTGGACAACACTGAGCAAAGGCAGTGAAAAGAAGGATTGTTTGGGAAAATCCACGGGGAAATCACCAGGCAGGGAAAGCACAGAAAATGTGCTGATTGAAAGCAATGCAGTTGGGAGAGGGAAAGTGGTTAAATGGGGGCTGGGACACCACTTGGAGGGACTTCCTGGAGGAAAATTGCTGGGCAGGACCACAATTCCGTGAAAATGGATGGTTCCAAATCCAAAAATAGCCATTAAAAAAAAGGTGGGAAAACTGTGGCTGTCACTTTTTCAGCAAGTGATGAGGAATTAAGGGATTGGTGCAACTCGGGGAAGTTGGAAAACTGGGCAGGACACAATTCCATGAAAATGGATGCTTCCAAATCCAAAAATAACCATTAAAAAAAAAAATAAGACAGGAAAACTGTGGCTGTCACTTTTTCAGGAAGTGATGAGGAATTAAAGGATTGGTGCAACTCAGGGAAGTTGGAAAATAGGGAGAACTATTCCATCCCTCCCTCTCAGGACACTACCCATGAACAAGTGTCTCCTGCTTCCAAATTCCTCTCAGGGAAGTGGTGGCAGACTCTGGGTCAGGGGCACACAGGGGACAAGACAAACCACTGCTGGGCAGGAGGGTTGGACTGGGAAAGAAACTGTCTGGAAAAGCGGGATGTGAAATGGTAGGATCCTTGGAATGTGCTACTGGGGTGGGAAATGTGAGGATCCTTGGATTGTGCTGCTGGGGTGGGAAATGTGAGGATCCTTGGAATGTGCTTCTGGGGTGGAAGAAAAAGCCAGGCAGACACAGGGAGGATGCACCAGGCAGGGTGAGGGTGAACAGGAGCCACACACACTGATTATCAGCTCCAAAAGCTGGGAAAGAGCAGATAATTCCCTGCTCCAAACGTTTCTAGGCATCACTGGTTGGAATAATTTGGAAAATCTCAACGTCTGGGATAAGATCAAATAAAAAAGGCAACACACTTTGAGCTCAGCTCTGCAAGATTCCTTGGGGTGGCACCAAAAATTCCTGAGGATTGAGGTTTCCAAAGGGAATCTGAGGATGTAACGATCCCACTCCCCCTGTGCTCTCTGTGTGTTCCTTTGTGGGATATTTTAAAAATAAAACACAAAGGATGGGCAGAAATTGTGCAGCGAAATGGGGGAAGGGATCATGGCTGATATCCAGTTACGTGTTTTGCCATGATGTGGGTGAGATTCCTTGGAAAAAATAAATGTGGGCAACTTTTCTTTCTGTTAAAATGAACCATTGGAATGTCCAAGGCCAGGCTGGAGCAATCTGGGCTAGTGGAAGGTGTCCCTGCTCGGGGCAGGGGGTAGAACTGGGTGGTCTTTGAGGTCCCTTCCAACCCAAACCATTCTGGGATTTTGGGATTGAAAAGAGAGGCAAAGCAAAGTGTATTGAGAAAGAAAATGTGCTGAGAAATGAGAATCATGGAATCATGGAATGGTTTGGGTTGGAAGGGACCTCAAAGACCATCTCATTCCACTCCCTGCCACGGGCAGGGACACCTTCCACTAGCCCAGGTTGCTCCAAGCCCCATCCAACCCGGCCTTGGACACTTCCAGGGAATGGGAATTGTTCAAGGGAGCTCTAGGGAAGCTCTATCCCAAAAAACCATCATGTCAGAAGAACTGGCTGCTCTCCAGCACCAGATCTCCAAGGACCACCACAGACACCTTTGGATCTAGAGGCAAGGATGAGAAAGATGTAAAGCCAAGGCGCATCCTCTGGACTGGGGACCTGCAAAACCAGGGCTTAGTCTGAGAGAGAGGTGATCCGAGAGACATCAGGAATGCACATCCCTGCCCAAAACTTCACTGGCCTTTGGAAAAATATGGAGGGAAGGGGCACTCTGGATATAGGGAATGGCTAAGAGACCATAGCATGCAAACCCAGCGGGTTTTTGGATAAAATAAGTTCTGGCAGGAAACATTTTGCACACGGAAAATCTCCTTTCTTTGGATTTAAAGTGAAAATTCATCCAGTGCCATGGGTTCCTCCAGTGGGAGGAGAGAGAGTTTGAGGAGGGAATCCTGTCAAGAGTAAGGAAGTGGCTTAGGGAGAATTGGGATTGAAGAGGAGCCCACTCATCACAGGAGTTTCTCCTGGGTCTGTCTCACAGTTGATTTGTTCAAGGTTTGCAAGAACAATTTTGGCCCCCAAGGTAGAAATGAAGTTCTGAGGAAGTCTGCTCATGGAACAAAGCTGAGAAACCTCCATGGAATGCAGCAGGAGCTGAATATCCCAGAAAACCTCTCAAGAATGAGCAGAAACTGGATGGAATAGTTCAAAATTGAGTCATGAATCTGAAAGGGAAGATTTCCTTCTCCAGGGCTCTTGAGAAGCCATTTCTCTGCTGGAAATCAATCCCAACAGAAACTGGTGATGGACACACACACATGGACTGAGGGACAACATCTGTGAGGGACAAAAGCAGGCATTTAACCCTTGGGCCAATGCTGGAGGCACCACAGCAAGGTGCAGAAGGTGACTGTGAGCAGCTCCTGAGCCTCCCGAAAATCAAATAACTCCTTGTGCCATCACCTCTCAGGTGGGAGAGGAAGAATTATTTCGGGGAAAAATCCCCGAGGATTTTTCAACCCAACAGGTTGTGACACAGTGGCTGGTCCAGCTTCTGATTCCCGAGATGGAACCACTTCCAAATCCACTTAAGATGTGCAAACAGCCCTGTCAAAGCAGCTCTCCAGGCCCTGTGCTGAGCTCTACCTTTCCCTGGGTTTCAGTAGCCTTGGTAACTCTCAGAGAAAAAAAAAATAACCTCATTTTCTCTTTCATCCATAAGCTGAACCCTTTAATTTGCTTTCAAGTGAATTAAACATAAGCCTCCATTTTTCTAATTCCTTTGTCCTAATTTAAAAGTACTGACATTCATCAAAGGAGTTTTCTGGATCCCCCGTTTTGCAGCTCATTGTTTTAGTATTTTATTTTTTTTTCCTTTTTTTTAAACAAACCAGAGATTGACATTTTTATTGCTGAAATGCTTCCCTTCCCTCCTCCTTTCCTTAATAACCTGGTGGTGCCGAGCTCGTTTCCAAACTTTTTCTAATAACCAGGAGTGTCCTGCTGCAATTAGGAGGCGACTGTGTTTTATAGCTGAGCTTTGCCATCACTGATTCGTGTACTGCAAGATTTTGGAGGGCAAAACGACCTCACTCAGGTGTCCTTTGTGCACCTTGAAACGTTCAACATGACCCCCAGTTCATCCCATGAAGTTATTAGAGGGACCAGATGCTGGAGAACAACCCCAACGTTATGAAAACAGCAAAATACAGGCATCAGTTTATTTGTACCTGCAGAAAAAGCAGCTGCCCTGAACAATTTCCACCCTGGGAAGCGGGTTTGGTGCCCCTGGTGCTTTCTGATAAAAGAATTTCTCTTGTTCAGTGTTTGCACATCAAAACCATCCCCTTGGAGTCGACGGGAGCACAAAAACACGAGGCACAAAACACGACCCGGGGCAAAGAATCCTCTTCCCTCTGCTTGAGGACCCCTCTTGGAAAGTCTGTGTGTTTGTTTCCCGAAATTATTTGGATTTTAGGGCTGGTGGAACGGCCTCGGAGCTGCTGGGCAGCCCTGGGGGAGCCGAGCCCTCTGTTCATCCCCTGCCACGGAGGGTTGGCACTGGAAGCATTTCCCGCCTGAGCTCTGCTGGGTTGTCTCAGAGCTCTCCCAGAAGGACAAGGAGAGGAAGTTCACCCCTCAGGAGATGACAGCTCTTCTCTAGACAGTGTTTTTCATTCCAGCACAGGCTGTTTTGCAGTGGTTCACGACAAATCTCCGTTTTCCCTCAGAATTCTGGGCTGTATTCCCGTTTGATTTCCACCCCTGACAGTCCTTCCAGCCTGCATGAAGTTATCCAAGAGCGTCTGATCTTCCAGCAGTGTTAATCCTGGGGCTTGGTATTTGGGGAGAAATGATGGTATGTGCTCAGCACTGGATCTAGGTCAACATCTCTCCGTGATGGATGTCCAGTCAAGGTGAAATCCTGAGGCTCACGCTCCAATGACCTTCCACCTGTTTCAGACCTCTCTGTCTGTGCTGAGGACTAAATAAATCCCTCTTGGAATAAAGGATATATAAAAATGAATTTATACTTTCAGCACCTGGGGCAGGTGGGGATGTGCTGAGCTCAGGAACAGGACTAGATGTGAGAAGAAATTGTGTTGTATGTGGAGAAAAATTAATCTGATATCGAGTTTAAATTAAGGTTTTCTTATCCTTCTTGCTGGGATTTGGAAGCATTTCCAGGAAAGCTTCTCTTTGGGACACAATGTTCTGGCTGGCCCAGTGTGGGGCACAGTTTTATCCTCTCACAGACACCAGGATTTCCCTGTGGTGGCCACTCTTGCACATGGACCCTCCTACTGGAATCATAAATGGAATTAGAACTGTATGTGTAAGTTGAATTCGTGTCAGAGGTGGGTTAAAAGTGGGATTAAAGAGACTTGCCCAAGCAAAGTAGAGAAATAAACGTGGGAGCAAACATGGAATCCCAGAAAACATTTAGATTGGAAAAGAGGAAGATCATCCAGTCCAACCATTCCCCCAGCACTGCCAAGGCAACCACTGATCCCTGTCCCCAAGGGCCACATCCACATAGATTTTAGATCACTCCAGGACTCCAACACTGGCAGCTGTGCCAGGGCTGGACAACCCTTTCCATGATGAAATTTTCCTTAATCTCCATTCTAAACCTCCCCTGGCACAACTTGAGACCATTCCCTCTCCTCCTGTCCCTTGTTCCCTGGGAGCAGAGCCCGACCGCCCCCGGCTCCCCCCTCCTGTCAGGAAGTTGCAGAACCAGAAGGTCCCCCCTGAGCCTCCTTTTCTCCAAGCTGAGCCCCCCCAGCTCCCTCAGCCTCTCCTGCTGCTCCAAACCCTTCTCCTAATTCCCTAATTTCCACTGAGAGTACCTCGGTTGCAACCCCTCAGTGCAGAGGAAATGGGAGAAGAGCTGATCTTGGGCCCTTTGATTTCTGTTGCTCCGTTGCTCCTGAATCCATCCAAGTTTCCTCCTGCCAGGAATTGAACTCGAAAAAGAAAAAAAACCTGCAAGTTGTTTTTCAGTGAACTGCTGTCCCTCATTCCCTGGTGGACATTTTCTGTTGAAACGCTTTGCAACTAAAAAAAGTTTTCTTTCTGGAGCTGGAAAATACATTTTAAAAGTAAAGCAAGGTTTCAGTCTCTTCTGGTAGCAATTAGGAATCCAGGGTATTGTGCCTTTGAAAATTGAGCCTCTTATTTAACTGTCTAAATAGAGATTTAATTTTCCTCCTTTTGGCACCTAAGCTTGAAAATTTTCTTCTCACAGATGAAAACAGAACATTACAGAAATTGAGTCTGTGCCATTTTTTTTTCCCTGCTTTGTGAGAGATCATTAAAAAAAAAAAAAAAAAAAAAAGTGATAATTTATTAGGATTTGCACCTCTTATTCTAATCACTCAGAACCAAAATCCCTCACAAACATCAGCTCTGGATCGTTCTGGATTTATCACAAGGGGGGGTTTTTAACTCGGAGCCAGAGCGGCAAAGTGAGCAAGTGTTACAAGTGTTGGTTGAGCTTTTTCCCTCAGCTCCCGTTCCAGTGGCATCTCATCAGAGAGGAACAGAAGACTCAGAGCAATAAACGTGGTTTCTCCACACTGTGCCTTGGAAAGCTCCACGTTTGCCGATAAAATTCCCTCGTTCCTCAGGAGAAACCTTGGGAAGTGATTCAGGAGAAAGGGTGGGAGGTTTGCTCCTGGTGGTACCTCAGCCTTTGGAGCCAGGACAAGACAGTTTGTCTCTGATTTGGGAGCTGGGAGGGCTCAGCCTGGAGAAAAGGAGGCTCGGGGGGGACCTTCTGGCTCTGCAAGTCCCTGACAGGACGGGGGAGGTGGGGGTGGGGGGTCGGGCTCTGTTCCCAAAAAAACAAGCGATGGGACAAGAGGAACCAGCCTCAAGTTGCAGCAGGGGAAGTTTAGGTTGGATATTAGGGAAAAATTTTTCATGGAAAAGGTTGTCAGGCATTGGAATGGGCTGCCCAGGGCAGTGTTGGAGTCCCCACCCCTGGAGGGATTTAAAATCCCTGTGGATGTGGCACTTGGGGACATGGGACAGTGGTGGCCTTGGCAGTGCTGGGGCAATGGTTGAACTGGAAAATCTTAGAGGTCTTTTCCAACCTAAATGATTCCATGAAGCCTCTCTTCCCTCATCCTTTCCCAGCCCAGCTCAGCAGCTGTTGGGGGTGAGCTCCACCTATTTCCTCCAAGGCTTTGATCTCAGTGGTGGCCTCCAGACACTCCTGGAATTTGAGGAGGAAAGCAAGTGCAAAGAGGAAGTGCGAGGTGATTCCCACCTGCATCCCCTCAGTCTCTTGCCTTCCCTCCATCCCACAGGCAGGGGACATTCCCCAGGGCACTTTTTTCCCCCATAAAAGGGTGAATATTTAGGGGCTGTTTCCCATCACAGTCCCACAGGAGCTGTCACTGCCAGAGTGGCTCCAGGCTCTTCACATGGGGGATCATCTTTCCAACCAAAATATTTGCTTGGGGAGTGAGTGAAGCAGAGGGAGGGGTGTGGGATGGGGGTCTGTGTGTTACAGAAATGAGGGGAGGATGTTCCTCACCTTTGGTGATGATGGGGAAAACAGAGAGGCTGGGGCTGGGCCTTGCATTTGGTTTTGCTCCCAAAGGCTGGTTTAATGAATGAAAATCCAGCAGGGAAGGAGGAAATGCATATCCAGAGGGAATTCCTCAGCTGCTGGAGGGGCTGCAAGCACTGCAGGGCGGGAGGATGAGGTGCTGCTGCTCAGAAGTGTTTCCATGTTTGTAGGACTTGCCAAAATCGTTGATGAGCTGAGCTGGGGGAACCTCTGCGAGCTCTGACCCATCCAGGCAGGTGGCCCTTGGGCTTCAGAGCTCTTTTCACCGTGTTTTGTGGAAAAATTCAGCCTCAGGTTGGTCACTGGCAGCCTGTAAAGGTGCTGGCCTTGCTCTCCATGACCACTGTTGGGGAGAGTCCAGGGGAGGCCCCGGAGATGCTGCCAGGGCTGGAGCCCCTCTGCTCTGGAGCCAGGCTGGGAGAGTTGGGGAGGTTCCCCTGGAGAAGAGAAGGCTCCAGGGAGAGCTGAGAGCCCCTTGCAGGGCCTGAAGGGACTCCAGGAGAGCTGGAGAGGGACTGGGGACAAGGGATGGAGGGACAGGACAAGGGGGAATGGCTTCAAACTGCCAGAGGGCAGGGCTAGATGGGATATTGGGAAGGAATTCCTGTTTGTGAGGGTGGGGAGGCCCTGGCATAGGTTTGTCAGAGAAGCTGTGGCTGCCCCTGGATCCCTGGAAGTGTCCAAGGCCAGGTTGGAGCAACCTGGGCTAGTGGAAGGTGTCCCTGCCCATGGCAGTGGTTTGGAACTGGATGTTATTGAAGGTTCCTTCCAACCCAAACCATTCCATGACTCTGTGATTTCCAAACCTGCCCTTTCCAATTTTTCCACCCATTTATGATCCCCTGCCTCCCTCTCTCCTGGTACATCTTCCCAGCCAGGATTTTACACCCTGAGGAGCAAGATTCCAGATGCTGCCTGACAGAATGTGCCTGTTTGTCCCCAGAGCCAAAGCTCTCCTGGCCAGTGAATCCCTGTAACTGCCATAATTGGCCGTGGATGAGATCTGATGGCTCTGTTATCACCGTTAATAACAACTAATTAGTGAGGCTGTCACAGGGAGTGGCTCTGCAAGGGAAGGGTTTTGTCCTTTAATTTAAACAAAAGCTCTATTTTAATTCAGGGGGAGGCACTGACTTCAAGGGCATTGGTGCTCAGTGACTTCTACTCCCTGGGGAAATGCTCCACAAATTTCTCCCCCAAAAATGCCAGCAGGGGAGGGAAACAGGAGCTGGGATGGAGAATGTAGCAGGGTACAGGAATCTCTGAGGAGATGGGGCAGGCGGAGGAGGATGGGATTAAAAGCCGGAATAAAAGGGGAAAGGATTATCTTTTCTTAACAACATTGGAGTGGCTGGAGCTGTGCCAGGGAGTTTTAGGTGGATCTCAGGGAAAGGTTCTTCCCCCAGAGGCTGGTTGGACACTGCCCAGGCTCCCCAGGGCAGTGGGCACAGCCCCAAGGCTGCCAGAGCTCCAGGAGGGTTTGGAGGATCCTCTGGGGCACAGGGTGTGACTCTTGGGGTTGGGCCTGTGCAGGGCTGAGGGTTGGGCTGGATGGTCCTTGGGGGTCCCTTCCAGCTCAGCACATTCTGGGATAAGTAACAAAACCCTTCCACTCCTCCAAAGATGTGTTGGAAGATGACAAATATCGAAAGAGTGAAGGATGATTTCAGTTTTGATGCTGAAACATCAACACGTGTCTCACAGTCATTTTTTCCCCGTGGAAATCTGCTCAATAAAAAGAACAAAACAACTCACAATTCTCAATTCGTAATTCTATCATTTCCTCCACGATTCAAAACCTCCATAAACCACCTAAACAGCTGCTTTGCCAGCAGAGGAGAGGTGCTGGAAAGGAGGTGGTTGCTCACCCCAAACCCTGACATGGGCGACTTTGCAACGGGAATGCTCCAGGCTCACCTGGATTTTTGGGTTTGAGAATCTCATTCTCGGAGCTGCTGCAGCAGGAGCAGGGATTGAGAAGGTGGAGATGCTCAGAGGAAAAGGCACCCCTGAATCCTCTTTTTTCCTGGGAGAGATCATCATTAGGGTCTGTTATTTCACAATTAGGTGAGAAGTGGGCTTGTCCCCTCACAAGCCCTTAGTGAACTAGAAGAAAGACTTCCAAAATAAAGCTTTTCCCACTCTCTGGTCCCTTTGGAAAAACCTTCCATCAGTCACTCAGGTGCTATTAGTAAGTGAAACTCCTCCTTACGAACAGCAAATCGCTTCGACAACGGGCACCTTTGCTTTCCAACGTTTGACACACACACACAAAAAAAATCCCAAATCTTTCCAGTCTCTCTTTAATTAGAGCAGCAGCAATTTGCTGAGATGATGGATGGCCCCCGAGATGATTTTTCCCGAGGTGGCCTCACGCTGCTGCCAAAGTTCAGGAGGCTGTTTTCCTGCTGCTGCCGCTCCCGGGGCTTTGGCATCTGCTTTCATTTGTAAGACAAAAGAAGGGCCGGTTCTAAAAGCCTCCTTAATGGATGTTCGGGGCTTTTGACGGGGAAACGATGGTGCAAAAGATGCCACAAGGGAGGAGGTTTTTTGGTTCTGTCCTTTAATCTTTCTCCTTTTCCCTTTTCTGCTGCCGGCTTCTCACCTGCAACCAATATTCTCCCTTCCCAAGTTGGAGGGGGAGGAATGTCACACCCAGGAGGGCACATTTTCTAATGCTCTAAAGCCCTAAGCACTCAGATATGCTGGATCCTCCCTTGGCTTTGGAAAGCAGTGATTAATCTCCTCGGAACCATCACTTCTGCTGCCACATCCTGCCTCAAGTCTCCCCAGTTGTAAAAAAAGGCAGAAATGTTTAAAAAAATCGGGTGTTTGGGAATTATTTGAGGGTAAGAAACCACTACATGAAACAGGAAGACAAACACATACTCTGCTAGTGGTTTTGAAGCCTTTTTGCTTCCCAGGATTCCTCAGGGATCTTCTCTCCACATGTCACCGTTGTCAGCACGTGGAGGTGTTTGTGGAAGAGGCAGATGTTGGCAGTGTCTGCTCAGGAAGAGGCTCCCTAGAACTGTTCCTCCTTCCTCACACACCTTGATCCTGCCCTGTCCTGTCTCCAGGATATGCCTGGTGGCTTTTTTTCCCCTGGCAAACATGGAAGGCAAAGGTGGAACTGGAAATACGTGGCAGGTTGGTCGTTGGGGACAGTCACTGAGATTTCCCTTTCTGTCCCAAGGTGTGTCTCCATCTGCTCATCTGAGCCACCTCCATGGGCCTGAAGAACAGCTGGAACAACCTGCACTGGAAACATCCAAAGGTTGATCCTCTGGGATCATCCTCTGGGTCTGTAACAGCAGCTGATCTCTACAATAAACTAATTTTATAATTAAATTATAATAAAATCATCATGAATTTCATAATTAAACCAAATAACTAGAAGTCTCAGTCCACATAACAAGCCAGCAGCAGGTAGGTTGGATGTCCAGAGGGATGTTTGTCCCTGTCCTGCCCAGGCAAATCCCACTGCAGAAGTTGTTCCTGAGGTGCATCCCAGAGCACCCGACCTTCCTGTGCCTTGTCCCACATTTCTCCTCCCTGTGAGGGTGGTGAGGCCCTGGCACAGGTTGGGCAGAGAAGCTGTGGCTGCCTTTGAATCCCTGGAAGTGTCCAAGGCCAGGTTGGAGCAACCTAGGCTAGTGGAAGGTGTCCCTGGGTTGGAACCAGATGGTCTTTAAGGTCTCTTCCAACCCAAACCATTCCAGGATTCCATGATTCCCAACTCTGTGCTCGGGAGACATTAATCTACTTTGTATTTGGTCAAAGGCTGAACTTGGAGGTCTTTTCCAGCTCAGCAATTCCATGATCCTTTTCTCTTTAACAAAGCCTTGGGATGGTACAAACCTCCATTCTCATCTCGATTTTGGAGGGATCATCTTCTGCACCTGAGATCTTGCCGAGATCAGGCCCTTGGCTGGCTCCCAGTGCATCCAGTCTGACATTCCTAATGGCTGTGGCAGGGATATGTCCGAGCAAACCAACAAAACCATCCCAGAGCATCCAACCTTCCTGTGCCTTGTCCCACATTTCTCCTCCCTTTTCCTCACCAGCAACGAAAAAATCAAATTTTAAAAGCTATGGGTTGGCTTTGTCCTTGTGGAATGTTCTGGTGCCTGTGATGCTCTTTGAAGCATCACTGCTGGACAGGAGGGAGGCGTTTCCAGCAGAATTCCGCTCCAAACTTCAAATCCAGCCTCATTTCAAAGGGCTCAGATCTCATCCTGGATTAGGAGGAATTTGGAGCTGCCCTTGGCAGCCGTTTCCACGATTTGGAGAACCCAGAGCCAGGAATTGGCATCGATTTCAAAGCTTCTTTTCATGACTCTTCAGGGCCTCGATGTGTCAGCACCATCCATGGATTCATTATCTCAGAGGATGTAAGAACAGCCCAAGGCAGGTTTGAACTGAAACTCTGGAGCCCATTTCCAAGTTTTCTGAGATATCCCAAGACTTTGACCTTACCAGCCTTTAAGGGTGAACGTGGCTGGCAAATGTTTTGTTCTTCCCTGAAAACAGAGATAAAATCAAAACAGAGAAGCTTCTGTTCTTTGGAGGATGAAAAATATCAACCTTTCACTGAACCCATGAAATGTGAGTGTTTGCAAAGGAAACACTTTCCACACACACAAAAAAAATAATACATAAAATAAGATTGTTTCACTCCCCTCAAATCACTCTTAAAAATTATGTCATTGCAAACATTTTAACAACCACCTCCTGGATTCTTTGACACTTTTTAAGGTCCTAAATCACTTCTTTCCTTAAATCCTTAGTGTCCAAACTCCTTCATCCTGAATCAGGTGACTGATGGGTGTCACAGCTACTCCACTCACACTTAGGGAGCTCCTGGCACAGCATTCCAGGCTCCTTCCCTTTGGCTCTTCCTGCAAAACCAGTGCCCAGATTATTGTTCCTTTGCTGACTTCCAATGTTCTAAACTGAAGGAGAGCAGGGTTAGATGGGATATTGGGAAGGAATTGTTGGCTGGGAGGGTGAGGAGGCCCTGGCCAGGTTGGGCAGAGAAGCTGTGGCTGCCCCTGGATCCCTGGAAGTGTCCAAGGCCAGGTTGGAGCAACCTGGTGTAGTGGAAGGTGTCCCTGCCCAAAACATGGAGGTGGAACTTGATTAAGTTCCCTTCCAACACAACCCATTCCATGATTCTATAGAAATCCATGAACTCTGCACCAGGGAGGTGATGGCACAAGGAGTTGCTTGATTTTTGGGAGGCTCAGGAGCTGCTCACAGTCACCTTCTGCACCTTGCTGTGGTGCCTCCAGCATTGGCCCAAGGGTTAAATGCCTGCTTTTGTCCCTCACAGATGTTGTCCCTCAGTCCATGTGTGTGTGTCCATCACCAGTTTCTGTTGGGATTGATTTCCAGCAGACAAATGGCTTCTCAAGAGCCCCGGTGAAGGAAATCTTCCCTTTCAGGTTCATGACTCAATTTTGAACTATTCCATCCAGTTTCTGTTCATTCTTGAGGGGTTGTCTGGGATATTCAGCTCCTGCTGCATTCCATGGAGGTTTCTCAGTTTTGTTCTATGAGCAGACTTCCTTAGAATTTCATTTCTACCTTGGGGACCAAAATTGTTATTGCAAACCTTGAACAAATCAATGCTCAAGGCCGGGTTGGAAGGGGCTTGGAGCAACCTGGGTTAGTGGAAGGTGTCCCTGCCCATGGCAGGGGGTGGAATGAGATGGTCTTTAAGGTCCCTTCCAACCCAAACAAGTCTATGATTCCATGATTCCATGATTCCCATCTGCCTGCTGGGCCAAACCCTCCTGCCATGTGACCCCTCCCAGGGCATGACTCACTGTGTGACTCCTTCAGAGAGTCCTTTCTGCTTTATTAGAAGGGAATCTTCCACTTCATTACCCAGGACATTTTCTGACTTGTTTTTTCTTTCTTTTTAAAGCATCATCACATCCTCCATCTCACCCTGTGCCCTCCCCTCAGTGCTCCCAATAACCACTCCAACAGTGAGGCAAAGCATTATTTTCCAGGCCTTTATTCTCCCACATCTCTTCTCACAGCTCTCACAATTACCTGTTGTTATGACTTTCCTCCAGGGAAGCATTTTGAGGATATTCTTTGCTTCCAATGACAATTACAACACAACCCAGGCAGTTCATCTCCCCCCTTGGGCTGGACAATGGGAGTGTAGAGGCAAAGATTCCAACCTCAGGATTTCACCGGATATGAGAGTTTTCCACCTACTCCAGGAGGCCAAACAGAAGCAGGGAAGGATGTCATTGGAAGAGCTGCAGAGTTCTTTTCCATCCCTTGTACTCCTAAAAATCGTTCTGTGGTTCCAAGGGAAAGATTCTCCTTTCTTCCCTGGTCCTCATGTGGCACCACTTATCAGAGAGGCTGAGGGGACATGTGGGAATGGATTCAAGCTGACAGAGGGTAGGTTTAGATGGGATATTGGGAAGGAATTCCTGGCTGGGAGGGTGTTGAGGCCCTGCCCCAGGCTGGGTAGAGAAGCTGTGGCTGCCCCTGGATCCCTGGAAGTGTCCAAGGCCAGGTTGGAGCAACCTGGGCTAGTGGAAGGTGTCCCTGCCCAAGGCAGGGGGTGGAATGGGAAAATCTTTAAGGTCCCTTCCAACCCAAACCATTCCATGATTCTGTGACTCTCCAGCAATGTACTCTGGACTAATTTAGGTTTCCATCCAAAACTCTGGTTCACATGACAAGGGTCTTCCTTCTACTTAAATCTGCCACTGTTTTTCCAGCCTTGTCCAACTCCACACTCAGATGGAAAAGCCAGGAGAAGGCTCTGGGTCCAACTCAGTCTCCCTGACCCCGTGGGAGGACCCTTTTCCTCCAAGATGCTGTTGAAAGAACATTTCCTGCACCGAACAAATGGCTTGTCCTGAATCTTCAGCAGCACCAGTTGACCCCACATGACTCACATCCCCCCTATTTATCTGGATTTTATGCTGCCTGACCCTCCATCTCCCTCCCTGCATTCCTGGGGAACAATAAATCAGGATTCAGTGCTGCCTGGATAATGAGAACCCCAGGCCTTATTTCTCAGCTGGTGTAAATAAATACACATCCACCAGCTCCACTGGAGCCGATATTCCCTGAGGATAAGCACCAAGCCCTTCCCCCAGGCCGTTTTTGGTCCTCTTTGTGCTGCTGTAAAATAAAACTCACATATAAAAACACATCCTTTCCCCCCCCTCTTCTTCCCTGACAGACATTACAGAAGAGCAATTCCCCCAAAAGGCTTCTCCAGGAGCAGCACACACAAAGTATGGATTGACTGGTTTGTGAGGGATTTTTTTTGGCACAGCTGCCAAAAATCGGGCTGAGAGCAAAGGTGGGACACTGGGCAGCTCACAGAGAATTTCTGCTGCTCGGCTGCTCTTTTTACCTCCAAACCTCCTCTTTTTGCTGTGCTTCCCCTCTGGGGCCGTGGAAGAAACAGTTTTCTTAGTGGTGTTTCTTAGCTTGTTGTTTTGGTGGATTTTTATTCCTTTTTTTTCCTGTTTTATGTCTCTAAAACCCTTTGTGTGGCGAGGGTGAGGAGCTGAAAATCAGTTCAGTGCCGAGCTGAGAGGACAGAGGACAGAGTCCCCTCTCAGGAGGACACACAAGTGGCAGGGAAGGAAACCCCAGACTGTCTGAATTTCAGTGCTAACACAGCAGCAACAAATGGCTGAGCCTTCAAGGGAGATTTACCAAGAAGTTTTGCTCTGAAGTGGCTGGAATTCTCCTCTTTCCACCTTCCCACTGCTGGGAGCTCCCTGTTGGTGTGGTGGGGATGTGTTTGTGCCAGAGTTTCTCAGTGGGAAGGTCCCTTCCCCTTTCCACATCCAGCACCTTGTCCCAGTATTCCCTGTTCATTCCTTCACCCTTTCCACATCCAGCACCTTGTCCCAGTGCTCCTGCTCATTCCCTTCCCCTTTCCACATCCAGCACCTTGCCCCAGCACTCCTTGCTCATTCCTGTATTCTTTCCACACTCAGCTCCCTGTCCCAGTATTCCCAGCTCATTCCCTTACCTTTTCCACACCCAGCACCTTCTCCCAG
>NW_020884936.1:3058928-3080629 GCF_003945725.1 Corapipo altera
CAGCACTCCCTGTTCATTCCTTCACCCTTCTCACACCCAGCACCTTCTCCCAGTATTCCCTGCTGATTCCCTTACCTTTTCCACACCCAGCATCTTGTCCCAGCTCTCCCTTCTCATTCCCTTCCTTTTTCTACACCCAGCACCTTGTCCCAGTATTCCCAGCTCATTCCCTTCCCCTTTCCACACCCAGCACCTTCTCCCAGTGCCATCTCCATCCCCATTTTCCAAGCACTGCTCTGCTTCCAGCTAAATCCCCAGTGGGGCCCAGACTTGCCAGCAGGGAAAAAATCCGGGGAGAAGTTCAGCAACATTTTCCTTTCTCTGTTTTTTTATTCCCACATCTTTATATTTTCAATAATTTTCTCTGCCTATGAGCCCAGACTATTTATAATCAGGGGAAGGTGCTCAACCCACGCTGCCAAGAGACACAACGTGGTTCAGACCAAGGTTCAGAGCTTGGGAATCGTTTTTTCCCCCCTGATTTTACTGGAAAATCGATCAATAAAAAACAACTGATGTAAGTCAAGTCCAAGTGTTTCCCTTCTCATTTTCAGAGAACTGAAGAAAAAAAAATAAAAATAAAAGCTGAAAAAAAACCCCATCGTTTGGGGTCAACCCCAAATATTTCTCTTGACCTCCTAATTAATTTTTTTTGGCTTTCATTTGGAAGTTATTAAAAATAAACAGGTCCCACCACGAGGGAAATTCCACTTTCAAATGACAAATGGAAGCTGAAAGGTTCTGCTTGGAAAGTGCTTGTGGTGTTTCTGATGTGAAACACAAGACAGGTTGAAAAGAAACATTTTGACATTTCCCTTCCATCATCCCCATACTTTTATTTTCTGTTGGAACCATCGGCTCCACTCAACCCATATTCTCAAATAACACACAGCCCTCACCCCTCTGCTTTTAATTGAATTTATTCTTCGTGAAATCACTCAAGAATTTGGTCCAAGCTGCTCAACTCCTTTTAATTTCTGCTTTCTTCCTTTGGGGTTTGCTGCTCATCCATCAGTGGTGAGGACAGCCAGGATTTGGGGTTTACAGCCCAAAATGGGAGGGAGAAGAGGAGAAAACACTTCGTTTCTTGATGGGAAAGGGGGAAAAAGAGAGGAGAAATGACATGAAAATCCTTTGCTGAGTAACGTGATCACAGAAGGGCTGCAGAGCTCAGCCCATCACAAAATCATGGAACGATTTGGGTTGGAAAAGAACTTCAAGATCATCCAGTTCCAACCCAGGGACACCTTCCACTAGCCCAGGTTGCTCCAACCTGGCCTTGGACACTTCCAGGGATGGGGCAGCCACAGATTCTCTGGCCAACCTGGGCCCTCATAGCCAGGAATTCCTTCCCAATGTCTAAATCCACCCTCTTTCAGCTTAAAAACAGGGATTACTTCCAAGAGAAAGGGCAGCTCTCCTTAGGTAAAACTGTAGGGAGATCAAGGAGATGTTATTTTGTGACACACATCATCTCCCCCATGAGCACACAAGTGTTCCCTGCCCCAGCACAGTCATCTTCAAGGATGAGAAGAAGAGTTTTCCAGCAGCAGAGGACCTTTCCAACAGCGCTGGGAATTCCAAGTGCACGTGGAAGTGCATCTCTGTTAGTCCTGACCTTGCAGCATCCCCAGGTTTGCTCAGCTCTGCCTTTAAATGAGCTGTGATCAATTAAAAGCTCTGCTCGTTCAAAGAGCACATAAATCTTCAGGGGCTGCTTTTCCCTCCTGGATTGCCTTTGGAAGGCAAAATAAAGCCAGTGCCAATTCTATATATTTCATATCTCCATGTTCCCAAGCTCAGATGACTCTGGAACTCTGAGGAAACAACCAGGACAGAGCAGAAATCTTGGAGGGGAAAAAAAAATTCACCTCTTATCACCTCTGGAGGGAAAACATTCCTTCTGGTTTTCTTCCCATCTTAGAAAAATGTGGGCTTTTGGGGGGGAAAAACTGGAGGGTTCCAGCATCATTCCTGTTGAAATCCAGCTGTAAAGACACAAAGGAGCTTCTCGTTCTCAGTCATGTGATATTATTTCAAGTCTGGAGAGGATGAATCCTAAAAACTTCTATGGAACGGCTGCAAATGGGCTTCAAGAGGTGGAGGGTGACATTCTCCTACCTGGAATTGGTTCTTCTTAATGGGGAGCTCCTGACAGAAGGTGTTGGGCAGAGAAGATGAGGATTTTATGGCTGTTTTCTCTCCTGCCCTTCTTTTTGGGGCATATCCAGGCCCCTGCATTCCCAGGCTGTCAATGTGGCACCTTGGAATGTGTCCCACGGGCACTTAAAGGGAATATATCTGTGCCAGACCAACATTCTCATGGTAATCAAGTCACTGGGGACAGGGAAGACAAATGATGGGGACACCGTGGGAGTGCCAGGGAGGGAATGACATTCCTGCCTCTTGCCAAGGTCGGATTAACAGGAGAGTGCCTGGAGCCCTCCCTGAATTAGCACTGCTGGATGCTCCAGAACTGAATTCCACTAGGACCTGACAGTCTTAGAGGTCTTCTCCAACGTTAGTGATCCTGTGATTCTGTGATTTAAACCAACCAGGCAATCCCATCCTCTCACAAGAACTGTGCTGGATGGGGACCAAAACTTGACCTCACCATTGGGTGTTGGAACTACAACCAGGGATTTCTTCCACCTTGTCTCCCTGATCCATTGTTTCAGAGGCAGCAGTGGCCACATGGGAGGTTCATGAGGCAGAGGGTGACTCCTTTCCCTTGGTAGATCTGTTCTGTCTCCTGGAGCTGAGAATAAAATGTTGCTTCTCTTCCTAGACCTTCTTGTTTTGGTGTCCCGGTTTTTGAGAGCTGCTGGACTTACAGAATCATGGAATGGTTTGGGTTGGAAGGGATCTTAAAGACCATCCAGTTCCACCCCCTGCCATGGGCAGGGACACCTTCCACTAGCCCAGCTTGCTCCAACCTGGTCTTGGACACTTCGGGGATCCAGGGGCAGCCACAGCTTCTCTGCCCAACCTGGCACAGGGCCTCAACACCCTCCTAACCAGGAATTCCTTCCCAATATCCCATCTAACCCTGCCCTATGGCACTGGGAAGCCATTCCTGCTTGTGCTGTCCCTCCATCCCTTGTCCCCAGTCCCTCTCCAGCTCTCCTGGAGCCCCTTTAGGCCCTGCAAGGGGCTCTCAGCTCTCCCTGGAGCCTTCTCTTCTCCAGGAGAACCCCCCCAGCTCTCCCAGCCTGGCTCCAGAGCAGAGGGGTCCCAGCCCCATATCCCAGGCTGTGACAAGGACAGCAGCCTCAGTGTCCTGTTTTCAGTGGAACTCTGCTGTTCAGGATCCTTCCTGAGATTCCACCCCAGGCGGTCGAGGAAAATCACTTGATTTACATCAACTGATAATCCAGACTGGTGTCTAAAAGCAGAGGGAAGAGGCAAAGTTCCATAAAACCTGGAAAACCCATTAAACCCCCTCAAAACACAATGGCTAATGAATCCTGACTCTGTGCAACCCAGTGGGCAGCTGACACCACATTTATCTTCCAAACCTTACCTCTGGTTCCCTTAAAACACATTATCAGCCCAGATTTATGTTTCTGCGGATCTGGAAACATAAACACTCCAATTAAATTAAAACCTTTATCAGTCAGACAATCCTGAGAATCGAAGGCCTGGGCTGAGCCTTTCCAGCTCCCACTGATGGCCCCACAGATACACTGCTGGAAAAGCTCTACAGGCTGGGAAAAAAACACCATCCTTTTCCTACTTGCTACCTGATTGTGGGTGCCAGCAGCTTCTTGCTTTGCTGTTGTTGTGGTTTAGGTTTTGTTTTTTTGGGTTTTTTTCTCCATCCCCCAGCGTTGGGAACTCATTAGTCACAGGGGTGGGAGGTTAAACTGCTCTGTGTGCAAAGCCTGGTTTATTTTAGGTTGCAGGAGCTTCACAGCATTTCTGCCTGATGCTTTCGCTTTCTCTCGTGCCCTCTCCTCCTCCTTTCCATTATTCTTGTCAGTCTAACAACTAACAGCACTGATCTTGCTGCTTCCCGAGCCCTTCTCCCCCTCCCAGCTCCACATTTACAGTGGGGTTTTTATTGTGATGCTCTGAATAGCAAAGATTCAAAGGCACAAAGGACCACGAGGGATTTGCTTCCCGTGAGTCCCCGCCGAGGAACAGGTGTCTTTGTGTCCTTGAAACCTCCCCAGCACGGAGAAAACGTGGCATCTTAAGCTGCTCTTCAAATTTATCCGTGTATTCCTCATGCTCTGCCTCTTCCCAGCTTCTTCTTGGTGCTCAGGATCATTGGACAAGGAGTGTGGAAGTTAGAGGAGGTGGCAGGTCCCACCAGCTGGGAATGTGACCAGTGATGGTGATTTAATACCAAAACATGTGGAATTGGCCCTGGATTTTTATATCTGTTCCTTGTTTCAGGAGTCTCTTTATGATGCAGGTGGGACTTTCCTTCCTATTTATTCCATAATGATGGTGATTTGGATTCACAGCATTTGAGGTCTTTAAACTTAAAATCCCTGAGACTTTTAAAAGGATGGACACATCTCCATCCAAATTAGCTGCCCACCCTCCATTCCCAACCCAGGGAGAAAAATGGGTCCTTCTAGGAATGATTTATCCCTCCCTAAGTGAATTTCTAACATATACCAGAGGGTTTGTATCCTGGTTTTCTTCATGGAATGCAAAAGGGTCCCAGGGCATTATGTCCAGTGGAGATTTCCAACTGCAGACCTACCTGGAATCCCAGACTGTCTGGGGGAGAAGGGACATTAAAGGTCATCCAGTCCCACCCCTTGCCATGGGCAGGGACACTTCCCACTATCCCAGGTTGCTCCAAGCCTCGTCCAACCTGTCCTTGGACACTTCCAGGGATGGGACATTGCCACCTAATTGCCCAGAGGAACCCAACTGTGGGTGACTTGGCTCAAGAAGGGACACATAGACAGGGAGTGTTTAATGTTAGGGAAGATTCCAGCAGAGTCAGAGTTTCTGGGATAGATTCAGGGTCAGACATGGCCTGGCAGCCTGGATTGTGGATTTCCAAACAGTGAGAATGGTCTTTTTTGGATAAAAGACCCTTTCAACTCTATTAGAAAAATCACAGAATCATTAAGATTGTAAAAGACCTCCAAGATCATCAAGTTCCAACCTCGGATCTTCCTGCCCAATATCCTCGGGGAATCTGTTGCTCTCCAAGGGGAAAGTGGCAGCTGTGGGTAAGAACCAGGAGGTTTCAGAGGGATGTTGAGTGGGTTGGGCATGGAAGGAAATGTCAGGGCCAAAATAAGGATTTCTAGGGCGCATTTGCTAATGGTTCCCTGGGTTCGTTCACCTCCAGCTGCCAATGGATGTCAGGAAGTTTCTGAGGGGACTCCTCCTTGAAGGGTTTGGTTTTGAACCCTGGGCCATGTTTAGTGCTTGTGACAGGCTCAGGATTTGGTGACATTTAATACATGCTAAAAAAAAAACGCCAAAAAAACCAAGGAATGCTGTCCATGTTTATCCCAACAGGAATGGAGTGTTGGTGGGAGCTTCTGGTAACAGGAGGCAGGGAAGAGTCGACCCTGTGGATGGAGTGCAGGCACTACACCTGCCTCCCAAAAAATCTGTCCTCTGGGCTGAAGCCTCAGGCCCTCTCAGGGAACACTTGGATCAGGATGCAATTCTGCTGGCCCTTATTTTGATCTTGGATAACCAGGATCATCAGAACTCCTGTATTCCTCTGTGTCTCTATAAAAGCACGTTGGAAAAATATTTTCACCAGAGAATCCCAGAACGGTTTGGGTTGGAAGGGACCTTCAAGATCACAGAATCACAGAATCACAGAATCACAGAATGGTTTGGGTTGGAAGGGACCTTCAAGATCATCCAGTGCCAACCCCCTGCCATGGGCAAGGACACCTTCCACTATCCCAGGTTGCTCAGAGCTCCATCCAACCTACCTTGAACACTCCCAGGGATGGTGCATCCACAATTTCTCTGGGCAACATGTTCCAGTGTCTCACCACCCTCACAGTGGAGAATTTCTTCCTATCTAATTAAACCTACTCTCTCTCAGTTCGAAGCCATTCCCCCCTGTCCTGTCATTCCCATGCAAAACACACTCTTGTAAGAAGTTTCTCTCCATCTCTCTTCCAGGTTCCAACCCCTTTCCATGGGCAGGGACACCTTCCACTAGCCCAGGTTGCTCCAAGCCCCATCCAGCCTGGTTTTGAATTCCAGGGATGGGACATCAACAAATCTATGCCGTTGTCTGATGGGCACCAGCCAACATCCCCATCTCAGGGCACAAAAAGTCCTCGGAGATACTCGAGCCTTTGTTTTCCAGCAGGAATAACTATTTGGCATAAATTACTCCTGGTTGTCCACAGGCCATGGAAACTCCCCTTCGGAAAAACGTTCTTGAGGAAGCGAAGTGGGGAGGGAGATGGATGGGAGAACAGTTAGAGGCCAACCACGCACTCCATCAAGCCTAAAGGAATGAGCTGTCACACGGATATGTAGGGAGAGGGACACGGGTTAGTAAATTAAAACCCTGACAGCTCTTGACTCCCATCCAAAGTGCTAATTGGAAAGACTTCAAGTCCTGCTGTCCCCAGGGAGCGATCTCTCCATCACAGCCCTGCCCTCCCCGGGTCAGCACACAGAGACAGCGGCGTCCTCTGCTCGGCCTTTTCCTGGAAGAGCCTCGGGAAGGTGAGAACAGGAGAAAAAGACGGGTTTTTTTTTGTTCCTCCGTAGCTTTTTCGAGCTCTGCCGTGCCCGAGTCCAGGACACAGAAAGGCTGGTCCTGGGCTGGTGGCAAGTCTTTGTCTTTTCTGTCACCACTCACGAAGTTGTGCCACTTTGGGCAGATTTGGGACCTCTTGGTGGTGGCAGCCATGTCACTTTGGGTAGATTGGGGACCTTCTGGTGGTGGTTGGTGGCAGCTGTGCCACTTTAAGCAGACTGGGGAGCTTCAGGTCCCAGAGAAGATTTGGGACCTTCAGGTGGTGTCTGGTGGCAGCTGTGGCACTTTGGGCAGATTTGGGACCTCCTGGTGGTGGCAGCTGTGCCACTTTGGGCAGACTGAGGACCTTCAGGTCCCAAAGAAGATTTGGGACCTTCAGGTGGTGTCTGGTGGCAGCTGTGCCACTTTGGGCAGATTTGGGACCTCCTGGTGGTATCTGGTGGCAGCTGTGCCACTTAGAGCAGACTGAGGACCTTCAGGTTCCAAAGAAGATTTGGGACCTTCAGGTGGTGTCTGGTGGCAGCTGTGGCACTTTGGGCAGATTTGGGACCTCCTGGTGGTGGCAGCTGTGCCATTTTGGGCAGATTTGGGACCCTCAGCTGGTGTCTGGTGGCAGCTGTGCCACTTTGGGCAGATTTGGGACTTTTTGGTGATGGCTAGTGGTATCTGTGGCACTTTGGGCAGATTTGGGACCTCCTGGTGGTGGTAGCTGTGCCATTTTGAGCAGATTGAGGACCTTCAGATCCCAAAGAAGATTCGGGATTCTCAGGTGGTGGCTGGTGGCAGCTGTGCCACTTCATTTTGGGTAGATTGGGGACCTCCTGGTGGTGGCAGCCGTGCCACTTTGGGCACATTTGGGAGCTTCAGGTGGTGGCTGGTGGCAGTTTCTCCCCTTCGGGAGAGGCTCCTTCCTCATTCCAGCCCTGGAATAAACCCTGGGATTTCCCGCTCCTAATTACAGCCGGAACTGATTCCACTCTTAGTGCTGAAGTAATTAATTAAGTACCAATTATGCAGATTGCCAGCAGCCTGTGGCACTGTGGAAACCCAAATTTGATGGCCCAAAATTACTCCTGTTAACCACGAAGGTGCTGCTCTTTCTTGATTAACTGGCAGCAAAAAAAACCTGATTAAAGGCAGGGAAAACTTGACTTTCCAACTTGATTTTCTTTGTTGGATTCATCTCATTTTGGTTCAGAAAATCATCTCGTTTCCCTCAGAGGATGTTAAAATTTTTTGGCATATTTTGGGTGCATTTCCCAACTGGTTTGGGTGGAGTTAATCTGAACAGAGCAACCTGGAGAGTTTATTACTATTATTAGTAGTATTTTATTATTAATTATTATTATCTTATTATTTATTTATTTCATTACTTATTTATTGTACTATTTTATTTATGTTATTTTATTTATGTGATAATTTTATTTATTACTTTTATATCATGTCTACTTATTTTTTATTTATTATTTATTTTTATTATTTATTTTTACTATTGTTATTACTGTTTTAATACTGTCACTAATTATTATTCTTATTATAATATTATATAATATAATATAATATAATAATAAACAACATGGAGTGTTTATTATTATAGTATATTATTATTATTATCATTATAATTTTGTTTATTTATTATTTATTATTTTATGTATTTTATTAGTTGTTTATTTTATTATTTTATTTATGTTACTGTTTTATTTATGTTATTATTTTATTTATGTGATGATTTCATGCATTATTTTTATTTATAATTTAGGTATTATTTTATTATTTTATGTAGTATTTAGTATTTATTATTAATTTTAATATTTATTATTGTTACTACTATTATTACTGTTTTATTACTATCACTAATTGTTAGTATTATTTATATAATATAATATAATAATAATAACAACAACAGCAATAATAAAAAACAACCTGAAGAGTTTATTACTATTATTATTATTATTTTATTATTTATTATTATTTTACCATTTAATATCTTATTTATTTTATTATTTTACTTATGTGATAATTTTATGTATTTTTATTTATTACTTATTATTTTATCATGTTATTTATTCTTTATTCTTGTTACTATTATTATTATTATTACAGTTTTATTACTATAACTAATACTTATTCTTAATATTATTATAATAGAATATATTTAATAATAATAATAAAACCAGCAATAATAAAAAAACAATCTAGAGAGTTTATTACTATTATTATTATATTATTTATTATTATTTTACTATTTACTATTTTATTTATTTTATTATTTTATTTATATAATAATTTTATGTATTATTATTTATTTATTATTTTATTATGTTCTTTGTTATTTATTCTTGTTACTATTATTATTACAGTTTTATTACTATACTAATAATTATTATTAATATTATCATAATAGAATATATTTAATAACAACACCAACACCAACACCAATAATAATAATAATAATAATAATAACAATAATAATAATAATAATAATGATGATAATAATAATAATAAACAACCTGGAGAGTTTGTTACTAAACCACACATTCCTGAACTCACTTTAATAGAGAGAAGCTCCATCTTGGACTGTCTTCTGTGGAAGACAAATAAAAACTTGGCATTGTGCATTTTTATACAGAATCACAACAAGAATGCTCAGCTGGTGACCCCAGAGGGTGGTTGGCACTGCCCAGGCTCCCCAGGGCAGTGGGCACAGCCCCAAGGCTGCCAGAGCTCCAGGAGGGTTTGGACAACGCTCTGAGGGACAGGGTGGGATTGTTGGGGTGTCTGGGCAGGGCCAGGAGTTGGACTCCTGGACTGGATGATCCTTGTGAGTCCCTTCCAACTCCGGATATTCCATGATTCTCTGCGGACCGACTTCATCCTGGACCATCGCTGTCTTGTCCCAGTTCCCAACACAGCTTCTCAAGGACAGAAACATCTCAGGAAGGCAGCTCTGGCTGCCTCTGGATCCCTGAGCTCCTGCCACGGTGTCACCCACCGCAGGGTTGAAGATGTGGACAAGCTGTTGCTCCCACGTGGCTCCAGGTGAAGAGCCTGGCTCAGGCCTTGGGAGCTGGGCATCCTTCCCAGCCCAGAGCTGCTCCAGAGGTAATGAGCTCAGGCACGAGGCACATTCCCACTCCTGGAACAGCCAGGCTGCTCCCATGCCTGGGATTTCACCCAGGCCGACCCCTGACTGTTCACACTTGGCTTTTAATTACTGCTTCAATTAGCAGCGGTTTCTTGGCTTCCCTTTCCCCGCAGCTTTACAGGGAATAGAAACTCTGAAGCCTCTGCTGTGGGCTCGGTGTGGAGGAAGGGACGTGCCCTTAGATCCCAAGATGATGGAAAAGCAAGGAGAGGGAACGAGCTGGGCTGAGAACCAACAAAAGTGAACCTGATAGAAACGCTGAGGGAGCTGTTCATCACCCAGAGAGGGGGAGCTGAAGTGACTTGGAAAAGATTTATGGACTTTGAATGCAGCTGCTCCTGTGAATCTGGACACAGGGACATGAATAAAATCATGGAATCATAGAACAGTTTGGGTTGGAAGGGACTTTTAAAGGTCCAACCCCCTGCCCTGGACAGGGACACCTTCCACTAGACCAGGTTGCTCAGATCCCCCTCCAGCCTGACCTGGGATGTTTCCCAACTCTCTGGACAACTTGTCCCAATGTTTTACCGCCCTCATTGTAAAAAACTTCTTGATAGTTAATCTAAATTAATCCTCTTTAATTTAAAACCATCCCCCCTTGTCCTGCCAGCATGCTGCCCATTGTTCCCACTTTTCAACCCCGTGGTGATGTAATATCAGGATTTTTTCCCTCCCCTGGGAAAGGAGCTCACACCTCGTTATTTGTGAAGGTCTGATGGCCATGAAGGTCTCAGATGAGTAATTGCTGCTGCTGCTGCTGCTGTGCCACCACACTCTCTGAGTATAAATAAAGCACTGAAGGAAAAGTAGCGGCCACAACAACTCTCTCTACTCCAGTGATGCCAAGTCCAGTTGTTTCACTGAGCAAAGGAAAGCATGGAATAACCCCCTCCATCCTGAGCTTGTTTGGAAGCTTCCTGCTTTTGTTTCAGACCTATAAAAGTCCTTGGGAACCCAAAAGCTCCCCTGTTCCTCCCACATGCTCCTATTTCATACTGAGTAAGGGCTGCTGCCCTTTCCATCCCATCCCATCCCATGACTGAGCTCTGGAAAACAACCTGAGGTTGAACTGGGCAGCCAAGCAGTGCTAATGGAGTTGTGGTCTCTTCCCAACGTCTCTGAGGGGTTGTGGACTCTGCAGCATGACCCCAAACCACAGCAGACTGCAGACCAGGATGGTCCTTGGCTGCTTTTCCCTGTTTCCATGTTAAATGCCTTCCCAGCCTTCCTGTGCTCTGCTCACACCTTCTCTGCCATTGACTGGAGTTGCTCCTAGGTGGTCCTTGCCCCAAAATAATCCCATAACTGGGGCAACAGAGGCTTCTGCAGGAAAACACTGCCTTGTGCAAGGGCTGTCTCCAAACACAGAAGGTCCAAAGCTGGGATACGAATCATCGTCACCAAATCAGCCAAAAATGTCATTTGTGCCACAAAACACATGCCAAGGGCCTCAAAGTGGGCACTGCTGTAGGTGAGGCATTTTTCCACCCTCAGTGATTTATCAGATCCCACCAGCACCTTGGTCTTAGGGTTTAAGGGCTGTTTCTCCACCCAGCACAGCTCTTGGTCATGGGAGCCTCAACTCTTCCAAGTGATGGATCTCACTCTGAGGCCCTATTGCCACGTTCTGGCTGTGCCCTGCAGCACACAAAGGGTTACTGTGCAGCCAAGCAGCTCGTGGTGGGGCAGGGACATACAAGGAGAGCATTAATCCCAAGGAAAAATGCGAGGAATGTCACCCTCTGCAAAATCAAGCCCTTGTTATCAGTTTGAAAGGACCATTCTGGGAAGGGCCGGGGGTTTTTCTCAGACCTCCATCAAATCCACACCACTGGCATGAGGCCTGAGTGACCTCTCACCCCACAGACCTGGGGCTTGCATGGTCACTGGTCACCCTCTGAATGCAGTGACAGGGACCTCACTGCCTGCTCAGGTCCCCTGGGACCTTCCAGGGCTGCAGGAATTTGGAGACTCAAAAATCAAGGTCACAGCACTCCAGGTTTGGAAGAATCCCCACAGTGGGAGGACTGGTTCTTGCAGGGACTGGAGAGACTGGGTGAGGGTCTGAAGGACAGAGGAGAGACACCATTGTCTCCACACCTAAGAGAAGGGATGGCACAATGGTGGGGAAGAGCTTGGACAGGTTGTGGGAAGGAACAGAGTCCCCAAGGGCCAGAAGGAGGGTTGGACCAGCACTGCTGTTCTGAGTCAGCTCCCAAGCCTTCTTCCTCTGAGATGACAGGGTTCAATGTTTTCCTTTCCTTCAGTTTGTGGTTAGATGGGAGCATCCCCACACTACAAGTAGCTTCTCGTGGTCCTCTCCAAGAAGAATATCCTTGAGAAACTTCCAGGCATGTAGAGGGACTTCAAAAGGTCAGAGAACCACAGAGTGGTTTGAGTTGGAAGGGACCTTTAAAGACCATCTAGTCCAATCACCTGTAGTGAGCAGAGACACCTTCCACTAGCCCAGGTTGCTCCAAGCCCTGTCCAACCTGGCCTTGGACACTTCAAGTGATCCAGGGGCATCCACTTGCTGTCAGCAGGAATAGAAACTACAAGTAGGAATGGAAACTGCAGTTTCCAGTACTTCCACTTGTAGTTCCAGTCAGTTGTACACCTCCCTCCCACAAGTCCACCCACAACCTCAGATCTTTTCCTCCTCAATGTTCTACTTCCACCCCACAAAGCCCTCTCAGTTGGGCTCCTGTTCTGGTGATAACTTCAAGTGTCCCTGGAGGAGGTTAAGGATGGACATCCAGGCTCTTCTGGTCCTTTCCAGTAGCTGAAAGGCAAAAATCCACCCCCTGTCTGGGAGTTCTGATCCTCACTAATTCCGGCTGAGCACTGAGCCAGGATTTGGAATGCGATGAGCTTTAAGGTCCCTCCCAACCCAAACCATTCCAGGATTCTGTGGAGGGCTGTGGCTCCTGCCCTCCATTCACCATCAGATGGCAGAAGGAGCTTCTTCCTCTCTGAACTTTAAACCACAGCTCTGAGGTCCCTTCACACCCAGAGAGGACTTGGAGAAGTGTTTCAGTTGCTGGTGGAAAAGTTTTTTTTCCTGGAGGGGAGTTTCAGCCAGTTCCATAATTTCTATAAAACAGGGGTTATATCCCTGAGGATAAAGGTGGTACAGGAGCCAAATTGTGTCCTCCAGCTTCTCTGAGGCAAAACGAGTCCCAGCTTAAGGAGCTGAGACACAATCTTGGAATCATGGAATGGTTTGAGTTGGAAGGGACCCTAAGACCATCTCATTCCAATCCCCTGCCCTGGGCAGGGACACCTTCCACTAGCCCAGGTTGCTCCAGTCTGGCCTTGAACACTTCCAGGGATGGAACATCCTCTTCCATGCCTGTTATCCAGGGTTTTGAGGTCTTTTTTTTTTCTGCTGTGGACTCAGGTGAAGCCAACATTTCTTTTTTAACAGCAGAGCCTTTTCCAGCCAGACATAAAAGGGCAGAAATGCAGCATTGTGTTTTTCCATGGACCTTTAATCACAGCCCAAGGCTGATTGTCTGAGGATTTATGGACTTCTTTTCACATATGGGAGATAAGAGATGACTATTCCCAGGACAGGTCCCTTGGAATAACTCCCCCATTCCCAATACACACGTGAAAGTGGCAGCAAGGAAAGAACCTTCAGGGGCTGGAAAAGGCTGAGACACCAATTATGTCCATCCTTGGAGGTTTTCAAGACCAGCCTGGACAAAGCCCTGATTAACCTGGAATGATCTTGTAGCTGGATCAGGATTTGGGCAGGAGGTTGGACTGGAAAAGTCCTGAGGTTCTTTCCTTCAAATGAAAAATCCTTTGGGTTTTGAATACAAAAACCTCTCCAATGCTTCTCTAATCCAAGCCACAATTCCACCTGGGGGAACCTTTTCCTGCTTTATTTGCTCAGCTGGATCCTGCTGAGCCAAAACATGAAATCTTTGAAGATTTATTGTCTTCTGGGCTGAGGGAGACGAGGATGAATTTTCCAGAACATTATTTTGGTGGGAGAAGCCAATTTGAGTTGATTTCCTTTTCCACTAAAAACCAGTACAGCTGGAAGCGAGCAAAGAAGTAGGGATGGGGTCCCCAAAGCTGGAAATTTGTGGTTTAATATAATTATAGATATTTTTTTCAGAGGAAATTTTGTACCTTTACTCCTTTGTAAAGGGAGGTTTCCACAATAAAACATGAAGTGCGAAGTCAAAGGAGCAAAGGATCATCTCCTCTGATTTATCCAAGTGGGAATGGGCTTGGAGCATTGCAAACCTCGCCAGGGGTTTTTTTTATGTTTCTTGTGTGGTGTTGGAAACATTTTGATATTTATTCTGTGCGGGTTGTTCATGATATCGGGCCACTTTAGGGAAATTACCCTGTTAAAAAAAAAAAAAAATCGACTGTGTGCATTTTCAAATGGTGAGGCTTCAAAACCGCCCCGATTTTCCCTGCTCGGTGACCCCAGATGGCCAAAAGCAGCTTTTACATCTCATTGGGATTCAGGGCAGAGAAAAACGGATGAGAAAATTGATTTTAACAGAATTTCAGCAGAGAATAATCCAAACAAGCCTCGTCATTTTGCTCTGCCACTCATGGCTGGGTGGGCTAATTCCTCAGGGAAGTGTCAGTTCTCAGGGCTTTAGTCCCAGCTTTGCTTTAGGAGCTTCTCTTTTCACCTCCTTATGGGATATCAGACATTTCCTGCTGTTCCCTGAGCTAAATCTTACCACCTTCAAGACAATTTTGTATCTTCTTCAGTATATTTTCCGAGGATCGATTTTCTTGATTCGATGCAAGAGAAGAACAAATGTCAAAGCCAGGGATGGTTTTTCGACAGGGGAAATTTTTCAGAAGGTGAAACTTCCCAGTTTTGAATCCTCATTAATTAACTTTTCCTTATGGCTCCTCCCCAAACCTGATCTAGTCACCCCTTTTCTTCTCTGGGAAGAACTGATGAGGTCACAGCCCAATAAATCCCACCTTAAAACCTCTTCTGTTTGAAGGAAATGACATATTCCAAGTCCAGTCGCGTTCTGCAGTCCCAGGGTAGCACAAACCCAACATCAGGACACAGTTTCTTCCTTAAAATTGGACTAAAGCAGTTATTATTTAAATATTTCAGGACTGATCCTTGTTGCCAAGCTCCAGTGCTAGGGAGTGCCAGAGGTACCTCCCCCTGCCAGGACAGAGAATTTGATGGATCATGACTTTGGTGATTCCTCAAACAAATCAAAACCCAAGCTGCTCCCAGAGGCTCTTCCCAACTTTACTCCCAACTGGAAGGATCCTGAAGCACAACAATGAATCAGGTGAGCAAAGACTGCTCCCTGTTGGAAGAGGGAGAGGCACCACCTCAAACTTCTTCATGGACAATCCCCTTGAGATGTGTCCCTCTCAGCTGCAGCAGCTCATGGACAATCCTCTGTGGAATCATGGAATGGTTTGGGTTGGAAGGGACATTGAAGACCATCTGGTTCCAACCGCCTTGTTCCAACCTTCCACTTGCCCAGGTTGCTCCAAGCCCCGTCCAACCTGGCCTTGGACACCTCCAGGGATCCAGGGGCAGCCACAGCTTCTCTGCCCAACCTGGCACAGGGCCTCCCCACCCTCACAGGGAAGAATTCCTTCCCAATATTCCATCTATCCCTGCCCTATGGCACTGGGAAGCCATTCCCTGTGTGCTGTCCCTCCATGCCTTGTCCCCAGTCCCTCTCCAGCTCTCCTGGAGCCCCTTTAGGCCCTGCAAGGGGCTCTCAGCTCTCCCTGGAGCCTTCTCTTCTCCAGGGGAACCCCTCCAGCTCTCCCAGCCTGGCTCCAGAGCAGAGGGGCTCCAGCCCTGGCAGCAGCTCCGGGACCTCCTCTGGACTCTCTCCAGCAGCTCCACGTCCTTGTGCTGTTGTTCCCAGGGCTGGATGTGGCCAGGGCTGATTTACTCTGCCTTGGAAGAAAAGTCTGGGACAACCTCACACTGAGGTAAGAATGAAACCTCTGCCAGGCCAGGATGGATCCCATGAAGCTCCCACCCTAATCATGACCTTCTCAGGTTGGGCTGAGGACAGGATATTTCTAAACCTCCAAAGAGGACTTGTTTGGAATCTTCATTTGAACCTGTCCCTGTCCTTGGGCTCAGTAATGAGGGGAAGGCACAGATCTCGTGTGTGTTTTACACTGCTGGTCACATCCCCAGCCTGAAATCCAGGATTGTTCCAAGAACACTGTGGGAATTTAGCACCCTGGAGAAATTCCTATAAACCTGGCTGCACTTCAATAAGATTTGGGTTCCTTTGGCTCCCTTTGAAGGTTTCAGCTTTAACAAATTAATAACAACGGGGAGACAAACAGCATTTTAAAGCACCGGGTGTCCCATCCTCAGCAGAGGTCACAGGGTGTCTGTCCCTGCAGCAGCTCAGGATCTGACCCAGAGATAATTTGCTTTGTTTGGGGGGGAAAAAAATATTCCTTCCCCAGCATTTCAAACAGGAGCCCATTGGGCTTTAAATCCAGCCAATTACCTGCAGCACAAGTGTCCTTCAACCACACAGGAACACCAGAAAAAATGCAGGCAAAAGCTCCCTGAGTCCAAAATGAATTTAAATAAGCCAAGAGCGGAGCAGCAGCCTCATTATTCTCTCTCCTGTGTGTGTTGCCTCTTATTCCTGCCGTGGCTTTTGCCACTTCCCAACAGCTGCTTCTGTCGGGGACGAACGTCCCCTTTCCCAGCTGGGCTGGAGGATGGGAATTTGGACACCCAACCTGCCTGTTCTGACCAACATGCTGTGCCCTAATTGCAATCTGCCATCCTGGAGAAGCAGGCAGATTTGTTTAAATAAAACCAGCCCTGGAAGCACCTGCCCCCAGATGGAAATGATTCTGGCTCCAGAGCTGCTGTGAAAGGTGCAATTTGTGCCCGTGACTGAGTTTTATTAAAAGCTCCCCTAGACTCCCTCAGAGCAGGCCCTTTTCCTCCAGGCACATCGGTGTGGCTGCAGGGCTGGAAAAAGCAGCAGTTTTGGGGGAAGTAGATCAGTTTTTGGGGGTAAATTACATGTACCAGAGAGTTAAAAGAGTGCTCAGAGGGTGTAAGTTTAGGATAGTTCTTACTCAAATTAGTTGCTTCATAGCTGCTTGGCTGACCGGGTTTTAACCCAGATTCAGGGCCTAAATTCCCACCATTTTTGTGGATTCATCCCAGTAGGATTTGTCCCAATATCCTGGAATCCTTAAGGCTGGAAGAGACCTCTAAGATCATCAAGTCCAAACATCAACCAGCACCAGCACCGTGTTCATCACTAAACCACGCCCTCAAATCCATATCCACCACATTTTTTGCCCACTTCCAGGGATAGTGGCTCCCTGGGCAGTGGATTCCAGTGCTTGACAAGCCTTTCTGTGACCACATTTTTCCTAATATCAAACCTACACCTCCCCTGGTGCAACCTGAGGCTGTTTTCTCTCATCCTGTCACTCATTCCCTGGGAGAAGTTGCTTTGCTGTGCCCCTACCCTGGAGATGCAAGAAAAAACCCCAATTCTCCACTATTTCTTTTGAGGGAATATTAACCACCTCCAACCTTCCTTGGAAATTGCCTCAAGTTGTGCCAGGGGAGGTTTAGGTTGGATATGAGGGAAAATACCTTCACCCAAGGGATTGCCAAGGACTAGAACAATCTGCCCGAGGAAGTGATGGAATCACCATCCCTGGAAGTGTTCAAAAAACATGTGAATATGGTGTTTACAGATGTAATTTACTGGAGGACTTGTGTTTTGGTTGGACTTGATGATCTTAGTGGGCTTTTTCAATCTTGATGATTCTATAATTCCCCTCTCCTGGCTGATCCCTACCGTCCTCAAATGCCATGTGATCCCATGGTTGATCTCTGCCTCACACATCTTCTCATCCTCTCCCTCTATCCTGCCTTCCTTCTTTTCCTTTCTCACCTTCTGTGGTGTTTTCTCTCTTCTCCCCTTCATTTCCCCCCTCATTTTCCTGTTCCACGTCTCATTTTGCCTCCTAAAGCTTCTGTCAAAAACCGGTGACTACTCAGGTAACTATGAAATAAAGCTCTTGAAAATAACCCTGAATTGTGTCTCAGGGAGAGCAAAGAAGAAACTTCTGAGTGTTTTAATTTACCCTTGAGCCAAAAAAAAAAAAAAAAAAAGTCAACAGATGCAACAACTGGTGTTTTCTTCGTCAGGAGAGACGGGACCTGGAGGGATTCAAGGTCTGATCCTGCACTGGATAGGATGTGGGTTTATGTCATACAGGCTCAAAGACACACAGCAGCTTTCCCCTCTCTGCCTTTACCTGTGGAATCTTATCCAGGTGCAAAAAGCCATGGAGAGGAAAAGGGATGGGATGCTGAGGTGATCAGACAGCAAAGTAGAATTAGGGTTCCCGCAAGATCTTCCTCCTGCCAGAAGATGTGCCCACATGGGGAATTTGCTACATCAGCTGTTTCTGAGAGGGTCCTTGGCCTCTTTTTTCCCATCTCTTCCCAGGAAGCACTGAGTGATACATGTCACCCACTGGCCCAGATGGGAAGTTTTCCCCAGGAGGATCCTCACCGGGAACAGCGGGAGGTGAGGATTTGATGCCGGTGAGGCGACATCTTTGGTCCCTGACATTTGGGACGTGGCACGATTTAATTTTTGGGACATGGCAGCCTTTAATAATGCCACTGCCCACCTCCAGCAAGAATCCTGGAGGAGCTGCAATTCTGAGTGTCACAGAGGGAGAGGAAGGTGATTAAAAGGCCCTGTGATGGGTAATGAGAAGGACGGAGCCGCGTGTGCTCAAGGCCTGGTGGTGTCCAGGTCCTTCTCTCCAACACTTTCCCCCTGTGCCTGTGCAAACACATCCTCCACACTTCCCTCTCAGCCTGGGACCAGGAATGACCTTCTGCAGAAGCACAGAAGGACTTGGACACCCTCAGCTCCCACTGCTGAAAGCATCAATTAGCACTAATTGGGCCATACTGGGGGGGGAGAGGGCAGAGACTGGGGGAGGGAGGACTGGAAAGGTGAGCAGGTTTCTTTCTTCTGCTGCTTGAAAATGCAGGAATCTGTGTGATGGGTGTATTTCCAGCAGTTCCAGCAGGACATTTTCTCCATAAATAAACACCAAACCCTCCCAATAAGCCACTGGGTGAAGTGCCCATGGGCAGAGGAGAGGAGGGGCAGGTTTGATGCCTTGCACCAAAAAACCCTTTGGAGTGCCCAAAATAAGGGAAACCTCCTAGGTTAGACATCACACACCTTTATTTAACCCACAGACCCACAGGACTGGATTTCACCCCTCCAGCATTCCTGATTTTTCTCCCTCTGCCTCTTGTTCATGTCATTTCACTTCGGCCAGCGAAGGACATCTGAGATTTGAGTGAAAACATCTCGTTTTGTACATTCTCTGTGTTATTTTTGTGGCCATCAAGCACTGTGACCTCTAGAGCTTCTGCATTTTTTCTCTGATCACCTGCATTGAAAGCTCCCCAGGTTTATGTACTGGAAATGGGAAGTTCTTTGTTCTTTCCACCCCCGTGCCCGGGATCCAGATGGCCCCATGTGACGGTCTGTAAAGTTTAAGGGCGTTCAGGGAGACAACAAGAACTTCCCTGCTGTTGCATTCCAAACTCTCCCAGTAGGTTAACCTTCACACAGCCCCTCGTGATGCCTTCAAACATCAGATTTCAAAGGTTCTAATAGTTAGAATAAACTCACTATTCTCTGGGAATGTCTGCAAGGGGCAGCTCCAGAGGTGGGATGTTCGTCCTTTCTGGGGTGTAAACAGGGCATTTTCAAACTGAATTTTGTTCCCTGGTAGTTGAATCTCAGTAGGAAAGGGAGGAATGATGGGGATACTGAGCCAGAAATGGCTGAGAGGTAAAACTCCCAGTTTTCAGTCCATCTAGGACAGCAAAGACAAATCGTGGAGCTGCCTGGAAGAGCAGGGTGGTTGTTGATAAAAGGGCAATGAGGGGATTCTCAGCAACTGGGAAGAGACAGAGCACAAATCAACCACCCAACATTGTGCTAAGGGGAAGACTAAAAAAAAAAAAACCTTAACAAATTTTTAACCTGGAAATTGCAGGATTTATGAAGCCATGGGGGGTAAATGATGTGTCCTTTCCTAAAGAGAAAAGAAGGATCTGACACTGAGGGAAGAAACTCACTTTTCACTTCAGCTTTGGCCAGTTCGGGTGATTTAAACGATGCTTCGTGCTTTTTCAACCCTTGTGGGAAGAATTACAGTGCCAGGGATCTAGGAAGAGCCCAGCCAAGCTCTGGAATTTGTTAGGATCCCGTGAGTGGCACCCCCTTCCAGAGCTGAAGGAAAAAAAAAAAAAGAAATTCAAAAGCAAGAATAAAAATGTAAAATGTCAAGGAGAGAAAATGCAGCCACTAAAAAAAAAAGAAGGATGATCCTGGCAGTCGAAACTGCGACTGATAGAACGAGCAGTGAGGAAAATAAATTCCTACACAGAGGATAAAGGAAGGGAAAACAGCTCAAACCCACGAGCATATGCCCGACTGTGTGAAGAGTAAATCTCTGAGCAGAGAAATGTGTGGCCTATTTTTAACTGGGACTATTAGTGGCTAAAGAGTTTCTGTTTGGATTTTGTTAAAACCCTTTGCAACCCTTCTGGAGGAACGGATTGAAATCCACGTTGCTCAGCCAGGCTGAGGGAGGGAAACTGAGGTGGGAAGTGGATTAACCAGCAATGGAGCCTTGTAGAGGTAGGGAACTGCTCCAGGGGACTAAAGGGGTGGAAATAGAAATTTTTGTGTGGAAATGAAGCAAAGACAAGTCACTGGATTTCAGGGAAAGAGTAGGTTCTCATAGGAAGTCTCCCAGGTGGCTGGAAAAAATGGGAGTCCAGTTTAACTGGATAACTACTACAAAAATTCCTTGAGATGCCGTTTCTTTTCCAACCTTCACCTCAAGTCTTGCTTTCCCTCAGCACAACTCTCAGTTCCCCACCATGTTTTCAGCTTTGTTTCTTCGATACAGTCACTTTTTGGGTGATTTCCCTCAAGCAAATCCCCTGAGACAGCGATTTCTTTGGAGCAGGGATCCTCCAGCTGCTTCCCAGTCAGACCACGAGGCTGCAGAGTGGGATGTTAGGAATTTTTAGGTGTTTCCTCCAAAACGGGCTGTAGATGAGCTTTGACAAGACATTTCTGTCTGAGACCATCAGCTGGTGGAGCCCAGGATGTGACTCATCCCACATTAAAGGAGGGATCCCACCATTATCCCCACTAACTTCCCCAAAAACAATTCCATGGTGAGTTTGCACACCCAGGGAACATGGAGACACCTGCACCTTTTTGCTGCTTTGTTTTGTGGTGTCTCACCCTCTAAGTTGGGTTGGGAGATGCCATCAGGTCTCCCAAAAGTCCTGTGTCCTGCCAGGAGGTGTCTCAGACACCCCAGGGCTTCTCAACCAGCACCAGACACCTTCCCATGGGCATCTCAACCCAAAACTGATCATTTCTCTGTAGGGGCCTTGGTGTCCTTCAAATTCTTAAAGGTTCTGGACACGTTATATGGAGTCATGGAATCATTAAGATTAGAAAGAACTCCAAAATCATCAAGTCCAACCTTCAAACAAGTCCCACCATGTCCACTAAACCATGTGATGAAGTGTTGTATCTACTCACTTTTTGAACCCTTCTGGGGCTGGTGACTCCACCACTTCCCTGGGGAGATTATTCCAGTATCTGACCACTCTTCCACTGAGGACATTTTTCCCAATATCCAACCTGAACCTCCCTTGGCACAACTGGAGGCCAGGACTATGAAGATGTCTCAAACACCCCAGGGCTTCTCAACCAGCACCAGACACCTTCCCATGGGCAT
>NW_020884936.1:3080639-3114718 GCF_003945725.1 Corapipo altera
AGACACCTTCCCATGGGCATCTCAACCCAAAGCTGAGCATTTCTCTGCGGGGGCCTCGGTGTCCTTCAAAAGGGTTCTAGACACTTTATATGAAATCATGGAATTATTAGGGTTGGGAAAGAACTCCAAGGTCATCGAGTCCAAACGAAACCATGTGATGAAGTGTTGTATCTACTCACTTTTTAAACCCTTCCAGGGCTGGTGACTCCACCACTTCCCTGGGGAAACTGTTCCAAAGCCTGACCACTCTTTCAGTGAGGAACTTTTCCCAAAATCCAACCTGAACCTCCCTTGGCCCAGCTTGAGGCCGTTCCCCCTCATCCTGTCACCTGCTACTTGGGAAAAGAGGCCAATCCCCACCTTGAACCTGGTTTTCACCTCAAACCAGTCCTGGATTCCTTCAGGATTTTTTTTCCAGGAGCAGCTGAGGGGACACAGCACTTCCCAGCAGCTCTCCCTGTCACTCCAGCAGGAATCCATGATGGAATTGCCAAGGGGAGATTGAAAGCAGAGGCTCGGAGTCGAAGCCATTTTCAAAATGTGTGTGCTCAAGTAAAGGGCTTTTTAATGTTTTAATAACAAATATTACAAGATATTTTTCTCCATGCCCAGTGCCTGCTGAGCCATCCTGCTGAGCCGGTATTTATGGCACTGTAAAGCACGAGGAAGGCACCAGCACCAGGAATACTAATGGCCTGCAGTTTATTACACCAAGGCTGAGTGCTTCATTTTAATTGCATGGAAACATTTAATTTGTCAGATGAGGTGTCGTGGAGTTTTCCTCAGGCACCAGTAACTCATATCCACACTGGGACAAGCAAACAATCTAAGGGAGGCCTTCAGATTACATGGGGTTTATTGTATTTTTATTTTACTCTATTTTATTTTATTTTACTTTATTTTATTTTATTTTACTGTACTTTATTTTATTTTATGTTATTATTTTATTTTATTTTATTTTTTATTTATTTTATTTTATTATTTTATTTTATTATTTTATTTTACTTTGTTTTATTTTATTTTATTTTATTTTATTTTTATTTTATTTTATTTTTTACCTACTTGGGGGTTTGTGGGTGGTCACATTCTTGGGCTTCATCGGCTTACAATATTTTAGATTCATTTTTGTAAGGTTTGATTGGGGGAATTGAGTTTTTTTTCCAGGACAAAGCATCTCATCTGTCCCCATCTCACAATATGGATGAGGGTGTTCCCTACCTGCTCTTGGTGGTTGAATCTTCTGATGAGACCAACCAGGTCTTTGTACAGGGATGGAGACATATTTTTGGGAAGGAATGGTGGGAATTCAGAGCAAACCTTGTCAAAGGCACTCTCAGGCCTCTCCTCAGTAGCCCTTTCCATCTTTTTTCTGGTCATTTATTCCAGCAACATTTAAGGAGTGAAGGTGAGAGGAAACCCAATCAAACAGTGATGGGTTTCATGGAATTGTAGAATCATGGAATGGTTTGAGTTGGAAGGGACCTTAAAGCCCATCCAGTTCCACCCCCTGCCTTGGGCAAGGACACCTTCCACTAACCCAGGTTGCTCCAACCTGGCCTTGGACACTTCCAGGGATCCAGGGGCAGCCACAGCTTCTCTGTCCGACCTGGGACAGGGCCTCCCCACCCTCACAGACAGGAATTCCTTCCCAACATCTCATCCAAATCTTCACTTTTCCAGTGGGAAGCCATTCCCCCTTGTCCTATCCCTCCATCCCTTGTCCCCAGTCCCTCTCCAGCTCTCCTGGAGCCCCTTTAGGCCCTGCAAGGGGCTCTCAGCTCTCCCTGGAGCCTTCTCTTCTCCAGGGGAACCCCCCCAGCTCTCCCAGCCTGGCTCCAGAGCAGAGGGGTTCCAGAATCATGGAATGCTTTGGGTTGGAAGGGACCTTAAAGACCATCCAGTCCCACCCCCTGCTATGGGCAGGAACACCTTCCACCAGCCCAGGTTACTCCAAGCCATGTCCAGCCTGGCCTTGGACACTTCCAGGGATTCAGGGGCAGCCACAGCTTCTCTGGGTAACCTGTGCCAGGGCCTCACCACCCTCACAGTCAGGAATTCCTTCCCAATATCCCATCTATCCCTCCCCTCTGGTAGTGGGAAGCCATTCTCCCTTCTCCAGAGTCCCTCTCTGCCTTTCTCACATGTCCTCTTCAGGTGCTGAAAGGCTGCAATAAGGTCACCCCTGGGCCTTCTCTTCTGCAGGCTGGCATGGTTTGGGTTGGAAGGGACCTTAAAGCCCATCCAGTCCCACCCCCTGCCATGGGCAGGGACACCTTCCACCATCCCAGATTGCTCCAAGCCCCGTCCAACCCAGCCTTGGACACTTCCAGAGATGGGAACTTCTCTGGGCAACAGAGAATCTGCGACATCAAGTGACATCAAGGCAAAGAGTTCAGAGTTTATGCTTTCAAGTGAAGTCAAACCTGTACCTGGAGAAAAACAGACATTTTAGAAAACTAACCCACTTAAGAAAAAGGTTAAAAAAAAAAAGGAAGATTGCCAGCATGTCCCACGTGGCAAAAGGGATGGAGAAGATGAAAATCAAGGTCATTTGGAACAAGCTGAGTATCTCAAAATAAGGATAACAACTCCTTTTTCACCTGTGCTCAGATAGTGATGATGAACAGGGAATAAATGCCCTAATCAGCAAAATTTAATTTCCTTCTGCTCTTGGGGGCCTGGACCTCACACCGGAGTTTTTTCCCCACGTGCTGATTTAACACCTTTGGACAGTGAAGTCAAAAAACTTTCATTTCAGAAATGAAAGGGGATCTTTTTTATTCGCTGAATTTGTTTTAACTGCACAGAGAAGTAAAACTGCAAGAGCTTTGTGAGCTGAGTGGTAAATACCTTATCACTGCGGGTTTTAGAGGGAGAGAGGACTCATCCCAAAAGATGTGCTGAGGCTCAGCTCTGACTTTATGGGCTCAGCGCTGTCATGTCTGTGCTGTGGAAGAATAATTCTCCCAGCAGGAATTACCAGGGAAGAGGAATATTATGCAGAAGAGGAGACTCTCTGCTACCCTTAATATCCACATTATCCCCTTGGAGGCAGCGCAGGAGATGCCTTGGAAATGAGTAAACAGAGAGAAACACACACCACGGGAAGTTAATGACAAATGTCCTGGCCAATCCCACAATTTCCAGTCACTTTAAGCTTCTGGAAGGCCAGGGTTGTGAGGGTGGGGTGGATAATATCTGGATGTGCATCCAGGCCAGGAATCCCTCATTGGATCAGTGGGTCAGATTCCTCTTAACTCCTGCTGATCATCACTGATATCGACAGTCAGAGGAGTTTATCACATAATGAGGGTTGTCCCTTTTTCCAGAGGAGGCTCCAGGATGATCAGGGGGATGGAGCAGCTCTGCTGGGAGGAAAGGCTGGGAAAACTGGGATTTTTCAGCCTGGAAAAGAGAAGCTTCAGGCTGAAATAACAGCAGCCTCCCAGGACCTGAAGGGAGCCAGAAAGATGGAGAGAGACTATTTCAAAGGAACTGGAGAGACAGGACAAGGGGGAAATGGCTTCAAAATGACAGAGAGTAGGGTCAGGTTGGATTTTGGGAGGGAATTGTTGGCTGTGAGTGTGGGGAGGCCCTGGTACAGGTTGCTCAGAGAAACTGTGGCTGCCCTTGGATCCCTGGAAGTGTCCAAGGCCAGGCTGGTCTTTAAGGTCCCTTCCAACCCAAACTATTCCAGGATTCTGGAGCCCCTCTGCTCTGGAGCCAGGCTGGGAGAGCTGGAGGGGTTCCCCTGGAGAAGAGAAGGCTCCAGGGAGGGCTGAGAGCCCCTTGCAGGGCCTAAAGGGGCTCCAGGAGAGCTGGAGAGGGACTGGGGACAAGGCATGGAGGGACAGGACACAGGGAATGGCTTCCCAGTGCCAGAGGGCAAGGCTAGATGGGATATTGGGAAGGAATTGTTGTCTGTGAGGGTGGGGAGGCCCTGTCCCAGGTTGCCCTGAGAAACTGCAGCTGCCTCTGGATCCCTGGAAGTGTCCAAGGCCAGGTTGGAGCAACCTGGTCTAGTGGAAGGTGTCCCTGCCCATGGCAGTGGGGTGAGACAACATGATCTTTAACGTCTCTTCCAATCCAAACCATTCCATGATTCTGTGATGATTTGCACATCCCAAAAAAACATGAGGCCGGTGGTGCAAAATCAGGAGACTGCAAGACAAATTCTCACCCTGTTGTTGTATCCCCACAAAAGAAGGAAGTCAAAAGTGGGAGAAGGGGGAGGTTTGATCTCCCGAGGAGGGATTTTTGCACCTCTTCTCTCGAGTGCCACAGTAAGAGCTCAGAAGGGCTTTTCCATAAGCATTTGCTGGAGGTTTTAAAACAAACCTCTTCAGAAGTGTCAGTGGCTCTTTTTTGGAGTGTGTGTTTTTTGGGAACAGAGCAGAGCTGCAGGAATTGGCTGCCCCCAGCCAGGAAGAGTCACAGGGATGGGGGTTTTGATGGGATTTATGAGGCTATAAATGTATGTAAATGGCTCTTAGACCTCAGTCTCCCGTTGCCACACAGTTTCTAGGAACTTACATTCAAATTTTGAAATTGCCCCAGAAACCTGATTTTTTCAATTTCTCATCCAACCAGCAGAACAACCTTTGTGGTGTCCCCTCTTTGAATTAACAGCTCAGGACTTTACCACATTGGTTCTGGGCTGGCAGAGGCACAGAACACCCCGCAGACAGGAAGGATTTCACTGGGATTATCAAAGCCCTCCTTGCCAGGGAAGGGAAGGCTCAGCTCAGATGTGGAGTTGGCAGTCCAGAGCCATTAAATGATGTGATTAAAATCAGTTGGAGGTGCATTGTCCCACTTAAACTCTCCTGGAGGCCATAACTCCTGAACTTCAGAGCTCTCCCTGCTCCCAGACTCCTGAAGGTAACACAGAGAACAAGAATATCCACAAGGACATCAGTGAATAATTATGAATAATCAGCAACCCTGGGAAAATCACAGGTCACTGGCAGAGGATTCAGGAGCAGAAAGAGACAAAAAAAAGGTGGAATTAACTCTTTCCCAGATGTCTATCAACCACACCTTCAGTTTTGTTAAAATGAACACAAGGAAATTATCTCTTCAGATGATGAAAATTATTTCTTCAGCAGAGAAAAATCTCAGTAGCCAAGAATTTTTAATTTCTGCAAACTTCTGCCCTTGTAGACAGTTGTGACTCTGAGAAATCATCACACCCAGCTGAAACTAAATCATTCACTGCTGCCAGAGGAATGTTGTTTTATTTCTCCTCCCCACACTTGTTTGCATCCATGTGTTCCCTCTGCTCCAACTGTGGTGCTCATGGACTCTCTCTGATCTCATTTGGCTCCTCAATATGGCAGAAAATTAGCAATTTTTTGATCTCAGCAGACTGGAGAGCTTATTTGGCTTTCAGATGTGACATTTCTGTTGCTGAATAAAAGGCTGCTGTGGAGCAAACGCTGTGTCTCAGCAACGTTGGTGTCCCAGGTTTAGTTTTGGCCAGCTCAGGATATCAAACTGTGGGAATTGCCTGGGGAGAGTTTAGTCCCAGAATCCAGGAAGAAATTCTTCCCTGTGAGAGTGGTGACACACTGGAATAGGTTTCCCAGAGAAGCTGTGGCTGCCCCTGAATCCCTGGAAGTGTCCAAGTCAGGCTGGATGAGACTTGGAGCAACTCAGTCTTGTGGAAGGTGTCCCTGCCCATGGCAGGAGGTGAGACTTGATGATTTTTACGGTCCCTTCCAACTCAAACCATTCCATGATTCCATGAAATACTCTGCTCATACTCTTACACTTTTTTAATAACTAAAGCTTGGCAGAAATGCTTGGGAATAAACAGCAAACATGGAACTCTTGACATAGAGAGGTTTTTCCTGAATTTCCTGCTGACTCTTCCTACAGAGCTGAATTGGCCATTCATGAAAAGAGAAGGTACCTTGGGCTTCCTTAGGGGGAAAAGGAGCCCAAGGCTGTGGATTTATTAACTACAAATGCTTTGGGATTGTCCAGAGATGGGTCTTGGGGAACTAAAGAGCAGCTGTGTCCTACAAACCTGTTGGTGATGGAGGGAGAGGGTGCCAAGACATTCCTGTGGATTGGAAGCTGTGAGGGTGGGGAGGCCCTGGTACAGGTTTCCCAGAGAAGCTGTGGCTGCCCCTGGATCCCTGGAAGTGTCCAAAGCCAGGTTGAAGCAACCTGGGATGGTGGAAGGTGTCCCTGCCCATGGCAGGGGGAGGGACTTGATGATTTTTAAGGTCCCTTCCAACCCAAACCATTCCACAATTCTCTGATTCCTTTTAGGAATCCAGCCATGGGCATCTAATTTCATAACTCCTGACCAATGTGTTGAACTAATTTACATTTGTCCTCTTAGTTATTAATGAATTTATAACAGGAGAACAATTTGTCTCTCTGTGCCAAAACCGGGATGTTCAGACAGAAGGGGGAGTGGGGGAAGCTCTTTTTTTCCAAGGAAAAGACACAAAGGTGCTTTGTGCCTGATTTGAATTTCAGACAAACATTTAACAGCTCACTTTGCTTTCCCAGAGTACCAGTGCAGCCTCTAAGAGCAGGGGAAATTGCTATAAATTAAAGTTAAATGTCAAAAAGGCAAAGATGTGCAGGAATGTAGGAGACAATCTCGGTGCAATTGGGGTTGTTACTGAGCTGCTTTTATCCACTTTGCTTGCATATAGTTAAGTGCTCTTCCTGGAAAGGGGAACATTTTTTTTTTCCCCTTTCTATTTTTAAAGAAGTCCCAACCCCCTGTTCCACTGAGAGAGGATGTTATAATTCCTCATTTTCAGATATCACCAGAGGAAGAATTGTGATTGTCCACTCGTTGTGGCATCATTTAGCTGAAGTTTTGCAACATGCTCTTAGCAAAAATGCCTCCCTTTTGCTACAACAGGTATCAACCTGCTCAGTAAAAGGGAAATTAAGATGCCATTTCTGCCTGTGCTGAGTCGTTGGCCTCTGTGGGAGGGAAGTAATGAGATCCCTGCTTCTCCTGGCACTTTAAAATAGAAAACACGAGGGGGAAACGCAGTGGGAGCTCCGTGTGACAGACGAGAAAACAAGGATCAACGTTCCAACAGCTCTGTCTCACCCACAAAAAAATTCCTTCTGCCAATCCAGGCTGCTCTTGTCACCCCAATTTGTCTCAGGGCCTCTGTCCCCAAGCCCATCGTGGGCCATGGGTGGTGAACTGGCTGTTGGAAGAGAGAGCATTTTAACTATATCAGTATAATTGATTTATGATAAGAGACACCTGTCAGGATTCAACCAGCAACTGGGTCAACAAACACAGTGGAGATGAACAAGTGGGAAGTTTCCCAAACTTGGAACTTCTGGAACACATGAAAAGTTCCCCAAACTTCTGAAACCATAATGGGGACCAGATTAATGGGGTGGAATTGTGACACCAAGCAATTGGCTGAGGGGTTTGTGTTTTCACAGCACAAGTCATTCGAGGGTTGAATGAAGCAAAAAAGAAACAACTTTTTATTTCTGTGGGAAAAAGGTGTTTCAACAGCTTGTGGTGTTATTGTGCTGCCACAAATGCAGGCACAGTTAGGGTAGGAATGTTACTTTATTAATTCACAAGGGCATCCAGGTGTCAATAACATAAATTTCCCAAGTAGAAATCTTGACCCCACAGCGTGAGCTGGAGGGTGGGACGACGCCTGAGCTGGTTCTGCACAGACTAAACAGGGATGAGGGTTTCCCTGGAAGCCTCATCTCCTGGGATAACGTGATCCAAGCGCTCCCCCTTGCCCTGCAGACCCATGGGTCTGTAAAACCACCTGTACCTACAGCTCCAAGGCATGTTTTTAAACCAGTTGTTCTCTTTGTGACACTGAATCCTCACCGGGATGTTACTCACTCTGTAATTCAGTGCAGGAACAGCAGAGTGGGTAACATGGGAAAAAAACCCCACAAAATCTACCCAATTTGCTTGGAGTTGTTGTCCAAACTTGGGTGCAGTTTTGTCAGCAATGGGGCATCATCAACCCACAACAGGGAGAAGCATCTCAGCAAACATGGTTGGTTTAGATTGGATATAAGAAAGAAATTTTTAACAATGAGGGTGGAAAAACTCTGTGAAAGGTTGCCCAAAGAAGCTGTGGCTGCCCCTGGATCCCTGGAAGTGTCCAAGGCCAGGTTGGAGCAACCTGGGCTGGTGGAAGGTGTCCCTGCCCATGGCAGGGGGTGAGACTGGATGGTTTTAAAGTCCCTTCCAACCCAAACCATTCCATGATTCAATGGTTCTACTGTTCAAGGCAGGCACTTAAACAGTGGAATCAATCCTATTTTAGGATTCCTGTTAACCAGCCCCACAGCACCACTTCCCATGTGTTTAGGGAATAAAGTTTCAATGCTCTCTGACACCTGTGCCACCCTTTCACCCTGTGGGGGCTGGCACAGTTGGGGACAGTCAGACCCCACAGTCTGGTAGGGGGGGGTGGAAGTTCTACAAGAGACCCACCAACTCTGTGGGTTCACCCAGAGTCTGGAGGAGGTAGATCATGGTGGAGGGTCTACAGGGAGGTCATGTGAGGAGTGGATGAGGCCACTTGAATTGTTCAGCCTGGAGAAGAGGAAACTCAGGGGAGACATCAGGGTCTGCAGCTTCCTCCCGAGGGGCAGCTCCATCTCTGCTCTGTGTGAGCAGGGACAGCACCCAGGGAACAGCTGGAGCTGTGCCAGGGCAGGGTCAGGGTGGATTTTGGGGAAAGGTTCTTCCCCCAGAGGGTGGTTGGGCACTGCCCAGGCTCCCCAGGGCAGTGGGCACAGCCCCAAGGCTGCCAGAGCTCCAGGAGGGTTTGGACAACACTCTGAGGGACAGGGTGGGATTGTTGGGGTGTCTGTGCAGAGTCAGGGGTTGGACTGGATGGTCCTTGTGGGTCCCTGCCAACTGGGATATTCTAAAATCCTATGATCTCCAATGCCAAAGGATCTCTTTACCCCTCTCAGCAAGTCCCAGATGATTTCAAGGGTCTTTCTGATCACAAAATTCTGAAAGCAGCACCATGAGCCCTGTTTTTAGTTAATATCTTTTATATTTCTTCATTTTCACCATGACAGAGATACCAAGTTCTGCAGTGCTGTGCCTTCCTCTCTACCCACATACCAGCAAGGAGCAGGATTTCTCCTTGTTAGGCAATAAAACACATGAAGGAAGTGAAGACACAGTTCCTAATTGACATCCCAGATGTGCTGTGCTAAAAGAGTGAATCCTTGAGTAAGCAGCATGTCCTGGGAGCTTCCTCTGTGCCACCACTTCCAACCAGCCAAGAAGAACCTGGCAGAATGGTCTGCATTTTGGGATTTTTGGGGAGGATTCACGGCTTGCCTGGGTGAAGGACCCCTTATTTCCTAGAGAACAGACACAAGATGAATTTGGGGTCTTGTGTGGAGCCAGTCAGGACAGAGGGAGTGGAGTCCAGTGTCAATGACACTGGTCACTGCCCTTGAGGTTGCCAAGAGTCCTGACCCTCAAGCTTCCAGATTTACAGATATAACCCAGAAAGTCACTGACAGGGCTTGTTGTTTTTGGAAGGTTTGTTTGAAACCCCCAGGAAAAACAAGAGCTGTGGGCTGGAGCCCTGTGTGAGGTGAGTCTGGGACAACACAAATCCTGGATGGAATAAAAGTTTCCTGCCAGGGTCTCAGGGTGAGACAATATGGGTGGCAGAATCCTGGATTTCATAGTTCAGGCTCATATCTGAGGAGTCTGGCCATATAAATTCTTGGGGAAGGATGTGTTTGTTTTTTCAAGCTTCCTAAGGAAATGAACCACTTTTAAAATATCTGCTGGACTGTCAGTCCTGATCCATAACTTTGGAACCCACTGACACATTTCAGACAATTTCTCCAACTCAAAGACCTTCAGCTTCTACAGATTTTGTGAGGAAATGCATCTGGCTTAAATACACTCTGGTCCTGTCACTGGGCACCACTGAGACGAGCCTGGTTCCTTCCTTTTTGCACACTCCCTTCAGATGTTTATAGACATCAAGAAGAATCACAGAACCATAGAATCAGCTGTGTTGGAAAAGACCTCTGAGGTCATCAAGTCCAACCCTTGCTCCACCCCTGCCGTGGTTCCCAGCCCATGGCACTGATGCCACATCCAGTCTCATCCTAAACACCTCCAGGGACGGAGAATCCACCCCGTCCCTGAGTAGCCCATTCCAAAGGCTGAGCACTCTCTCTGGAAAGAAATTCTTTCTAGTCTCCAACCTAAACCAGCCCTGGCACAGCTGAAGACAAACCCTCTTGTCCTACTGCTGCTTCCTGGGAGCAGAACCTGACCTCCCCCCAACTCCCCCCTCCTGTCAGGGAGTCGTAGAGAGTGAGGAGGTCTCCCCTGAGCCTCCTCTTCTCCAGGCTGAACAGCCCCAGCTCCCTCAGCCTCTCCTCACAGCACTTGTGCTCCAGCCCCTTCCCCAGCCTTGTTGCTCTCCTCTGGACCTGCTCCAGGACCTCAATGTCATTCCTGAGCTGAGGGCCCAGAGCTGGACACAGCACTCCAGGAGTGGCCTCACCAGTGCTGAGTTCAGGACCAAGAATCACTTTCCTGGTCCAAGACCCCCCGAGCTTCTCCAGGCTGAGCTGTCCCAGCTCCCTCAGCCTTTCCTCAGAGCAGAGGTGCTCCAGTGCCTTCCTTGAGCTCTCTCCAGAGAGAGAGAACTGGACCCAGTGCTCCAGGTGTGGCCTCACCAGTGCTGGGCAGAGGGGCGGGATCATCTCCCTTGACTTTCTTTGTCTCACAGCCCAGGACACCACTGTCCTTTGTCACAAAGTCTCGTTGCTGCCTCAAGGTCAACCTGATGCCCACCAGGACCCCCAAGTCCTTTCCTGCCAAGCTCCTTCCCAGCGGGGTGGCCCCAGCACAAACTGGTGCCTGGGGGTTGTTCCTCTCTGGGTGCAGAACTTTGCACTTCAACCTTGATGAGCACCACGAGGTCCCTGCTGGCCCATTTCTCCAGCCTGTGGAGGTCCCTCTGCATGGCAGCACGGCCCTCTGGCACATCAACCACTCCTCCTGGTCTTCCTCTTCTTCTTCCTGGTGTTTTGATCCTCAAGGCTCAGTGAGTGCTTCACCAGAGATTCCAGATGGGAACAGGGTGAGACTCCAAAATTTGCCCCCAGTTTTTGCCTTTAATTTAGTTCTCAGTGTTTAGTTGTGAATGAGCTGCAGGGGAAAAGGATCCATTTGGAGAAGATCCCAGGCAAAGGTACAATCTCCTATCCCAGGAAGGCAAGTCCTCTCTACAGAAAGGGGAGAAGAAATGAGAACATGTGATTATGATCTACACTGACACACATATTTGACCACGATGTCACCCCCAAGCAAGCACTCCAAGGTGTCCTTTTCCATTGATACCATGTCCCAGTGCCCACAGGCAGGCTGAGATCCTTCCTGGAGTCCTCTCCTACACCTTGCTTATGGCATAACTCAAAGGCCATCCTCAGAAAGAACTTGCAGCCCTTTCCTTGCCAAAAAAAAACAGTTTTGGACAAATCCAGTTTTTTAGCAGAGGCCCTGCTGTGTGTCTGTCCTTGCTTGCTCATCACACTTCCAATAAACAACTTCCAGCTTGCCTTCTTCGAGGCTTTGATGTTTTATATTAACTTGGTCCCTCATAAAAATTGTCAGATACAACCTCAGAACTCAAGGGTCTCTCCTGAGGAAGCAGCTTTGCCTCAGTTTCCCCCTTTTGTGCTAAAATATCCTTTTCTTTTGATGCAATGGTTTAAATTATCCCTTTGGATGAACCAAAAAGTCTCCTGTCCTTCCCAAAGTAGCCAACAACAAATTGCTCTCTCTCTGTTCCCAGACTTCCTGTTCTCCCTGTCATCTCCAAATGGACAATCCCAAAATGAGGAATGGAAGTACTGGGTTCCTTGTGCAACCCCACACCTACAACCCAGCTCTCCAGAGGGGAGCAGATCCTTGGTTAACCCTTCCCACAAGCTTGTTTGAAGTGTCCAAGGTCCTTGTTGCCACCCGAAATTAAAACCTTTACAAAAATCATCACCAAAATAAATAATTGTCCTCGTCCTTTTCTCTCACCTTTTACACCCCAGTTCCCTCCAAGAACCTTTAATCACTACTTAGGTTCTGCTCCAAGTCCAGTCAGGAGGTGCATTTAGTGAAGTACCTCCTGGATTTCTATTTTCCCTTCAGGAGAGGATGGAGGTGGAAGTGTAGGGTTGTTTTTCCTACCGAGGCACACAAACTGTGTCCATGTATCTGCCTTGGGGTATTCCAGTTCCTCAAACCAGCAGTGTCCAAGATTTTTCAGACCCTCAGGGACCTCCCTTTGGAGAGCAGTAGCCAAAAGGAAAACAAGGCAGAGCAAATTTGCTGCTGTGCAGCGGCAGCAGAAGGTTGATTTGTGACCCGTTCAGCCGTGACGTGAAGACTCACCAGGTTCAGAAATCACTGGCCTGAGAGTTTCAGAGCTCACCCAACTCACAAAGAAACCAAAACAAAGACAACGACCCTGCTAAAACTCTGAGCAGCCCAGCCTGGAAACATCCCTGCTGGGATTGTTGGTGTCACCTCTTCTCTCCCGACCTCACAGAGCCTCGTGCTGCTTTCAGCACTTGGAGCCTTCGTGGTTTTCATTTCTGTATTTTCCATTTTGGCTTTTAAATGGTTCTTTCAGAACCAAAAATAAGGACAATCCCCCTTATATATACACATATATATATGTATATATATATATATATATGCACTCACACACATATATAAGTTACACTTCATAAAATTCCTGGAGAAGCCATGGGCGGGATTGATTGAAACAGGCAATTCCAGAGCGAGCTGCAAAGTTCTTCCCTGAATCAGTGAGTCATGAGGCCCTATAAAACACACACTAAAACGTCATAATGACCTACAGGGATTATTCCTTCCTTAAATCTTCCCTGTGAGGGGAAAAAGGAGTTTGCAGAGCGAGGGCAGGAGGAGCTGAGCTGATTGAGCACAAACTGAGGCTCTGCCCCGCTGAAAACCCTGGGGGGGGTGAGGGGTGAGGACAACTGGTGTGGGGTCAGAAATCCCTGGATCACTTGTTTGCATTTCTAGGAATAGGACAACTTGGATGGCAGCAGCAGGAGACAATCAACTCATAATTTAATTGGGACAGAGACAAGGAGGGTGAGAGGCTGGAGATGCCCCAGCCCAGACCCCCCCATGCCCATCCCCCAACGTGGGCAGAGGGCAGGGGGGGATTCTGCCCCTCTGCCCCTGTCTCAGCTGAGACCCCCCTGCAGAGCTGCTCCAGCCCTGGGAACAACAGCACAAGGATGTGGAGCTGCTGGAGAGAGTCCAGAGGAGGCCCTAGAGATGCTGCCAGGGCTGGAGCCCCTCTGCTCTGGAGCCAGGCTGGGAGAGCTGGGGGGGTTCCCTGGAGAAGAGAAGGCTCCAGGGAGAGCTGAGAGCCCCTTGCAGGGCCTAAAGGGGCTCCAGGAGAGCTGGAGAGGGACTGGGGACAAGGCATGGAGGGACAGGACAAGGGGGAATGGCTTCCCATGGACAGAGGACAGGCTTAGGATTGTTGTCTGTGAGGGTGTTGATGCCCTGTCCCAGGTTGGGCAGAGAAGCTGTGGCTGCCCCTGGATCCCTGGAAGTGTCCAAGGCCAGGTTGGAGGAATGTTGGATAGTGGAAGGTGTCCCTACCCATGGCAGGGGGTGGAACTGGATGATATTCCCTCCCAGCCCAAACTATTCCGTGGTTCCTTGAAGTCAATGTTCCTTTCCCCCCACACACAACCCTAATGGGGTTTCCCACAGTGATCCTCACAACTACAGACAAAAATGAACTTCTTATTTTTCTCCTCATTTTTCTAAGACCTTTCTCTGCTTCCCAGTATCCCACACTTCTGTCTCCTTTTTTAATGGGTAATCATGACGTAAAATGGAATAAATCACCCAAGCTCAAATAAAGAGGGATTTCTGGTTGGATGGTTTGTTTATTTGTTCCTGGAAAAGAAACAGTCAGAAATATTTTCCCAGAAAACAACATATTTTGCTTGAAAAGACCTTTCCTCTCTGTGAAGTGTTTTATCATCAGCTTTTCTGCCAGTTCTGGTGTTTTGCTGCCAAATGAATCCTGAAGTGCAAGTGAACTTTGAATAAGCAACCTTAACTTCTTTTTTTGTAGTTAGAACTTCAGAGTTAATCCCCAAATGATAATTTATTTTCTCTAAAAATAAGAAAGCTCAACTTTCCCTGGAAAGCTTTGAAGACCAGGACACAGAATGACCTGGAGTTTCTGTGCTTAGCTGAGTTGTGGGTTTTTTTGCACTAAAATGTTATTTAAAATATGGTTGTGCCCTTTTAAAGCAAGTGGGTAGGAAGGCATTGGTTCCCTTTTCCCTGCACAATCCTTCCACTCTATCCCAGCTTTCTCTGCACCTTCAAACTTTTCTCTGCCACTTTATAACCACCAGGTTATCATATTTACTGCTATAAAACTGCTCTCCAGTGGGTTTCAGGGTGGCCTAAATATAATCTCAGATATAATCCCTGAGCTGAGAATCTTAGGGAAGCATGGACCCAGAGAAGATCCAGGGAAAACATTGGATGTGTGATTCTTTAAATACTCTGCTGCTTTAAACGTGCCCCCTGCTCTGGAGACACAGTGGAGATCAGTCACATTTGGATTTTGGAACAAAGGTTGCTCCTTTGCCCTGTTCTATGAATTGTGTGGCCACATCCCAGTGGATCATTTCCAACACACCTTTTACCCCCTGCAGGTACAAAGGTTTTCCTGCCTGGGAGGTGGTTGAAGGATGTTGAACTCACTGGATCAGCATCATTTTTGGAGCCAACAGGAACTGTTTTAGGCTGAGATTAATTCCTCCCTCACAGTGCTGATCACCTCGCACAGAGCAGAGAAAAAGCCTTTCTATAACTCTTTCAGTCCAAACTTTCTGAGGGTTGGTATGAGGAAGCGTCCAGGGACAGTGGGATGGAGCTTGGAGCAATCTGGGATAGTGGAAGGTGTCCCTGCCCATGGCAGGGGGTGGAATTGGATCATCTTTAAGGTCCCTTCCAACCCAAACCAGTCTGTGATTCTAAGAGTGATAATGGGGTCCCACAGCTCAAAGCTCCAGGGAGAGCTGAGAGCCCCTTGCAGGGCCTAAAGGGGCTCCAGGAGAGCTGGAGAGGGACTGGGGACAAGGGATGGAGGGACAGGACACAGGGAATGGCTTCCCACTGCCAGAGAGCAGGGATAGATGGAATCCTTGAGTGCAGCTAAAAGCAGACATCAAGTGAAAGGTCTGAGCACAAGCACCTGTATCTTCCAGTTTTGGATCATTCCAGGCTAAAGGGCTTCCAGGTCTAGTTTTAGCTTCTCTGAGCCTTCAGTGTTTGGCTCGTTCTTGCCCACTCTCCCCTCAAACAAGTGTGAATATTTGTTCTCCACAACATCTTGCCCAAGGAGTTCCTCTCCTCCTCTTTCCCACGTGCAAAAATCAAGTCCTTGTGTGTTCATTTTTTTTCTCAACCCATCTGTCATTGACTTCCTTCAATATCTATTAGTTGTTGCACTGGAAAAGGCAGAAAGGAATTAATCCTCTCCATAGTTTCTGTGGAATCCATACCTTGAATTCCAGAATTTATTATCGCTTCTCAGTTGTCTCTTTCACAGTCTGAATCAGAGAATCATGGAATGGTTTGGGTGGGAAGGGACATTGAAGATCACACAGTTCCACGGGCAGGGACACCTTCCACTAGAACAGGTTGCTCCAACTTGGCCTTGGACACTTCCAGGGATCCAGGGACAGCCACAGCTTCTCTGCCCAACCTCGCCAGGGTCTCACTACCCTCACAGACAGGAATTCCTTCCCAATATCCCATCTATCCCTGCCCTCTGGCAGTGGAAAGCCATTCCCTGTGTCCTATCCCTTCATCCCTTGTCCCCAGTCCCTCTCCAGCTCTCCTGGAGCCCCTTTAGGCCCTGCAACGGGCTCTCAGCTCTCCCTGGAGCCTTCTCTTCTCCAGGGGAACCCCCCCCAGCTCTCCCAGCCTGGCTCCAGAGCAGAGGGGCTCCAGAATCCTGGAACAGTTTGAGTTGGAAGGGACTTCTAAGACCATCCAGTCCCACCTCCTGCCATGGGCAGGGACACTTTCCACTAGACCAGGTTGCTCTAAGCCCTGTCCAAACCAGCCTTGGACACTTCCAGGGATCCAGGGGCAGCCACAGATTCTCTGTGCAACCTGGGACAGGGCCTCCCCACCCTCACAGACAACAATTCCTTCCCAATATCCCATCTAGCCCTGCCCCCAGGCAATGGGAAGCCATTCCTTCTTGTCCTGCCCCTCCATGCCTTGTCCCCAGTCCCTCTCCAGCTCTCCTGGAGCCCCTTTAGGCCCTGCAAGGGGCTCTCAGCTCTCCCTGGAGCCTTCTCTTCTCCAGGAGAACCCCCCCAGCTCTCCCAGCCTGGCTCCAGAGCAGAGGGGCTCCAGCCCTGACAGCAGCTCCGGGGTCTCCTCTGGACTCTCTGCAGCAGCTCCCCGTCCTTGTGCTGTTGTTCCCAGGGCTGGAGCAGCTCTGCAGGGGGGGGTCTCAGCTGAGACAGGGGCAGAGAGGCAGAATCCCTCCTTGTCCTGCTGCCCAGGCTATGGGATCAGCCCACCCCCAGCTCCTCATTCCCATGCTGAGCTCCCCCAGCCCCACACAGGGTTCCCGTCGCTGACTCGAGTGATTCTCTGTCAGCGACGCAGGAATCAGTCAAAAGCAGGATTCTGGATTATCTTGTGATGTTTTGCAGACACACACATTGTTATTGACTTCTGCTGGATCAATTTTTGGTGTCTGTGGAGGTTTTTTTTCCCCTAAGCAGACACCAGCAAATTTAGTTGGGATTGACAACATGGATGTCGGGCCGAGACAGCTCAGAAATGGCATTGAAATGAGCCACAAGGACACCGAGGAAGATGAAAACCTTGTGATGCAGGAGATGAATAACATCCAGACAATTTATTTTTTTTTAATTTAATTTTTGGTGTCCAGATCCAGTTATTGACTTCTCAGCATGAGAGAGCAGGCAGAAGTCCGTGCCGTGAAGGTATCCACGATGCTACCAGTTAAACGCATTTGTGAGTCTTTGCAGGGCTGAAGACTCAATTAGCACAAGAAATACAACAACAAAAAAAACCCCCACACCTCTTCAAACTCTTTTTTTCCCCTCCCAAAGTAAGGGGCCCTAACGATTTATTTATCTTATTTTTGCACCAAACCTTGGTTTTATTCTGAATGTCTCAGATTTCTTTGATAGTGATTGAAAAGCAATTTCCAAAAGAGGAAAAAAAAAAAAAAAACCACAGAAAAACTTTCCAATGGCTTTTTCTTTTTGTTTTTTTTTAATTGTTTTTTTTTCCTGACTTAATTACATAGCAAACAAAGCAGATTTATTTCTGTGCACACCTGTATTATTTCTGAAGAGCTGTTGAGCATCTGTGAAATGAACAGATTGTCTCCTCTTTTGAAACAAACAAACAAAAAAAAAAGCCCCGAACCAGAACTCAGCACAGCTCCAGGCTCCTCTGTGTCATCATCCAAAGAGCAGCATCTCTTCTGTTCAACTCCAGCAGCTCCTCAAACCTCCTCTCCAGGGGTGGAAATGGCAACGGGAAACGTGAGCCAGGGATGAATCTGCATCTTGGGGCTTTAAATTATGTGAATGAGGAGTACTGGAAATGGAGGAATTCGTGGAGCTTGAGGAGAGTCTCTGGTGCCTAATGGGGTTTTGTAGATCCCAGAGTCACAGGTGAAGGGCTGGAAGCCACCACAGTGGGTTATCTGGTCCCACCTCCTCGCTCATCCCACAGCACGTGGCACAGGATTGTGTCCACACAGTTCTGGGATATCTCCACTGAGGAGACTCCACACCCTCTCTGGTCCCTGTTCAGTGCTCACAGTTAAAGTTCTTTCTCATGTCCAGTTGGAACTTCCTGGGCATCAGTTCCTGCCAATTCCTCTTATCCCCTTGCTGTACACCCTTGGAAAGAGCCTGGTCCATCCTCTGCCCCCTCTCTGCAGACATTGATGGACATCTATGAAGTCACTTCCCAGTGTCTCCTCTGGAGGCTGAACAGCCTCAGCTCCCCCAGCCTGGCCTTGTAGGAGAAGATAATCTTAAAGCTTCAATGATAAAAAGCCTTTCTGCTGCCCAGCTGTCTGTTTTCATTAAGTCCAAATGAATTTACTGTGTTCATGGGTTAATATATTGAAGACACTCCCTTTGGTTGAAATTATCAAATGATCAGAAGTTCCTGCCAAAGAAAAGATGTGCAGACAGAGAAATGAATCCCAGAATCAACCAGCTGGAAAAGACCTCTGAGATCATCCAGTCCAACCTGTCACCCAACCTCACCTTGTCACCCCAACCATGGCATTCAGTGCCACATCCAGGCTCTTCTTAAACATCTCCAGGGATGGTGAATTCACCAAGTTTCTTAAGGAAAACAGGTCTAGAACAGGTGGATGTTGCTCCTGTGGGGGTTGTGCACGTGGACCTCAATTCCACAGTCAGATCCCAAAGTGCAGAACAGGGACCCCCAATTCACTGTCACATCCCATTCAGCACCCACAGAGAACCACAGAATCATGGAATGGGTCGGGTTGGAAGGGACCTTCATGACCATCTCGTTCCAACCCCCTGCCATGGGCAGGGACACCTTCCACTAGCCCAGGTTGCTCTCAGGTCATGAATGCTTCAGGGATGGGAAGAACATCTATGATACAACCCCTTCCAGCCCCTCCACGGAGTCTCTCATCAAACACAATCAACTCTACACTTTGTCCAGCTGCTGATGGAGCTCATCACGTCGAGGACTTGCAGCACAGGAGCTCTTTAGGGTGATGAATTTGTCCATCACTGTTTTGGGTCAAGCAATTTTTTTAACTCCCGCCCCAGCGAAAGGCCCTCTCCAGCTTTCCTCTCCTTTTATCCCCATCAGAGCTGCTGATTATGTGAAGAAAAGCACTTTAGGTGGACCTGTGCCAGGTCAGTCCATGCAGTTTTCTCCTCCACAAAGGTGGTTGCTGAGGGATGAGCCTCTAATCCAGCAAAGAGTTAAAGGACATGAAAGCCCTTCCAGCAGCAGTTTAGTGCACACAGGAAGAGCGATTGGGAATGGGGGCATGAATGAGTGACCCCCAGAACGTCATGGTGACACATCACTATTGTTCCCTCACAGAATGTTTCCTTGGGGAGCAAAAGGAGGCAGGAACGAACTCCCAAATGATGGTTGAAAAGAAAGAAAAAAAAAAAAAAAAAAAAAAAAAAAAAGGGGAGAGGAGGGGGATAAAAGGGGGGTAAAAAAAACCACCCAGAAAGGCTTCATAGGCTTAAGAGCAAATTACTCTGCAATTCAGAGAGTGATTTCACGGCCATGCTGCAGGGATAATGCATTCTGAGTGGCTGGAATTTCATTTAATTCCACTTCATTGTTGAGCATCTTTTCCAGTGGTTCTGTGAGCGAACGCCATGTGCCCATTTTCCCATTTTCCCTGTTTTAACCTGGCCCTGTGACAGTCCCGCCGGATGCGCCGCGCTCGGGGTTTGTTTGCGTGACGCCTCCCGTGTCCCGAGACAAAGAAAACATTCACAAATGAACCTTAATTTTTGTCTACAATTGCTGTTTAGGCTGCTGACTGAAGGGTTTTGTCTCTGCTGTGCACCCAGGGTGGCACAGGCTGTCAGTCACTCAGGGATCAATTAATTGATGTGTCAATCTGGTTTTCTACCGTTGAAGAAATCCCTGCGGTTGCCTCCAGTGATTGAGGGGGTAGAAACATCTGGGAACGTCAGCAGGTTAATGGAGTTGTTGAGTGGGTTGGATTGGGAAGGATCTTGAAGATCATCCAGTTCCACCCCCCTGCCATGGGCAAGGACAACTTCCACTAGCCCAGGTTGCTCCAAGCCCTGTCCAACCTGGCCTTGGACACTTCCAGGGATCCAGGGGCAGCCACAGCTTCTCTGCCCAACCTGGCACAGGGCCTCCCCACCTTCCCAGCCAGGAATTCCTTCCCAATATCCCATCTATCCCTGCCCTCTGGCAGTGGGAAGCCATTCCCTGTGTTCTGTCCCTCCATCCCTTGTCCCCAGTCCCTCTCCAGCTCTCCTGGAGCCCCTTCAGGCCCTGCCAGGGGCTCTCAGCTCTCCCTGGAGCCTTCTCTTCTCCAGGGGAACCCCCTCAGCTCTCCCAGACTGGCTCCGGAGCATCCATGACCATCTCATCCCACTCCCTCCACAGGCAGGGACACCTTCCACTAGCCTACGTTTCTCCAACCTGGCCCTGGACACTTCCAGGGATCCAGAGGCAGCCACAGCTTCTCTACCCAACCTGGGCCAGGCCCTCTCCACCCTCACAGCCAGGAATTCCTTCCCAATACCCCATCTATCCCTCCGCTCTGGCAGTGGGAAGCCATTCCCCCTCGTCCCGTCCCTCCAGCCCCTTGTAAGAAATATAATTCCCTGGACCAGACCTGGATCAGTCGTATTTGCCATAGTGCCACCAGCTGGAAACATCCAAATATTCTAGTTTTGTACCGTTTTTACTTTATTCTCTTCTCTTTCTGTGGTGGTTGGATCCACCTGGTTTCCTTGGCAATAAAAATGTGACAGCAAAATTATCCCGAGTTATTTTTTCTCTTGGATGAGTTCCATTCTTGGAAGGTCTTTTTCTCACGGAGAAAGACAGGGGAGCTTCTTGGAACATGTTAATTCCTATTCAAGCCCCCCCAGAAAAATCATCTTTGGGAATTGAACTCTCCCTCTTCCTTTGAGCTCTTTGGAAGTGAAGTGTGATGGGTGGAAATGGTGGTACCACAGGTATTGGAGCTGGTTGTCCCTCCATAAACAGGGAGACATGAAGATGGTCGCATTTGGCTGGATGAGGGATTTCTTAGGTGCAATTGGGAATAATTGAGTGTTTTCTTGTGCAGCCCCATCTGCCTGTGGCCGCTGTTCCCTTCTGCTTTACAATTAGCTCCAGCACTGTTGCAAGGACTGATTTGTCATTCTGTCTTTGTCCCATTTCCAGCATAAAAAAAAAAAAGGAGCTTTGATACAAGTCCCACTTCCATGTGAAACCAGTGTTTGCAGATGGAGTCAAAGGACAGCCTGACCTAAAATCCCATTTTGGCCCCGTGGTAAAACGAAGGAGACAATTAGAAATCGAAAGAGAGCAGAGGGAGAACAGATCCAGGAAGGTGGTAATTAGCAAAAATGAGAAGCTACGAAATCCAGGCAGTGGGTCTGGAAAACTCAAGGAATTCAGGAAAGGATTTAAGATTTAAGAACACAAGGGACCTTAGCAAAGATTTTTGACTCGTTGTTAGTTGAGGAGAAGAAAGTAATAACCTGTTCTCCATCCCTCAAGATGTTCTCACCTTCCTCTGCCATTTTTAAAATTCAATGGAAGAATTATTTGTGTTTCACGGATATCATTAGGAATAATTACCAATGAAGATATTAAAAAAATTCTAGGAGTTGTTTAAAAATTATTAGGTCATTTTAATGCACTTAAAATGTTGGCTGAGGGGGATCTGCACAGGACTGTGGTAAAGAAACCTTCATGACTTAACATGAGCTTTTACTCAGAATAAATATATTATAAATCATGACAGGGATAGGAAGGATTTTAAACAGACATTTTTAAAAGTGACCTATAGAGATTTAAGGAATGCAGACTGTGTTAGGGAATGGGGTTAAGGGGTCTTAGAAAGCAACAGATCCCCAGGAATTCCCACCATGGGGCTGCAGCAAAGACACCAACAAGAGCCCGGAGAAAACAAAAAGGGAGGTGGAATTAGGAAAGGACGAATGTTTTCTGCTTCTGTGCAAGAGTGAGATGTTTCAAGCAGCTGGCTGGCTGCTCTCAGATTTAAAAAGGAGTTTGGGGAAAGGTCTGAAGAGAATCCAGAAAAAAAAAAAAGAAAAGAAGTGCAAGAAAAATCACTGGAGAGCTGGAGAAAGTGCCTTTCACTGAGATTTTCCACAATCCAATCTGTTTGGTTTATCAACAATAAGAAGATGGAGAGGTGACTAATTTGATTAAGGTGTGTAAGTGCTTTCACGGGGAGAAAATTGTGGTGAGCAGAGCAGTCTTTAATCTTGTGGAGGAAGGAATATTTATGGCTGGGAGTGGATTCCTGACATATTCAAATCGAAATAATTTCAATGGAGCGACGGGCCAGGCAAAGGCAGGGCCATGCAAAGTGCTGCTTCTCTCCAGTTTCAAATCAGGACTGCATTTCTCCCTCCAAGGGACAATCATTTTTGATTTGAAGCTCTCCCTGTGCTGCTGACCAGCTAAATCCAGCAGCAAACAAGAGGTCAGTTGAAATGGTCAGCGATGTCTTGTAGACTGGAAGTTGCTCCAACGCTGGCTCAACGCTCCAATTTTTTGCTTTCAAGGGTTTTTTAGGATACCAGGATGAGGTACAGCCGCTGTCCAGGTGTCACCTGTCCCAACCAGCCTCTCTGAGCTCTTGCTGTCACGTCACATGGCTTGGACAGAGGACAGCTCAGCTGAGAGAATTGAGATTGTTCAGCCTGCAGAAGAGAAGGCCCAGGGGTGACCTTATTGCAGCCTTTCAGCACCTGAAGAGGACCTGTGAGAAAGGCAGAGAAGGACTCTGGACAAGGGGGAATGGCTTCGCACTGCCACAGGGCAGGGATAGATGGGATATTGGGAAGGAATTGTTGTCTGGGAGGGTGGGGAGGCCCTGTCCCAGGTTGGGCAGAGAAGCTGTGGCTGCCTCTGGATCCCTGGAAGTGTCCAAGGCCAGGTTGGAGCAACCTGGGCTAATGGAAGGTGTCCCTGCCCATGGCAGGGGGTGGGAGTGGATGGTCTTAAAGGTCTTTTCCAACTCAAACCATTTCAGTATTCTGGAGCCCCTCTGCTCTGGAGCCAGGCTGGGAGAGCTGGGGGGGATCACCTGGAGAAGAGAAGGCTCCAGGGAGAGCTGAGAGCCCCTTGCAGGGCCTAAAGGGGCTCCAGGAGAGCTGGAGAGGGACTGGGGACAAGGCATGGAGGGACAGGACAAGGGGGAATGGCTTCACATTGGAAAAGGGGAGATTTGGGTGAGATATTGGGAAGGAATTCCTGGCTGTGAGGGTGTTGAGGCCCTGTCTCAGGTTGAGCAGAGAAGCTGTGGCTGCCCCTGGATCCCTGGAAGTGTCCAAGGCCAGGTTGGATGGGACTTGAAGCAACCTGATCTAGTGGAAGGTGTCCCTGCCCATGGAACTAGATGATCTATAAGATTCCTTCCAACTCAAACCATTCCATGATTACATGATTCCATGATGAAAAACCACCTCACATGCTGCATAAAAAAACCTGGCACATCTCATCCAACGTGTCCTTCCTCAGTCCTGTGATTTAGGATGGGCCCTGGGAGCAGTTTCACTCGATTAAATGGCTTTGCTGGAAGTGCACTGAGATGGCACCTTTCCCAGGACATCCACTTCCAGTCAGTGTGAGCACAACATCCACAGGCTCCGAGGAGCTGCCACCACACAGACCAGAACGGGGGCGTGAAGGTCAGAAAGGGGAAAAGCGGGAGCAGAAAACTCTTCCTGCCCAGATGGACTGAGTTTGGAGATATCCCCAGGCAAGCAGCAATTAAAAGAAAATACATTGTGTGCCTTCCCCTGGACTGGGCACTGGTGAGGCCACAGCTCTAGTGCTGTGTCCAGTTCTGGGCCTCTCAATTTAGGAAGGATGTTGAGGGACTGGAGCATGTGCAGGGAAGGGAACGGAGCTGGAGCAGCAGGAGCAGCTGAGGGAGCTGGGGGGGCTCATCCTGGAGCAAAGGGGGCTCAGGGGGGACCTTCTGGCTCTGCAACCCCCTGACAGGAGGGGGAAGCCAGGGAGGGGGTTGGGCTCTGCTTCCAGGAGCCAGCAGTAGGACAAGAGGGCACAGCCTCAAGTTGTGCCAGGGGAGGTTTAGGTTGGACATCGGGAAGAAGGTTTTTACAGAGGGAGGGATCAGACACTGGAATGGGCTACCCAGGAGGTGGTGGAGTCATTTCCCTGGAGGTGTTTAAGGACACGCTGGACGTGGCATCAGTGCCATGGGCTGGGTGACAAAGTGGGGTTGGATCCCAGGTTGGACTCGATGGTCTCAGAGGTCTTTTCCAACCTGGTTGATTCCAAGGGATTGTGTGATTCTGTGTCTCCCTGCTGTTGCCTAAAAGAAAACTCAGGGGAAAAAAAAACTCCGGGGTAACTTAATTTTAGAGGTAAGGTGAGGGGAGGTTTAATGATGTAACAAGTTACCTGCACTGCTCCCCAATCCAGTGTTACAATTTTTATAGTACTGTCTGTCCAATCCCTGATTTTATCCACCCCTCGGCCTTTACCCCTGTCCACCCCCGCCCTGTCCCTTGGGAATTGGGTCCGGGGTCATTTTGGGACCCTTTTCTTCCTCATCTTGATCTTCTTCAGAGTACAGAGTCCACACAGTCACCCAGTTCTTGGTCGTATCTTGTGGTTCAGGCCAGGGAGCAAATGTTCTTAAACAGTAGAAGGCCTACCTAGGAGAGAGACTAAACATGCTAAATGGAATTTGAGGGGGAATTGATATGGGGAATATGGAATGGGGTAAGAGAATTGGGGAATACGTGCAGCTACTGTGCTAAAGGGTGAGGGAATGAATGCAGCTGTTTTTAAAAATCTACATTTGCTGTATAACTACTTCTAAAACTTAGAAAAATTAGAAAAATAAAAAAAAATCAAAAAAACTTAAGGTAACACTGCATTCCAGGGAAGTCTGCAGAGCCTCCTGCCCCACAGGACACGGCAGGCGGAGGCGGTACTTCCCTGGATCTGCTCTTGGCTCCCTCTCCGAGCGCTGAGCTCCCACCCCTTTGGAAAACGTTCAGGAGGCCTCTGGGGAGCATCACCCCAGCTGAAAGCCAAGGAGGCTTAATTACAACCCCAGTGGAGAGCTGAGCTGCCAGCTGGGACTCGGCACATGCCGCAACCACGATGTGAAAGTCGTGGCACTGAAGCAGAAAATAGGGACGTGTCGAGCCATCCCCTGGCCTCCTGCAATGATTGAAGTGCTACCAGGGCTTCCTGGGCTATTTGTGTGCATCTCCTCAGCTCCTAATCATTATGGTCCTCCCCCCCAAAGTCCTTTCAGCAATAAATAAATAATTAAATAAATATCCAGGAGTTCCCATCCCTGTGATAAGAGATGGAGCATTTTTTAGCCCCCGGCCCTTGTCTGGTGTTCACAAGTCTCGGGCTGGCAGCAGGGACTGTAATTTGAATTAAAAATCTGTAAAAGGGAATTTAAAATCACTGGGCCAGATCATTAGCTGGTGCAAGGCCCTGCTGACCAGTTCAAGGCAACAGAACTAAAATTATTTAGATGAAGCATCAAGATCTTGACTGTGTGCAAAGGAAACCATGCCTGACCTGTCCTCACTCAGACCTCCAAGCTCTCCCTGTTTGCCATGCTCTGTGGGAAGAGAGGTTAATTATCATCATCTGGAAGTGAAATGGAGTAATGGAGGATTTAGGAGGCATGTCAGGAAGCTGTGAGCTCTGTCAGCATGGCATGTTCTCACAAGGAAGGCATGAGGGGTGTCTGATCACTTTTACCAGTGAAACTTGGGGTGCTTAAAGCCCTGGAAAAGATGCTACAAGGAGCAGCAACCCCTTCCCAACCCCCATCCTAGGAACGAGATGATGATCTCCTCCAGCTCTTTGATTCCCTTTTTCTGAGTGCTCCCATTTCCCAGTGCAAGTGCTGAGCAGGGCACAGGCTATCTGAATTATTATCCGAGCAAACACTCTCATTCTCAGGCTCTGGGAAGTTTTCCAGCTTAATTAACATTAACATTTGTTTTCACTAAGCCTTCTGTCAGTGTGCCACCAGCAGCACTAAATATGAGCCCTGGGTACACACACACACACACACACACACACAGAGGTAGGTGCAGTTCAGGTGGAGCTCGTGGAGCTTGATTTTCCCAGCTTTGTTCCTCACGAGGGTTGTTATCCCTTGGGTCTGTAAATCATCCCCTCCTGGAGCTGCAGAACCCTGTCCCTTGTCACCTGCTCTCATTGAAAGCTAATGACCAACATCGTGTAACATCCTCGGCTCATCTGTACCCAGACATGAGCTGTGATTGCCTTTTGCTGCTGCTGATGTTGGTTGTAAAGGGAAGGCGAGAAAAATCGGGATTTAAAGCGGCATCATGTCACTGTTTCCCTCCCAGATCCATTTAGATGCAGGTTTCTCACATATCAGAGAATCACGGAATGGTTTGGTTTGGGAGGGACCTTAAAGATCATCCTGTTCGTGTTCCCTGCCAGAAGAACCTATTTGTCTCATCCAACTTCTCCAGGAGCAGTTCATCCAGGGCAGAAACAGAATCATGGAATCACAGAATAGTTCGGGTTGGAAAGGACCTTCAAGCCCATCTCATTCCACCCCCTGCCATGGGCAGGGACACCTTCCACTAGCCCAGGTTGCTCCAAGCCCCATCCAACCTGGCCTTGGACACTTCCAGGGATCCAGGGGCAGCCACAGCTTCTCTGGGCAACCTGGGCCAGCAGGATTGAGGATTAGGGATCAGGATTTGGGATTCAGGATATGTCGGTCACTGGGGAATGGGGGCAGTTTTCTCACGCTGAGTCACAGAGCTGGACACACCTTTATGGTTATTAAACATCAAACCCTGGGTTGGTTCAGGAGCCATTGGGGGTAGAACTGGTGCCTTCAATCTCTGCAGAACTTCCCAGCACAAAGCACTGGAATTATTTCAGGAGTCACTGGAGTCCAGAAGGAACATGGGCAGCTCCCCCTGCACTGTCCCACATGACTGCAGGCAGTGAGGAGCACGGCTGCAGGTGCCAAGACAGGTTTGGGGACAGCAAACATCAGCTCCAAGTGTGGCCCCCATGGAGGAGCTGGGTCTTTAAGGCAGGGAATCATGGAATGGCTTGGGTTGGAAGGACCTTAAAGATCATCCAGTTCCATCCTCTGCTCTGGGCAGAGACACCTTCCACTAGACCAGGTTGCTCCAAGCCTCATCCAACCTTGGACACTTCCAGGGATCCAGGGGCAGCCACAGCTTCTCTGCCCAACCTGGGACAGGGCCTCCCCACCCTGTCCTGTGAATGCAGAGGTGTTAATTCTTCTTCTTTTCCTTTGGTCAGTTTGTGGCTTTGATGATGAGAGGATGGTGAGTGAATGGTTTGATCCTCTGCAGTGCATTCTCTGAGTGTCCAGAGAGAAGCAGGATCTTTGTCCTTGCCTGGAGAGAAGTTCCTATGAGGAGCAGCTGAGGGAGTTTTTGAGGCTCAGCCTGGAGAAAAGGAGGCTCAGGGGGGACCTTCTGGTTCTGCAACTCCCTGACAGGAGGGGGAAGCTGGGGGAGTCAGGCTCTGCTCCCAGGGAACAAGGGACAGGAGGAGAGGGAACGGCTTCCAGCTGTGCCAGGGGAGGGGCAGGTTGGACATCAGGAGGAATTTCTTCCTGGAAAGGATGGTCAGGCCTTGGAAGGGGCTGCCCAGGGTAGTGGTGGAGTCCCCATCCCAGGAGGTGTCCAAGGAAGGACAGGACATGGCACTAAGTGCTCTGGGCTGGGGGACAAAGTGGGATTGGGCACAGAGGAGACTCACAGAATCCCAGAATATGCTGAGCTGGAAGGGACCCCCAAGGACCATCCAGTCCAACTCCTGGCCCTGCACAGGCCCATCCCCAGAGTCACACCCTGTGCCCCAGAGGAGCAGCCAAACCCTCCTGGAGTTCTGGCAGCCTTGGGGCTGTGCCCACTGCCCTGGGGAGCCTGGGCAGTGCCCAACCAGCCTCTGGGGGAAGAACCTTTCCCTGAGATCCAACCTGAGCCTGCCCTGGCACAGCTCCAGCCATTCCCTGGGTGCTGTCCGTGGTCCCCCCAGAGCAGAGCTCAGTCCCTGCCCCTCCTCTACCCCTCACAAGACTCGATGATCTTGGAGGTCTTTTCCAACCCCAAAGATTCTGTGATTCTGTGAAGGTGGCTGAGATTGGCCAGGTTGATGAGAAGAGATACAGAGTAAGAGAGGTCACAATTGTGGAAGGTGGCACCCAGGATTTTCCATCCTCTCTGTGCAGCTCTGACACAGACACACCCACTACCCTTGGTTACCTAAACATCATAGAACCATAGAATCTGATGCATTGGAAAGACCTCTGAGATCATCCAGTCCAACTCTTGATCCAACACCGCTGTGGTTCCCAGCCCATGGCACTGATGCCACATCCACCTCACCTCCAGCGACGGAGAATCCACCCCCTCCCTGGGCAGCCCATTCCAATGGCTGAGCACCCTCTCTGGAAAGAAATTCTTCCCAATGTTCAACCTAAACCTCCCCTGGCAGGGCTTGAGGCCATGCCCTCTTGTCCTACTGCTGGTTCCTGGGAGAAGAGACTGATCCCATCTGGCTCCCCCCTCCTGTCAGGGAGTTGTAGAGAGTGAGGAGGTCTCCCCTGAGCCCCCCCAGCTCCCTCAGCCTCTCCTCACAGCACTTGTGCTCCAGTCCCTTCCCCAGCCTTGCTGCCCTTCTCTGGACCTCCTCCAGCCCCTCAATGTCCTTCCTGAGCTGAGGGCCCAGAACTGGACACAGCACTCCAGGGGTGGCCTCACCAGCGCTGAGTCCAGACCAAGAATCACTTCCTTGGACCTGTTGGCCACACTGTTCCTGATCCAGGCCAGGATCCATTGGCCCTCTTGTTCCCCTGGGCACACTCTGGCTCCTGTTCAGCTTCCTGTCCATCCCCACTCCCAGCTCCCTTCCTGCCTGGCTGCTCTCCAGCCCCTCTGGCCCAGCCTGGAGCTGCCGGGGGTTGTTGTGGCCAAAGTGCAGGACCCGGCACCATCCCTGGAGCCATTTCATGCATCCCCCTGTGATGAGAGACACACGTCAACACTGCCATTACCAACCTCCAAACCTTGCAAAATGTCATGGCTGGACAGGGCTTGGAGCAACCTGGGCTAGTGGAAGGTGTCCCTGCCCACGGCAGGGAGTGGAATGAGATGGGCTTGAAGGTCCTTTCCAACCCAAACCATTCTGTGATTCCATGATTCTGTTTCTCCCCTGGATGAACTGCTCCTGGAGAAGCTGTGTGAGACAAATAGATTCTTCCTCATCTTTGATATTGCCCCATCTTCCCTCCGCTCTGTTTAAATGCAGATTCATTTCTTCTGTCACCAGCAGTAAATATGGGTTCAAGGCCCAATACTCCGGACCAGTCCCTGCTGTCACTGATCCCTTTCCCTGTTTCATCCCATCCAAACGTAACTCCTCTCAAGCAGAGATAAATAAGCCTTCCACAAGCATTGCCAGAGGTTTGGTGCATGATTTCAAGGACAGAATTCCTCTACTTCCTCAGAGTCAACCTTTCCATTCTGTTTGGACCTCCCATGTGGGAAAAAAAAAAACAAAACACAATACCTTAATCCCATCCATTCCTATGCCAGGAAATCCAAGATTTAAGAGCTCAGCTGCACAAAACCAGGTGTATTTGGCTTGGGTGAACTTCAAGGAGACTCACCTGGGACAGGGTGGGAGGATTTGGTCGGAGACATCCCATAAATTAGGTGCTCTGGGGTTGCTGCTGTGTTTCTGTGTGGAGGAGATGGTTCCTCCTGAGATCTTGTGGAAGTGGAGCCACAATCCATCCTCTGCTTGGCAACAGAAGACAAGGTTGGCATGGCAACCTCCTCCTGACGTGGAGAAGGTTGTTAGAAAGGGGACTGAGATCAGCTGTTGTCTCGACCACCGAGAGAGGGACAAGAAGGAACCAACTGGAATTAAAATTAAAAAATCAGGGATAGAAGGGGAAATACTTCCAACTACCCCTGGATGGTGGAGGAGGCCACAGAAGCTCCCTCACTTGGGATGGTTGATGGATAGGTAGGATTAAGCTGCCAAGGCTGGTCCAGATCCACCCAACCCTCTTCAGTGCCGATCCTTGAATGGGGACATTTCTCGATATTATTTAAGTTGCAGCTTTCAAGGCCTCCTCAGGTGCTTCAGCTCTTCCCTGCTTTGCATTAACACACAAAAAAAATCTCTTCACTTTCCAGTTTTTCCCTTGCTCTGACATCAAATCTCCTGCACCCACATGTGTTATAACACCAATCTTGGTGTTATTACCCTGTTTCTAACTTCGTTTTTCAAATTCCTGGTGAACAACCAAACTTTTCCCAGTTTTTCTCATTGAATTCACGTCATTGCATAGAAGCACACAATCCTAGAATGGTTTGGCTTTGAGGGGACCTTAAGGATCATCCAGTTCCCCCCTTCTTCTTTTTTTCCTCCTTCTCCTCTTACAGAACACCCTGAACTCACCAGCCTGGACTGTCTGGCTGCTCTTGAAACTTAAAATATTTCCACTTCACAGCTCCAAATTTCTGAACTAGAAATTCAACTTTGTAGAGTTGGATCTTTGGAGTGTTCAGAAAGGACGGAATATGAGATGACAGCTGACGGATACAACCCTCAACGAATACCCACTAATGGGAATCTTAGGGAATGTTAACCCTTGGGATCTCTCTGGGTTCTGAACCAACCTTGCCTCTGTCTTCAAGCTAAAATATGCAGATTGGACAACAATTATCTGGAAAAAGAGGGGTCATGTCCCTGCAGCTGCAGAGCATCCTTGGCTCTGGATGCATTCCAGAGGAACACAAAGGATTGTGGAGAAACACTCAGGGCTGCTGAGAACTGAATTTAAACCAACACAGGCATCCCTTCTGCCTGTTCTGCAAGTCAAGCTCTGCCTAAAACTAATCCACCCTGTTATTTTGGAACACCTCCCCTTAAACTGGGGTTTTCCAGAGAATAGATTTGTGGCCTTTTATGGCTCTTTTTAGAAGCTTCATATATTTTCTTAGCCCGTTATTTTACTTATTTTGGCCCATTTTGGGGGTTCCCGGATGAGGCAGTGTCTTATATAGGCTGGGTTTTGAAAAAACAGAAGCTCAGAGAGCACCCCAGCTTGTCCTTGGTGATATTCATGGTCTAACACAACGAGGAACAGCACGTGTTGGGAACTGAATTATTAGGACACCACAAACAGGGTAAGAAATAATCTAAGGCTCAAAATATCACAGCAGAAGGATCAACAGGAAAAATAACCATGAAAAAATTACCACTGGACCTTTAGACTTTTAAAACAAAACACAAAGTTGGTATCAATCATTTCCAGCAGGACCAAGGGAGGTTCAAGATGGTGCTTGGGTAAGGAGAACAGAATTCACTGAATCATGGACTGGTTTGGGTTGGAAGGGACATTAAAAATCATTATGGGCAGGGGATTGCCCATTCCAATTCATTCTTTAGCTTTCCCTGGTTAAAAATAAAAATAAACCAAACCCACGAGGCAGAATCTCGATCTCCCCACGAAATAAATAACAGAAACGAGCAAACCTCAAGCTTTTCCTTTCCCCAGCACACAGATAGAACCTCAGCCCGTCACAAACCCTGCTGGATTTAAATATCCAGAATATTCAATGCATCAGCAACAACAACAACAAAATATAATCCAGGCTGTTTCATATGACAATGCACAGAGGACGAAAATAGAAAGGGCCGCTCCATTAAGCTTGAATCTCAAACTGCACTGAAATTATAATCAACAGCTTCTTCAGGGCAAGGGAAGGTAAAACAAAGGGAGGCAGGAGGGAAAAAAAGGCATGGAGGGTTTTTTTTTCCCCAATGGCACTTAGAGGAACACAGTTCCAGCCTTTTTGTGCCCCCTCCCCGGGACAAGTGGCTTGGCTGAATTCTGGGGCTTTTAACAAACCCCTCTTGTTTTCCAGAGGCAGGAGCGAGGCAGGATCCATCAGCAGGATGCCCTGATCCACTGCCCTCCTTCCCTGCCCTCTCCCAGTTTCCTTGGAGTCAAAACAAGTCCCAAGGAAAGGCAGGATTGAATCCTACCCAGATCCATCAGCGTAGGGTTAGTGTGGGACACATTAGGGCAGGTTTAGGGTGGGGGACTCGACCTTCACCTTATTCTCTGTATTGTCCTTTGAGGTCTCTCCTCTCTTGTTCTCAGGCCACACTAAAATGTCATTTATCCTTTGTGTTTGTTTTCCAGCAAGATTTTTTCAACAGACATTGGAATAATTCCACTTTCATTTATTTATTTATTTATTTATTTATTTACTTACTTACTTACTTACTTATTTATTTATTTAGTGCTGCTTGAGGTCACCGTTTCCAAAGTCAACATTTCGTGGAAAAATTGAACGAAGGAACGGACAAAAATAAAGTTTACAGTGACAACTTAACTACTTTTCCTGGAATGACCTCATCTCCCCCCTCCAGGGATGCAGAAGTAGGAACTGACTTCCCTGAGCAAGGAAAACTTGAAAAGTTGAGACAAATCAGTCTCCCCACACTGCTCTCTTTGGAGTGTGCCTATAATCCCCAAACTCCTTCGGATTCCACAGGTTTCCTGCAGCTACAAAATCCGATTCCTGATATTATATTAGGTTTTTTTCATCATTGATTGATGCAAATGAAATAGGAAGAGAAATACCAGCTCTCCAGCCAAAAAGAAAAATGCCTTTTTTACAGGCTCAATATTTCACACGGAATATTCATCCTTCCTTGGGAGGAATTTCTTTTTTTGGGGGGGGGGGGGGGGCCTCTCACATTATATTTTTACTGACAGCATTAAATGCTGAATGTGGGCAATACCTTTGATTTATGGACAATTTACAGCGAGCACAGAGAACCTTGACAGGGCTCTTTTTGCTTTCTTTATCATCTCCCCCATAAATTCCAGCTACTCCAAGGAGGGGGCTCAGCCATGAGAAATCAGGGCCGTGTTTGATCTTTGGATCTCCTGAACACACTCAGGACTTTCCTCGTGGCCTTGGGGTTGTTTGGAGCCTTGGAAGGGCAGTTCAGATTTTTTTTACAGTGCCCTCTTGAGTGCTTTCCTTTTTTTTTGGGGGACAGCTTGGGAAGGGATGAGAGCAGGGGGAGGGGATGAATTGGTGCAGGAACAGCCACACCAGAGCAGAGCAAAGGCTCACCAAGCCCAACTCCAACTGCAGAGTCACCTGGAGAGACCTCAGGAAGGTTCTACCGTGCTGTCCTCCAGATTTACAAGTTGCTGGTCCTCTTGCCATCGATCTGGGATGGTTGAAATCCATTTAAAATCCACATTTCATATGTTCTGTCCCCTTTTTTCCCCTTTTCCCCCCCACATTCACGCCCCAGGGAAGGTACCGGACTCGCTTCTCTATTTAACTGCTAAAGGATGAGCACAGCTGACAATTTTTACGTGGTGTGGCTCCTCCAAAAGGAGAAAAAGAGGTGGGGTTGTGCCCCTGAGGGACCACGATGGAGCTCAGGCAAGGATGGAGGTGCCTCCACGGTTGCTGACGGTGCTCAAACCACTCAGACACAATGTTGAGAGTGACTCTGGGGCTTCTCCACTTGAGAATTGTATCCATGGAGTCCCCTTGTCCTCTCTCTTCCAGCTCCCTTCAAATTCAAGACAGATGCCATTGGCAGAGATCACAGATGGTGAACGTGACCTTCTTAGCTTGGAGGAGAAGGGAGCATGGCCAAGGCCTCACTTTTGGAGTGGAAAAGCACCTGGAAAGAATAGAACTGAGTGAAAGTCAAGAAGGAGAGGGACAGATCAACTACGAGCTTCCTCCTCCTCCTCTTCATTCTTCTTCTTCTTCATCTTATTATTATTATTTTCTTCTCCTTTCTTCTTTTTCTTCTTTTTTCTTCTTTTTTCTCCTTTCTTCTTCTTCTCCTTTCTTTTTCTTATTATTTTCTTATTATCATTATTATTATTTTATTATTATTATTTTCTTCTTCATCATCTTATTATTATTATTTTATTATTATTATTATTATTATTTTCTTCCTCTTCTTTATCTTATTATTATTTTCTTTTTCTTCTTCTTCATCTTCTTATTATTATTTTCTTCTTCCTTTTCTTCTTCTTCTTCTTTCTTTCTTCTTTCTTCTTTCTTCTTTCTTCTTTCTTCTTTCTTCTTTCTTCTTTCTTCTTTCTTCTTTCTTCTATCTT
>NW_020884936.1:3114818-3135329 GCF_003945725.1 Corapipo altera
CTTTCTTCTTTCTTCTTTCTCCTTTCTTCTTCTTCTTCTTTCTTCTTTCTTCTTTCTTCTTCTTCTTTCTTCTTTCTTCTTTCTTCTTCTTTCTCCTTTCTTTTTCTTCTTTCTTCTTCTTTATTCTTCTTTCTTCTTTGGGTCTAGTGGAAGGTGTCCCTGCCCATGGCAGGGGGGGTGGAACAAGACGAGCTTTAAAGTCCCTTCCAGCCCAAACCACTCCATGATTCTATGAACCAAAGCATTCTGTTTCTTCCCCTGGGTCCTTGCAGCAGCCGAATGGAACCCTCAGCAAATTGCTGGGAGTGGTGGAGTGGCGAGAAAGCAACACCAGCCGTGGTGTCCCCATGTGTGAACTGCAAACACGGCATTTTTTTTTCCCAGAAACTCTTCACCCATCCCAGTTCTGCTGCTCCACAAACGCAAACTTCTCACCTTTAAGTCACTCACTGGAAGATGCATCCAATGGGATGAGGTTCAACCAGGCCAAGGGCCGGGTCCTGCACTTTGGCCACAACAACCCCAGGCAGCTCCAGGCTGGGCCAGAGGGGCTGGAGACCAGCCAGGCAGGAAGGGAGCTGGGAGTGGGGATGGACAGGAAGCTGAACAGGAGCCAGAGTGTGCCCAGGTGGCCAAGAGGGCAAATAGATCCTGGCCTGGAGCAGGAACAGTGTGGCCAACAGGTCCAAGGAAGTGATTCTGCCCCTGGAGTCAGCACTGGTGAGGCCACCCCTGGAGTGCTGTGTCCAGTTCTGGGCCCTCAGCTCAGGAAGGACATTGAGGGGCTGGAGCAGGTCCAGAGGAGAGCAACGAGGCTGGGGAAGGGACTGGAGCACAATTCCCATGAGGAGAGGCTGAGGGAGCTGGGGCTGTTCAGCCTGGAGAAGAGGAGGCTCAGGGGAGACCTCCTCACTCTCTGCAACTCCCTGACAGGAGGGGGGGAGCCGGGGGGGGGTTGGTCTCTTTTCCCAGGCAACCATCAGCAAGACAAGAGGGCTCGGGCTTCAGCTGTGCCAGGGGAGGTTTAGGTTGGAGATTAGAAAGAATTTCTTTGCAGAGAGGGTGCTCAGCCATTGGAATGGGCTGCCCAGGGAAGTGGGGGATTCTCTGGCCCTGGAGGTTTTTAAGGTGAGACTGGATGTGGTACCAGTGCCATGGGCTGGGAACCGCAGCGGGGTTGGATCAAGGGTTGGATTGGATGATCTCGGAGGTCCCCTCCAACCCATCTGATTCTATGATTCTATGATTCTGTGAAAACACGCAGGAAAACTGCCCCTCAGCCACAGCACCCGGAGCTTCCCAATCTCTGGGTGCTCCATATGCTCAGAGGAAGGAACCATCTGCTCACACAGGATGAGGAAAACACGACTTCCACAGCCTGGGTTGCGGTTTTTAGGTCATGGGGTGTTGTGAGAGGATCGTTTTGGCCGCCAGCGCTCCGTGTGTCAGCAGCAAATCGCTCAGTGCTGAATTAATCTCACTCTTCACGCCTCTGGAGTCGTTTTGTGCTGCTTGTAAGGGAGCATTTCTGTGCCTAATTGTGTATCACCCCCTGGGGGCTGCTGCGAACAGAGCCCGTGTTTAGAAGTTGTTAATCTGATTCCCTCCCTTTTGTTTTCCTCCATCCAGGTCACTGCACACCTGGGCTAAAACACCTGTGTGTAAAATCACAGCTGAAATCACGGCTCCTGCCTGGCTCCTGCTTCCTGGATCATGGATGGGAAGCTATTATGGATTAGGATAAACACAATGTCAACACTGACAGCTTTGGCACAGGCTTTGCTACAGAACAATTGCCTGACTGCTCTGTCTCTAAACCTCCTTCCACATGGCTACTCCCACGGATGGATAATCTGCCTCCAGCTGGGCCCACAGTCCCCCTTTGGAGAGCAAATCTTCAGGAAAAAAGCCAGCATGGATTTGCTGGTTAATGAAGATGCACTGGTTTCAAACAGCTGAGAGTGATGGTACTTAAACCGAATCCTAAAACTGGAGCAAAGAAGGAAGTTTCCAACCCCTTGTCCACTGTGCAGGATCTGCTGCAATTCCTTTTGCTTTCTCCTGGAGCTTGTTCAGGGTCTGCTGCAATTCCTTTTGCCTTCTCCTGCACGATGGTTCAGAATCTACCACCCTATTTCCAATCTCAGCCTGGAGACGGACTCTGAGAACTGGTGTCCAGTTGTGTTTTGAGTATCTCCACTGGTGGAGAGGAATGGAATATGATTATTGTCCACAAGGAGATTAATACACCATCAAACACCAGACAGATTGTCCCCAAGAAAATTTCCTACAAGCTTGTCTTGCTAAAAAACCCTGCAAGTCTTTCTGTCATGACCATGACAATGCCCTGGCTCTCTTATTGTCTCTTCCTGGAGCACATTTGAGTTTCCGTGGACTTTTCTCTTGTGTTTATCCTCTCCATGAGCCTCATGGAAGTGTTTTGTAGCTTGTGGAATTAATGGTCTGTTAATCCTCCTGGACTGACCACACATGGATGAGTTGCCCACAGTTCTGCAGGTGGACACAGCCTGGCACAGACAGTCCCTCCTACGCCCTGAATTTTTTACAGCAGCATAATCAAAATGTTCCAGTCTTGTCTTATTCCTGTGGGGAATCAGCTTGTGAGCAAATTGAGGAAGATACAGTTTGGCTGCATGAGGGAGGTATTTGTATATATTCTCTGCTTATGAGCCTTCCACAGGCTGGTCTTGCTTTCTTACAAATCACAGAATCATCCCATCATTTAGGATGGAAAGGAGCTCCTTGGGGTTCCCTTCCAGCTCAGGATATTCTGTGATTCTTCAGATCATCTTGTCCACCCCTCCTGCTCAAGCAGAGTCACCTCCAGCAGCTCGCCCAGGACTGTCTGGTTGTGTTTTGAGTATCTCCACTGGCAGAGACTCCACAACCTCTCCAGGAAATATCTTCTGGGGTTTCCCAACTTTTTCACAAAAAAAAAAAAAAAAAAAAAAAGAAAAGAGAGAGCTTTTTCTCTGTTCAGGTTGTATTTTATGTGGGTTTAGTTGGCATCCATTGCCCTGGGCATCACCAGGAAGAGTCTGGCTCCTTCATCTTCAGGGAACAAGGGACAGGACAAGAGGAAACAGCCTCAAGTTGTACCAGGGGAGGTTTAGGTTGGATATCAGGGAAAATTTCTTCATGGAAAGGGCAGTCCAGCCCTGACAGTGGTGGAATCCCCATCCCTGGAGGGATTTAAAGCTGTGTGGATGTGGCCCTTGGGGACATGGGTCAGTGGTGGCCTTGGCAGCGCTGGAGAACAGTTGGACTGGATGATCTCAGAGGGCTTTTCCAAACTAAATGATTCCATATAATGGCACAAACACCCCTCATTCAACAATCACAGCATATGAGCAGCACATTTCAGAAGAGATATGAAGGAAGACAATTCTGTTGGCTGAGATTTTCCCCTCTGCTCAGAGAGGGACAAACGGACGAGCCCCGTAAACAACACCAGAAGCACTGTCACCACTGCACCTTTTTAATTCAGCCACACACCGTGTTTGAGAAGAGGTTCCTTTGGGCTGAGTAGGTATTTCCCAGCACTGCCAGTGGTGATCCATGGCAGGAGACTGTCTGGAATGAAGGACCTGGACAGAAGACACCAGAGATCTGGACAGGGTCAAGTCAAGGCAGTCGCCATCTGATCTTTACAAACCACATTCATTCTATTGATGCCCTTTTTTTTTTACCATCCTGAACATCCTCAGGTTGGTTTTCCAAGTCGTGTGTCAAATCCAGAAGCGATTCTGGAATATCCTGGGCTTTCTTCTCTGGGATCACATTGGACCAAGCTGCTTTGTCACCTGCCATCCACAAATGGGTTTTCCTGAGCTTGAGATCCTTAAATTCACTCTGTCAAAGTAGACGGTGGACAAATACAATCATAGAATCACAGATTGGTTTGTAATGGAAGGGAACCTAAAGATCATCTCCTTCCACCCCCTGCCATGGGCAGGGACAGTTTCCACTAGCCCAGGTTGATCCAAGCGCCATCCAGCCTGGCCTTGGACACTTCCAGGGATGGGGCAGCCACAGCTTCTCTGGGCAAAATCCACAAGTACAAAGTGGACTTTGTATTTATAACTTGATGCTTTCCATGATAAAAACTCATTTTAATGTTTCACTTCCACAACAAGTCCTTTAACACCGATCTCCCCTGAGCTGCAGAGGATGTCCAGTTTCTCCTGGACAAATCCACCTGCAAAACAACAACTCCAAGTCCTGTTACCAAATAAAAGGTTGTCTCTAATTCTTTGATCCATCTCAGAGCCTCATCAGATGCTTCTGTAGCCCCTTTCTCCCTTTCTCACTTTCTCACGAGCCAGAGCCACAATTCATTCAGCAGCAAAAGACCTTAATTTCATTAGCACTAAATCCCTGGTAGGAGCAAACCCAGCAGACAAAAGAGGAGCTGAGGACTGAGAAGCCAGAGATCAGCTCTCATGGTGACTCATGGGACTCATGACAACACGTCAGTGCACAATAAAATGTCACACCATGAAAAATCCTCATTGTCTGCCCATAAATCCTTCTCCCAGCTGGGTCATCTTCCCGTCTCCTGCCCCGCTAAAGGCCACAGAGCTGTTCACACTCGCTGGTAGAGGTCCCTAACAATGGGGATTTTGGGAAGAGAGCCAACACCCTCCCAGGCTGGGGGTTGGGAGGTCATCCTTTGGCTCTGGCAGGAGCTGGATTGACATTCCTTTGGAGCCAGGGCTGAGAATTGGAGTGTCAGGCAGCTGGAGAGGCGGAGCAGATGCCTGACTGTGGTATAGCAGCGAGGAGGAGGAGGAGAGTGTGGTCTGTGGTCACTGCCCTGCTGATGGTCATCACTCCTCTTCCATGACAAGGTGGAGCAGCTTCATCGACACGGTCAGGGAGCTCCTGGCGTTGGAGAATCCTGTTGTTGGAACACTCATGGAGGACAAACAGACTCAGATCATCACAGACAAGGGAGAGAAACACGACTTACCGACTTCTTGCTCTTTGGGTGGATCCTGTTGCCTCCAGCCAATTGCATCAGGAAAGGAAGTCCCTTTTCCCTGCTCTCTGGTGTGGAATCTGCAGGGGGATTCCACTGGGTCATGAAAAGTGGCTGGTGCTTAGGACTCTGGACATGACTAGAAGCAAACATAAAGACAGCATGTAATGGGAATCAACTTAGGATCACAGAATCACTGAGATTGGAAAAGCCCTCCAAGATCATCCAGTCCAATCTGTGCCCAATCCCCACCTTGTCCCCCAGTCCAGAGCACTGAGTGACACATCCAGTCCTTCCTTGGACACCTCCAGGGATGGGGAATCCACCGCCTCCCTGGGCAGCCCCTTCCAGTGCCTGACCACTCTTTCCATGTAGAAATTCTTCCTGAACTTCTCTAACTTCGGTCCCTCTATCTACCAAACCACAGAGAGAGAAAAGGAATCATCTCACCTGGTCTATATCCAGTGGTCAAAAGGAGTGTAAACACCTGCTTAGGAATGGCCACGTGGCTTTTACACAGCTTCAGAAAAAGGAGGTGAATCCTCCCACAAGAAGGAGTTCCAGAAATGAAGCAATTACAGAAATTAGGCACCTACCAGATGAGCTGAGCCAAGGAGACCATCATGTTTCTGGATCATGGATGGTGGGCACCTGGAGATGAAAGTATGATATAAATGCTTCTTATTTTAGATGGTAATCTAAAATTATCTGTGTGTCTCTCAGTGTTGGAAAACATCCATAAGCACGTTGTCTTCAAGGGAATTGTGAGCAGGAATTGCAGTGCCTGCATCTGGGATGCCTTTTGCTGGCAGAGGGCATGAAAGCAGGAGAATCCTGGGTCCAACAGATCCTACTCATGGCCCAGGATAAGCATTCCATGAGGATCAATATGTTTGTTACCTCGGACTTCACCACAAGAAGAAATCTGTCATTTTGCAGTCCGTCCAAGGTCAAAACATTAAATACAATTTGGGAGTTGTTTTTTTTCCATGCCAAAAAGAGAGTGGTGATGATGAGGCCGTTCTCCTCTTCAGAGCAAAGAGCAAGAGAAGTGGTGAGAGAGACTCTGTCACCTGTGAGAGCTGAAATTCAGCTCCAACCCAAGTAACGACCCCAGCTCTGCTCCCTGTCTGTCAGAGCAATATCTGAGGGAATTTTTGGGTCTCTGAAATAACACAGTTAGTTCAGTTGTCTCCCTGAGCACATAAAACAGCTTCCTCAATGCAAAGAGGTGTGTTGAGGCTGGACAGATGTCCTCAGGCTGTGCATCCATACCGGACAGATGGACAACTGCTTCCAGCCACCAGGAGAAGCTGCTCTTGGCTTTGGTGGTCAACACTTCAAAGGGGGTGATAACCCACCAGCCAAGCTGCCAGCAAACCCTTCCCTTTGGGATCCTGGACTCTATTCATGTGTTTTCCGTATGCAAAGGAAGCTGTTTGTGTACAAGGTATAATTTTGATAAAGATTCCTCCACCAGTCAACAGGTTTCCTTCTTCTCCTGTCAAAATCACCGGGAGGTTTTTCATTGTCGTTGTAGAAACGAGGCCAGAAAAGACAAGTTTTTCCTTGGGATGATTTGATCCTGACTAAATAAACTGCTTTATTCCACCCCTGTGGGATGGAACAGCCCTAAGTTATACCCAGCTGGGGTCCTGGAGAAGATGCACTTCCATTTTATGGGGAAAGCATCCTAAAATAGTCCAGGGAGCAACTGGAGAACGGGGAATTCCCGTCTCAGCCCAGATGTTTCCCATAACAGGCCATTTCCCATAACTCTGGTTGACTGGTTGCATTCAGCTGCCCAGAAGCTTTTCCTCTTGTGTTTGGATGAAAATTTCATTGTCCAGCTGAATTCTTGGTGGCCAAAAAATTTTGGACACGAATCACTGAAGGAACAACCTTCCCCTGGTGCAGCTGCTGTCCTTGTCTCTAGTAAGGACAACTGGGATTTATCCAATTATCCAATTACCTTAAGATGTGGCTCCTAGAAATACCCCCAGATTGACCAAGAGTTCAGAGCTAAACAGCCAAATAAACCTGATAAAATATACCAGTAAAAAAATAAAATGCATAAACCTGATATAAAATATACCAAACAAAACTGATTTTTTTTTCCAGAGCATCCCACAGTGGAAAAGTCACCACAGTTTGTGTTGAATGGGTCACTTTTGAAATTGGCCACGGATTTTTCAGTCCAACAGGTCTCCAAGGAGGGATTTTTCAACCCATTTAAATGTGGTGTGGGAAAACCTTTGATTTATATGACACAAGAATGAAATGTCTCGTTTAGTGTCTGCCTTAATTCTATTTTTGATGTGAAGTAATGACTTCACTGTGATTTCGGTCTCAAGTGACATTTTCCTTTCCTGTGGACGTGGCTTTAGGAAAGTGGGATTTTTAAGACCTTAAGCTGCATCCAGAGCTGGCTTTGCTGGAGAATTTTGCCTCTGATAATGCAAAAGGCAACTTTTTATTGCCTAAGTGTGGGATGTGCTGGGAGAATCAAGCCCTGATTGTGACATGGGAGGTGCAGTTTACCCTAAAAACAAGGCCAACAGCACAGAGATGGCAGTGGGCAAAATAACAGCACAAAAAACGTGGCAAAATGAGAAAAACATGGATTATCAAAGGGTTCAGCAGAATATTGGGGGTCATGATAATGAACTCAAGATAAAGCATCTTGATTTGGGAATTTATTTAAATTGATTGAAATTCCTGAAGCCACTCTGGTATATCTGGGTTTCTTGGAATTCCTAGGCTGAGGAATTTGAAGTGCCAATGTTTTTGGCCCAGTCTATAAAAAAGGTTGCTGTTGGTGTTTTCATGGAGAGGGGGATGAATTCTCCATTCTTTCCTGCTCCAATTTGCCCTGACAACTCAGAATGGGAGCAGGACCCCTCAGTGGAGGGAAGAGGGATTTGTAACCACTGGATGAGGAGGGTTGGAGCAGGATCCCTCAGTGGAGGGAAGAGGGGGTTTGTAACCACTGGATAAGGAGGGTTGGAACACCTGTCACTTCTTCCTCCACTCCTTTTGTTTTCCTGTGTCTCAGAAAATCCCCCATCTCTCTCCAGCCACAGCCAGAGGATTTGTTGTCCTTCAGTGCCAAGAACTGAAGAGCTCTCTCCTCTCAGATTACAGTTCCCAAGCAGGTACTTACAGACAATGATAAATTACCCCTTAACCTTTTCCTCATAACACCAGGCAGCTCATCCCTCCCACCCTCGGATGTGTGTCCTCCCCCTCCTCCTTCCATCCCCATCCCCTGTCCCTTCAGCTGCTCCTGCTGCTCTTCCCTGAACTCTAGTTCAACAACATCCTTCTGGGGCAGGGACTAAGTGAACTAAACCCAGGGGTTCAGGGGTTCCCAGAAAATTCTCAGCCCCCTGGGTGTCCCTGGGTGTCCCTGGGCTGATGTTTCCTGCTCTTTGTTCCCACTACAGGTTTGCCCAGTGCTGTTTTTTGTCATGATCACGACATTCTGTGTAAGATCCTCCACAACTCATCTCCAAACCACACTCATCTCTCCCATCTCCAAAAGGGCACCTCAATACCTAAAATATTCCCTCTCCTCACACCACCTTTTCCAAGGGAAACACTTTCCAGGATGACCCAAGGACCCAGGGTTGTTGTAGTGATTAGTTTCACAGGTTGGATCACAGAATCCCAGAATGTGCTGAGCTGGAAGGGACCCACAAGGATCATCCAGCCCAACCCTCAGCCCTGCACAGGCCCAGCCCCAAGAGTCCCACCTTGTGCCCCAGAGGATCAGCCAAACCCTCCTGGAGCTCTGGCAGCCTTGGGGCTGTGCCCACTGCCCTGGGGAGCCTGGGCAGTGCCCAACCAGCCTCTGGGGGAAGAACTTTTCCCTGAGATCCAACCTGAGCCTGCCCTGGCACAGCTCCAGCCATTCCCTGGGTGCTGTCCGTGGTCCTCCCAGAGCAGAGCTCAGTCCCTGCCCCTCCTCTGCCCCTGCCCAGGCAGTTGGAACTGCAGTGAGGTCTCCCCTCAGTCTCCTCTGCTCCAGCTGAACACACCAAGTGCCCTCAGTGTCCTCCCACGGCTTCCAATCAAGGCCCTTCCCCACCCTTCCTTCGGATGCAGTGATTGCACCGGGTTTGGAAAAGCTGATTCTACTCCGTGGCAGGACAGGTGGTCTGGAAGATCCCCTTTGATCCCAATTTGGGAGATGTCATGACATTCCAGCCCTTAGGCAATATATAAATGGAAGGGAACCCTGTGGAGACACAAAGATCTTCCCTGTGACTATGGAGAAACGTGGGAGTCATTTCTGACCTTCAGACCTCGTAGCACATCCTCTCCCTTTTCCCTAAACCAGGCAAACATGGGAATGAGCCCAAGACAACCCTTCCAGCTGTTCTTCTCACACATCCTTCTTCTGAATTCCAGCCCCACCGTGACAGACTCCACCAGTGTTAACTCCATCCACGAGACATTCCCAGAGAGCAGAAAGGTCCCTTTCAGCCTGGACTGATCCCAGTGGACGGGATGCTTGGTGGGAATGAATGAATGACAAAAAAAGTGCTGGCATTTCTGGGAGGGAAAGAGGCTGCTTTGTGTCTGGTGGCTGAGGGGGGAGAAGAAAAGGCTGCTTGTCAGGCTCAGTGAGGGGTTTCAGACGGAGGGAAGTGTTTATGGCTCTTCCTAATTGCTGTAATATTCCTGCCACAGCCACGGTGCTTTTTGTGGCTGCTTCACTTGCTCTGACAAATCAGCTGCCAGGAGGAGAGAAAACAGTAAAGTAAATAATTTAAGCAATGAAAGGAAGGGTGGCTGATGCTGCTGATTTCTCCAACCCTGCTCTCTGCCTGCAGGAAGGTGCCCAAATGACACACGAGGACTGACCCTGCCCTGCCCAGTGCTGGTCTTCTGACCTCTGGCTGTGGCCACTCTGCTGATGCCTTTCCACACAATCCAAGTTAATCCACACAATTTCCAGGTTAATTATAGAATCACAGAATCATTGAGCTTGGAAAAAACCTCCAAGGTCATTGAGTCCAACCTGTGACCCATCCCCACCTTGTCCCCCAGCCCAGAGCACTGAGTGCCATGGCCAGTCATTCCTTGGACACCTCCTGGGATGGGGACTCCAAATCTCCCTGGGCAGCCCCTTCCAATGCCTGAGCACCCTTTCCAAGAAGAAATTCCTCCTGATGTCCAACCTGAACCTCCCCTGGCACAACTGGAGGCCGTTCCCTCTCCTCCTGTTCCTTGTTCCCTGGGAGCAGAGCCTGACACACCCCCCCGGCTCCCCCCTCCTGTCAGGGAGTTGCAGAGCCAGAAGGTCCCCCCTGAACCTCCTTTTCTCCAGGCTGAGCCTCCCCAGCTCCCTCAGCTGCTCCTGCTGCTCCAGCCCCTTCCCCAGCTCTATTCCCTTCCCTGCACACACTCCAGACCCTCCATGTCCTTCTTGTCCTCAGGGTCCCAAAACTGCCCCCAGGATTTGAGGTGTGGCCTCAGCAGTGCCAGCACAGGGAAACAAGTCCCTGCCTTGGTCAGTCTTGGAGGTCTTTAGATTTAGAGGTCTGAGAAGTCTTTTGCAACATAAATGATTCTATAAATTTTGCTTCCTCATCCATAGGACCTGGCAGGAAACATCCTGTTGAGTTCAGCTTATTATTGAAGCACAAGGAGCAGGGAACACATTTTGGGGTACGTTTGGAGTTCAACATCACCTCAAAAACCATGTGCAACCTCAGAGGTGAGGTCCTGGCCCTCAGAGGTGAGGTTCTGGCCCTCAGAGGTGAGATCCTGGTCCAATGTCTTTCTTTAAAAACAGGTTTCCCAGGAAAGCTGACCGTGTTTGGTCGTTGGATGGCAAAGGAGCCATGAACCTGCAGTCACGGCTCTTCCACATGAGCACTTGCTATGGCACCAGATGTGGTCCTGGGGAAAAGGAACTCCTGTTTCTTGCCAAAATCTCCTTCATAATTTATTAATGCTCAAAAAAAAAAAAAAGAGCTTCTTAGAAATCTGGGGACTCATTTTAGGGGTGTGAGGCCATTTTTCCTCAATATGGAAATCTAAATTTGACAAAGGTGTATTTAGTTGGTGGGACTCATTGTCTCGAGCTGGTAACACCTGAGGCCTGGATGGGTGTCTGCATCAAATATATATGGCTTGGGGTGAGTGATAATGTTATAAACACCTGGTACAAGCAGGATTTTAATCATATTCACAGGCATGAACCCTTCCTTGAGGCAGCAGATGACCCAGCAGAAAACTGCAAACCCACTGAAAGAAATGAGGCACCAGTTTGGCAACTGGTTTAACAGCTTACAACACCCCAAAATAACATTGCCACTCCATGGTTGGTTAGATGGAAGACAAAAAAAATAACATTTCTTTACTTGAATATATTTGACCTCTTCCCAACACTTGGAGAGCTTTAGGTGCCCGAGTTCATTCCCGCTTCATCCCGGGGAAGAAACTCCTCAGCGCTTCAAACCTTCGAGGAAAAATTGCATTTCTCGGTACAGAAATAGCACAAAAATTTGAGCAGCAAACGCACAAAAAGGTTTGTTGTGGTGGTGGTTGGAGGAGAAGAGCTCTCAGGGAAAAAAATCCCGGCGCTCTCATCGCTTGCCTGGAGCGCCGAGGTGGGAGGACAAAGCCCTTTGAACTCGCTAATTAGCCTCGCTCGGCCCCTCGTGCTTAACGAGGGTATTGTCTGCGAATCGCTGCCTTTTATCCTCGGCAGGGAGGATAAAGTGCCTTTTCCAAGCAAAACGTAGAAGTGTTGCCGTGATCCGATGTCTCCGTAAATCAGTCGCGAGGGTGTGGCTGGACACGGCCTTGCAAAGTGGAGTGGAAGCAGAAAGATAATTTCTAATTCCAGCTTACTCTGAGCATCACTGAATTCTTAGAATATTCATCCTTTTTTTTTTTTTTCCCTTTCCTCCTCTTTTTGATGCCAAGGGGAGCATTTCCTTTGGGAAATACTGGGCTGAGGAAGCAGCTGCCTCGTTCTTTAAAAGCTCTGGGATGTTCATTCCACCTTAATTTTTAATATTTTTTATTTTTTTTTAGGATCTGAGTTTTATGTTGCACCCATTTAGACCGCTGAGTGAATTCTCTGCTTCTTGACCTCATGAAGGTCCACAAGGTACACACATTAGTGCATCCTTAACTCATTTCAGGAGTCAGAAAACTCAGGAATTAGATCCAAGCCCCATTCCGGGGATATTTAACCCCAGGGAGAATCTCCTATAAGCAGCAGGGCTTGCTCCAAACCACCAGTCCTCATCATTATCCCAGATATTCTCCCTCTATCCCCATGTTTTTCACACCATGGGGAGGCAACACCCACCTTCAAAGTCGTGCAACAACACCAACTACAACAACAACACCAACTATAACACACGATGCTTTGTCTTCGGTCCTTTCATCTGAAAATACAGACATTTAAAAACAATTCCATGCCAGCCAGAGGAACCTGGAGGAGAGGAATCACTCCTAGGATTTAGCATGAACAGGAGGTGCTGTGCTTGGAAGGACAGAGATCCCTCCTTGGCTGGAAGGTTTCAACTCTGCTTGGAGGTTTGTAGACTTTCCAGAGGCTCCCAGGAGTCTGAAGAGAGACAACTTCAGAGACTCTCTACAACAGGCATTTCACCAAATCCCAGGAATCTCTGCATCTTTAGGCACCTTTAGGTTCAACTTCACCGGTGGAAAAGGAATTCCTGTATTTCCAGACTGCTCAGAGCTGCAGAGATGATCTGGATCATACAAGTCACTAAACTATTATAATTATAGAATCATGGAATGGTTTGGATTGGAAGGGATCTTAAAGACCATCCATTCCATCCCCTGCCATGGGCAGGGACACCTTCCACTAGCCCAGGTTGCTCCAAGCCCTGTCCAACCTGGCCTTGGACACTTCCAGGGATCCAGGGGCAGCCACAGCTTCTCTGCCCAACCTGGGTCAGGGCCTCCCCACCCTCACAGGGAGGAATTTATGAGTTTATTCCAACTCATTCCAAGTTGGAGACCAAACTGTGCCCTTAGAGCAGCTCAGTTGCTTTAATCCTTGTCCTTCCCCTCAGCTGAGGAGCCACTTGGGATCCTCCATCCTTGGGACATCAGAAACTGCTCGATGAAGTTTCCTCATCCATGTTTGGATGGCAGGAGGGACTAAAGGCTGTGGCTTCCCAGTTACAAGACCCCAGTGCTCCTTTTCACCCACACATTTGGGGTATAACTTGAGCGACAAGTCACCCAAAAATCTGTGCTGGTCTGGTTCTCTTCCAGGAAAAAAGTCCAGATGAAAGAGGAGAACATCCCTTCTCCCTGCTCCTCATGCAGCCACTTGTGAAAATCATTAGCAAACACACACTGAGAGCAAAATAAGAAGATTAAGAAATGAAATCACCATTTCATAATAGAATGCTTGGCTTGATGAGGGGGAAAAGCAAAATTAAACATGCTGGAGTCCCTTAGCGCCGTCCTGTCTCTCGTGGAACAGCAAAAGAGGGCTAAAAACCAGGACAAAGGCTGAGGTTTAATATTGTCTCCAAAGTGCAAAGGGTCTTTGACAAGTGTGTTGTAATTTTCTCTGCAAATCCCAGATTTTGGGTGAACTCTGACAGGACAACACAGGAGAAGGGATGTCTGTGTGCCCTGAAACTGGGAGTGCATGTCCCCTTCTCCAGGTCAAACGAGTTGTTATGATTGAAATCCCGATTCCTAATATTTTAAGGAATCTGAACTCTGGGGTTTGTCTGCCCCAACCTGAGAAATGCCACCCCTGGGCCCATCATTTTTGGCTCACCCGGCACCCCAGCAGCAAGAAATCCACATTTCCAGTGGATGATTTGTTCTGGATCATTTTTGGTGGGATGAATCACGCCACTGAAGTGCCACCAGGAGATCTGAGGAGGAATTTTGTAATGGGAATGATGCTGTGAGGACAAGAGAGGCCATCGGCACAAAGCACTTTCTCTGCAAATCCTGGCTCCTTATTTCCCTATGGATAGAAATAACCTCTGGAAGGGAAGGGAGGGGATCATACATGTCCCAGCCACCCAGGCCTGGCAGTGCTGTGGAGCAGGGGGCATGAATTCCTCTTTACAGGCATAACAGGAATAACACGTGGATCTGGATCGTTCCCGCACCTGCTGCTTCCATTTTGGAGTTGTTCCTCTTGGGATGTCCCCGGAATCCCAGGACTAGGAAAAGTAAATCCCAAGGGATCTGAGGACTCTATTGGAGAAACAGTGGTGCAGAAAGAGGTGACCCAAGGATTCTGTTGTCCCTACGACGCAGATATTTGATTGGAAATTAAATCTCACCCTCCTTCCCTTTGCCTGCACGAGGAGGGTGCGTGTCAAGGTTGGATCTCAGGAGAAGGTTCTTCCTCCAGAGAGTGGTTGGGTGTTTGATTCCAAAATATAATATCTGCAGGGAGAGATCTGAGTGGTCTTTGCAAAAAGCCATGGGTTACAGAAGGTGGGAAAAACCCTATTTATTGACCTCAGCCCTGTAGATTTTTCCTGCCTTCTCCAGCAGGATGTGAAGAGATTCTTTGCATGATGTTATCACATGCCCTGTCCAAGTCAGAGAGTCCAAACCCTGATCTCATCAAACCTGTGCAGAAGACCTATTGTGCCTTATGTCTCCCTTTGTCTTCCCTGGATCCTTGAGTTCTGTAAACCTGAATTCCCCCGAGATAAAATGGGTTTTCCCCTATGAGGTACGTGTAAGACCCCAAATTTGTTAACCTGGGTTTTCCCCCGATGTCATCCCCTGAAACCCCCCTGTTGGTAATAACTGCAATAGTTACAATCCCCTGTTGAATATGTAGATCCTAAACCCTTTAAATATGGACTTGTGAGTCCAATAAAACATTCCAGTTTCTGCCTCTAAGCTGGGATTGTTGTAGTTATTGATTTCCTACAGTTGGGCACTGCCCAGGCTCTCCAGGGCAGTGGGCACAGCCCCAAGGCTGCCAGAGCTCCAGGAGGGTTTGGACGATCCTCTGGGACACAGGGTGGGACTCTTGGAGATGGGCCTGTGCAGGGCTGAGGGTTGGACTGGATGGTCCTTGTGGGTCCCTTCCAGCTCAGCACATTCTGGAATTCTTTGAAAATTAAAAAAAAAAAAGGGTTAAAAACCAATCAGAGGGAGGAAGTTAATGCTGCCTGTCTTCCCAGAAAACACCACTCAGCTGGAGAATGAAGGGGAGGATTGTCTGAGCCCTCACAGTCCAAGGCACTGGACGGAGCGTGGCACAAACAACCCTTTCAATCCCAGCCGTGACCTGCCCTGCTCACCCCTGTGTCCCAGGGCAGAGGTGACATTTCGGGCCAGCCACGTGACACAGGGCATGAGCTCACTGAAATCCTCCCCCCACCATTCCCAGCACCACAGGGTTCACTCAGAGAGGCATCATTTGCAGCAGATGAACTGTCAGTCGCAGAAGGGAAAAGCTGCTGCTAATGAAACCCTCCCATTTAGCAGCACAAACCTCCTCATTAATGCTCTCACTAACATTATGATTTTTAATTTAGCCCTGTGAGGCACCAGGGTCAGGAGCAGCCTCCAGTTGTTATTTGACTCTCCAAAAGCCAGTGGTGAGGAACAGCCCCTGCCTGGCCAGGCTTCTGCCCTGCTGGGATTTTCAAAGGGTTTAAAATGAGACCAAGAAGATGAGCAATGACCTCTTTTTTCCCCCCTTTTTCCTTATTCTTTGTGACAATTCTTTATTCAGCAATGGACACCTTAATCCACAGGCTGATGTCCAGAGTAAAGTCATAGAGTCATGGAATGGTTTGGGTTGGAAGGACCTTAAAGTCCAGCTCATTCCACCCCCTGCCATGGGCAGGGACACCTTCCACTAGCCCAGCTTGCTCCGACCCGGCCTTGGACACTTCCAGGGATCCAGGGGCAGCCACAGCTTCTCTGCCCAACCAGGGACAGGGCCTCCCCACCCTCACAGACAGGAATTCCTTCCCAATATCCCATCTATCCCTGCCCTCTGGCAGTGGGAAGCCATTCCTCCTTGGCCTGTCCCTCCATCCCTTGTCCCCAGTCCCTCTCCAGCTCTCCTGGAGCCCCTTTAGGTCCTGCCAGGGGCTCTCAGCTCTCCCTGGAGCCTTCTCTTCTCCAGAGGAACCCCCCCAGCTCTCCCAGCCTGGCTCCAGAGCATCCAAGGTCATCTCATTCCACTCCCTCCATGGGCAGGGACACCTTCCCCTATTCCAGGTTGCTCCAACCTGGCCTTGGACACTTCCAGGGATCCAGGGGCAGCCACAGTTTCTCTGCCCAACCTGTGCCAGGGCCTCCCCACCCTCCCAGCCAACAATTCCTTCCCAATATCCCATTTAAATCTCTTTTTGACTGGACTAAACCTCCAGAGAATGATTTCATTTGTTGTCAGCAGCAAATTCACCTGGGGCCAACCAGGCTGAGGCACTTCAGGGCTGCAGAAACTCCAGCAGAGTCAAGACCTCTTGTCCTCACACAATATTCCATCTTTTAACACTGCTCTCCCCACTTTCAGCCTTTCTTGGAGGTGAAGATTTCACATCCCACATGACTGGTCAACGTGGATAAGAGTCCATTGGATGATAACCAGCTTATCCTGAGGGATGCTGCAATGTTGTCTTCCATCACACACCTGTGTTTTGCCAATTCAAGGAGAGAAAACCTTTTCATTGATTCTGGGAAAAAAAAATTAAGGGCAAAAAAATGTATAAATAAATAAAATTATAAATAAATAAAATTATAAATAAAAATAAAATTCGTAACTCTATCTAAAAATTATAGATATAAAAAAGAAATCAAATTTAACAACGGGAAACCCTAGTTACACATCCAGGTTTCACTGGTGGTCAGACACAAGGCTCCATTTCACTCAGCAAAGGACCAAATTTAAAACCATTAAAAATGAAAATTAAAAATTCATTTCCACAGTGGAGTATCTTGTGGAAGAGGATGGGATATAATATGGAAGAGAAATGAAATTTCTGTCCTGGGAGAAGTCCTGATGTTTCCTGTTTTGAGTCAGGGTGAAAACCTGAAGTGTAATAAAAATAATAATAATAATAATAATAATAATAATAATAATAATAATAATAATAATAATAGAAGAAATATCTTAATTGCTCTTTTTTTATTCTCATAAATAACAAAATGTTCTTCACTCTTCAATGAAGTGAAAGCATCTGAGAGGTCAGAATTGAAGTTCTGTGTTTATTTGTTGGAATTATCCCAAATGTCACTTCTTTCCTATCCCTGTCATGTCCCAGGACTGGATTCCTCAACCAAAGCCCATTTTTTAGGTCCAGCTGTTGTTAATCTCAAGTTCTGATGTCACCAGTCAGTGTCCCACATGTGTTTCCACTCAGGAATCCAGGGAACTCCTTGCTCTGACCCAGGTGTACTTTACACAGATGCATCTTTTCCCATAAATTTTAAAGCTTCAGACCAAACCAAATCCAAAGACTTGCTCTGACTACACTGGTGAAAACAAATGGGATTTTTACAAGCTAAAATTCCTTACAAAAATTAAATGGGTTTGACTTCCTTCCCTTTCCAGCTGTCCTGTCTGGCACCGGAGAGCTCCCAGTTCTGGCTGATGGCACAACATCAACCCAAAGCATCTGAAACATCAGAAATTACCCAAAATTGGAGTCATTTTGTGCTCTTTTCTAAAGGAGATGCTACTACAGGCAGAGGAAGAAGGCAGACAATGTGCTGACTGAAATGTCCTTTGGGGAGTAAAAAGAGATGTTGGATTGTCCCCGTCTCCCAGCACTTGTTGGACTATTAATGATCTTCCTTCCTCTGGGAAGATTTAGGCACTAAAATGAATTGCTGGCACTTCTCTCACTCATTTACTTGTTAATTTAGGCTGAGCTGTAAATATTTACCTTCCCTTTTTATTCCATCTGAGGAACTTCCAGCTCTCTGAGTGCGGATGTGGCTGTTTATCCAGCAGAGCTCTCAGCTCCCCAAGGCTGGCCCAGGTGACCTCAGAATCTGGGGTTTGTGGTTCAGATCTCAGCTGAGCACTCAGTAGGTGTGTACAGGGGGGTGGGACTGCAGTGTCAGATCCCAAAACAAGGTCTGGAGATGTTTGGAAACCACCCTGGGACAGGACAGACCAGGTCATAACTCACTGCTGGAGTCTGGTGACTCTGGAGCCTGGGGCTGCCAGGACAGAGCTCAGAGTGCTCCAGGATCTGTCCCTTGGGTTGGCACAGCATCACCCAAATGATGGGGCCACTCACTTTGGAGCCTGTGGACAGAGAATCCTGGAATGGTTTGGGTTGGAAGGGAATTTAAAGACCATCCATTCCACCCCCAGCCATGGGCAGGGACCCCTTCCATTAGCCCAGCTTGCTCCAACCTGGCCTTGGACACTTCCAGGGATCCAGGGGCAGCCACAGCTTCTCTGCCCAACCAGGGACAGGGCCTCCCCACCCTCACAGACAGGAATCCCTTCCCAATATCCCCCCCCAAATCTCCCCTTTTCCACTAGGAAATCATTCCCCCTTGTCCTGTCCCTCCATCCCTTGTCCCCAGTCCCTCTCCAGCTCTCCTGGAGCCCCTTTAGGCCCTGCAAGGGGCTCTCAGCTCTCCCTGGAGCCTTCTCTTCTCCAGGGGAACCCCCCCAGCTCTCCCAGCCTGGCTCCAGAGCAGAGGGGCTCCAGCCCTGGCAGCATCTGCGGGGCCTCCTCTGGACTCTCTCCAGCAGCTCCACATCTTTGTGCTGTTGTTCCCAGGGCTGGAGGCAGCTCTGAAGTTCAAAAAATACAGTTTTGACAGACAATTTTGGAAAGGATGGAGAAGAATCCAGCACATGGGGCAGCCAGAGCACCTCACAGGCACAGCCTGGCAGTGACTCTCTCTCTGCCAAGGAGCTGCAGGAATTTTCAGGGAGGAGAAGGGAAGAGGGCAATGGAAGCAGCCGTTTTGGGGAGGCAGCACGTGGGAGAGTTTCAAAGGTCTCCCTGTGCCTGCAGGACCCCTGTGCAGCTCCTTGAGCCAGGCTGCTCATTCCCAAATTGATCTTTCCTGTAATCCCCTCCCTGGAGGCACCATTTGGAGCACTCGGTAATGGGCTGTTATTTGGGATTGTTGCAGGGGGGCAGAACTAGAGGACAGCGGGGGTTTTTTTTGGGGAAACCATTGTGATGCTCCTTCCCTGCTTTGCAAAGCCATCCCTCTGCTTTAGAGCCATTTGTTCTCCTTTGATTTGTCTCCAGCCTCGTTTGGGAGGGAGGGGGGGGGAATTTGATGGAGTTTTACTGCCTCATATAACACTTATCACCAGCAATCAATATTGATTTTAACATCATGTTTTGTTTTAAGGCTCCTTTTGTTGGTTTGCCTTCATTCCGCATGTTAAGAGGGTTTATAAAACCCACGATATTCTCTCGTTTTGTGAAATCTTAGTGGGATAATTACCTTTGCTCTGCTGACAGATCGTTGTGCCTGAATTATATAAAACCACCTTTCAGCTCCTGAAGGATGTTTTCCTACCTTGCCCTGCACTGAGGGTGTGTGAATGCACCGGGAAATTATCCCTGTGTCCAGTGGGAGCTGATTTCCCTTTTTGCCTCACAAGAAAGAAATTCCCAAATGCCATCCAATGTTTTCAGGGAGCGTGATCTTTCCTGTCAATAAGAAATCAAACAAAGGAGAAAGAATAATGGCCAAGCCTTCAGGACAGGAGCTGAGCCATTTTCCACCTGCCTACACCCAACAGAGTGTGGGAACAACCGGCCAGCTCGGGAAAGAATGGTTCTGGCAAAGCCCTTCCTGATGGAGGTGCTTCTGTGGAATTATATCCAGGAGTTTTGGACCTTCTGCTTTCAGGATGTGCCTCTGAGACAGAGCACTTTGATCCTCTTTTGTCAGGCTCGTGCACTAGTTTGGCTACAGGGATGTCTACGGTCAATTTTGGTATCTCTAAGGACAATTTTGGAGTCTCTGAGGTCAGTTTTGGCATCTCTAAGGTCAGTTTTGGCATCTCTAAGGCAAATTTTGGCATCTCTAAGGTCAATTTTACTGTCTCAAAGGTCAATTTTGGCATCTCCAAGGACAATTTTGGTATCTCTGACGTCAGTTTTGGTACCTCTAAAGTCAGTTTTGGTATCTTTATTGTTAATTTTGGTGTCTCTAAGGTCAATTTTGGTATCTCTAAGGTCAGTTTTGATGTCTCTAAGGTCAATTCTGGTACCTCTATGGTCAATTTTGGTATCCCTAAGGGCAGTTTTGGTATCTCTACGGTCAATTTTGGCATCTCTAAGGTCAGTTTTGGTGTCTCCAAGGTCAGTTTTGGCATCTCTAAGGTCAATATTAGTGTCTCTAACGTCAGTTTTGGCATCTCTAAGGTCCATTTTGGCATTTCTAAGGTCAATTTTAGTATCTCTAAGGTCAATTTTGGTATTTCTAAGGCCAGTTTTGGCACCTCTAGGGCAAATTTTGATGTCTCTAAGGACAATTTTGGTATCTCTAAGGTCAGTTTTGGTACCTCT
>NW_020884936.1:3135339-3141688 GCF_003945725.1 Corapipo altera
CTATGGTCAATTTTGGTATCCCTAAGGGCAGTTTTGGTATCTCTAAGGTCAATATTTGAATCTCTAAGGTCAGTTTTGGCATCTTTAAGGTCAATTTTGGAGTGTCTAAGGTCAATTTTGGCATTTCTAACATTAATTTTGGTATCTCTAAGGTCAGTTTTGGCACCTCTAGGGCAAATTTTGGCATCTCTAAGGTCAGTTTTTGTGTCTCTAATGTCAATTGTGGTGTCACATCAGCCAAAGTTTTTTGGGGTGTCCCACTGTGCCACCTTTTCTCCTCTGTATGACCCCAGGATGTTTCCCTTTTTGGTGTTTTCCAGGAGCTGCATTTCCACTTTCCAGGCTGGATGGAGGGATTTGAAGCCAGGGATTTGTTTGAGACACACACAAAGCTACTTTTCCAACCTGTGGAAAAGGAAACTCCGGGAGAGCTGATGATCTCCGAGGCCTTTTCCAACCTCAGCAGTTCCATGTGCAGGGGGAGAAGAGCTGAGACCATCCCGGGAGCTGGACAGCGATGGGATGAGATGGAAAACCAGGAGCTGTGTCTGACAGCCTGAAGGCTGCCCCTAATGGACATTTTGGAATGAGAGCTCCCTGGACTGGGACACCAATTGACACCAGTTTAATTAAGGATTGTGGGAAAATTAAAGGAGTTGGTGCATTTAATGCAGCTGCACTTGGTTGCTCAGCCTTTATTTCTTAGTCAGCATAAATGGGACCCCCAGAGGTGACAAATGATGACAATGTAGGGTTGCACTTAGTCATGTTTTACATGATCATCAAGCTCCAGTGATGCCCTGATGGCTGTGGAAAAGCTCCTTTCCCCACACATTTATAATTTAAGAATTGTGGGAAAATTAAGGGAATTAGTGGATCACAGACATCAATTCAATTAGGAATTCTGGGAAAATGAAGGGAGTTGGTGAATGGTTGACACCAATTTAATTCAGAATTGTGGGAAAATGAAGGGAGTTGGTGAATGGTTGACACCAATTTAATTCAGAATTGTGGGAAAATGAAGGGAGTTGGTGGAGGGTTGGCACCAATTTAATTAAGAATTGTGGGAAAATGGAGTTGGTGCATTTAATGCAGCTGCACGGGGTTGCTCAGCCTTTATTTCTTAGTCAGCATAAATGGGACCCCCAGAGGCGATAAAGGAAGACTTGGAGGGGGATCTCTTGGAATGGGCTTTGTGTGGGAGCTGAGGTGGGCACTGCAGGGGCACCCAGGGGAGCTGGGATCCGTGTCAGCAAAAAAAATCTGGATGAATATCCAGGAGAGGCCGAGGGAGCACTCAACAAAATCCATCTGCAGTTCACTGAGGCAGCGCAGGGAGAGGGTTCACGGGGAGTTTATCACGGGAGCTGCCGCGGGTTAATGGCCAGGGGAGCAGATTGAGCTGGGGGATGACTAAATAATGAACTTTTCTCTCCGATAAATTTGTCCCTGGCTTATAAAAAATCAATAACCTGCTACACTTCGGACGATTTTTCCTTCTTTTGTCGGGGGGAGGAAATGTGGGCTCGGAGTCGTTTTTAAACCACTCTTTCACATCCAGAAAAATATATCTTTGCCCCAACCATTCATAGGGAAGCTCTGATGTGCCACATTTATTGCAGCTTCATCACCCAGATAGATCTTTATCTGGGTGCCTGGCTATTGCTTTGTTTAATCATTCCTTTCTCTTCCTTCCCCATCCCTCTCCTCCTTCCCCTTTCCGTGCTTTTTTATGACCCCGGCACCGGCGTTGAGCCTGAGGGAGGGTTTTCATGTGATGTAGGAAGTCAGAGGGTCAGGTCAGCTGGGACAGAGCCAAAAATGTGAGCACTTTCCAGCCACTGAAGAGAGAAATTGAAATCACAGTTAGCACTTACAAACTGGCAGCTCTCCAACTATGAGAAGAGGAAGGGCTTTTTTAATTTTGCTTTATTTTCTTTCCAAGGAAAGAGGACACGGCTTCGGTTCCTGGCTAAAGGACAGGCTGATGTTTGGGTTGTGTTTGGGTTGGAAGTGGCTGCTGGGTTCATATCTGCTCTTGGACTGCTGGGTTTCCTGAGTTTGCCACAATCCTGCTTCCACCCAGCTCCATATGGAAGTAAGTCCCTCAAATGCTCACTTATAGTGGACATCCCTTTCAATGCAGCTGAATAAGTGCCTTGTCCCAGGGCTAAATTTAAATTCTAGGGATGGATGACCTGGATTCCAGCTCTCCTCACACCTGGGGGATTTTCAGATCCTGTCTGTTCTCCAAGGTACTGGACTCTTGGACTGGGAATTGAACCCCAGGTCCAGGGCCCCGCTGAGCATTTGAACACCGTGATCTTCAGCAACCCCCTCAGCTGCTTCAGGGCTTTTTTCTCTTTCTCACATAAAATGATGGGGAAAATCAAATCCAGATGCCTTGTGGGGCATGGAGGAGTCATTCCATCGTGTAGCAAAGCCTTTGCCTCCTGACAGACGTCCTGGATAGCTGTGGGGGTGTGTGTGCAGTGTGGCTGTGGCTGCTCCTCTGCCCCAAAATGAGGGAAATCGGAACTGTTTTGCTGTGGGCAAAATCAGAAACCCTTTGTGATCTCAGAGAGAGGAGGGATTTTACCACAAAGAAAACTCCAGTTTCTATGATTTTGCTTTGTCTTTAGAATCAAAGAATAATTGAGGCTGGAAAAGACCTCCAAGGTCATCCAGTCCCCCCTGTGCCCGATGCCCACCTTGTCCCCCAGCCCAGAGCACTGAGTGCCACATCTTGTCCTTCCTTGGACACCTCCTGGGATGGGGACTCCACCACCTTTGGGTGGGTACAACAAATAGTCAAGATACCAAAACCTTATGGGCCCAGAGTCTTGGAATCTGGTTTCCACTGGGAATGGGCTGTGGGTGTGTGGGGAATAGAAAGTGTAGCATCATCTGCTGTCCTCAGTCTTTTTCCTGGGAGCAGTGACAGCCAGCCCAGATTTTCAGGGGTCTTCTGGTCTCTGTTCCAACCAGGAACAGCCAAACCTTGGTCAAATGATGATTCTCTCCCATCTGGGTAAAGAATCCAATAGACTGGATGTCAGGAAGGAATTGTTGGCTTGGTGAGGGTGGGGAGGCCCTGGTACAGGTTGCCCAGAGAAGCCGTGGCTGCCCCTGGATCCCTGGAAGCGTCCAAGGCCAGGTTGGAGCAAGCTGAGCTAGTGGGAGGTGTCCCTGCCCACGGCAGGGGGGTGGAATGAGACATTTTTTAAGGTCCCTTCCAACCCAAACCATTCCATGATTCTATGATACCAACCCTGAAGATGCATCCACAGCTCCACCCAGGTTCTTCCTCTTTTCTGATGCCATGAGGGTCTTTATGAGTGGTATCTTCCCAACAGGAGCATTACAACCAAGGGATAATTTATGGACAAATAACACTTTGTCCCTGCTCCTGCCTTAGGGAGAGATGACCAAGCATATTAAGGGCACAGAGCTCTTGTCCCACACATCAACACTGGAAGTTTGCTCTCAGCAATGCTGTGGGAGCAGCTTGGATGATAAACTCTGTCATCAGGGTGTCAAAAGCCAAGAATGAGGAGAAGTTTCAGGCTTTAAAAGCACAGGGACACCTTCCACTATACCAGGTTGCTCCAACCCAGCCTTGGACACTTCCAGGGATCCAGGGGCATCCACTGCTTCTGGGCAACCTGTGTCAGGGTTGGAAAACATCAACAGCAGAAACCACTAAAACCCAGAGAGTTTTGCAGGATTTCCATCCAGGAATCAGCTCTCAGCTGGCTTTTGGAGCTGAACTCCAGCTGAGGCAGGGCTGTTACGTGGGGGAAAACCAGCAGCCACCCAGCAATAAGTGTTAATTGACCCAGAGCCGCTGCTGTGGTGACAACCAGAACAAAGGAACAGGCAGCTGGCCCTGCCATCTGCACCTGCTTAACTGCAGCTCAGCAAACCTCCTCTCCAGAGTTCCCAGCTAGGAGGAAAGGCAGCAAATCCGGCCATAATGTGGGATTCCACCTTGGCTGGGTCGCTGGCTCCTGCTCGCTCAGACGTGTCGAGCCCTTGGTGCGAGTTGTGCTGAGCTTCCAGGCCTGGCTTTGGGGGACAGGCTGGTGATGGGCTCTGCTGGGCACAGCCCTCGCTCAGCTGGGCAGCTCTGAGGGGTTTCTAATCCTGGCTGCAGCTCATCATGAATAAAAGTCACTGAATTCAGGAATCGCTCAGTGCTTAAAGCGCTTCCAAGAGCTTTTGTTGCATCCTGTGGCCCTTTCCCACTGGTTGGGCAGGACAAGGAGAGCTCTGCAGTGCATCTCCCAAGAGTGTTGGAACATATGGATGGAAAAGGCTGGACAGGGTCTCTGCAGCCCCAGGGGTCAGGAATTAGGAACTGTGAATGGTCAGCCAACCCCCCAAGACCTGCAAAGCAAATCAAAAGCATATGGAGTGCTTTTTTTTCCAAGGAGTTTCATGTCCTATGAGGTGAGACAGAGGGAATCCTTGATGTGCTGGGATTCTGATACAATCAGGAAAACTGAAAGTCTAAACTCCTTAAATGGGGTATTTTACCTTCTGGCCATTTCATTCTTGTGTTGATGAGCTCAATCCCCCACTGGCTCCTCTGGCTCCCCCCTCCTGTCAGGGAGTTGCAGAGCCAGAAGGTCCCCCCTGAACCTCCTTTTCTCCAGGATGAGCCCCCCCAGCTCCCTCAGCTGCTCCTGCTGCTCCAGCCCCTTCCCAGCTCCGTTCCCTTCCCTGCACACGCTCCAGCCCCTCCATGTGCCTCCTGTCTGAGGGTCCCAGAACTGTCCCCAGGGCTGGAGGTGTCTCAGCAGTGCCACCACAGGGTGACAATCACTGCCCTGGGGCTGGGACACACCAGGGCTGGCACAGACCAGGGACCATTGGCCTTCTTGGCACCCCTGAGCTCATGTTCAGCCACTCCAGCTCCTTTTCCAGCTTTCCAGCCACTCTTCCCAAGCCTGGAGCTGCAGGGGACATTGTGACTCACATGTAGGACCTGGCCTTGTTGTCCCTCACACCGCTGGCCTCAGCCCATGGATCCAGCCTGTCCAGATCCCTCTGCAGAGCCTTCTTGCCCTCTAGGAGATCCCACCCAACTTGGTGTCATCCACAAACTGACTGAGGGTGCACTTGATTCTCTTTGCCCACACCACTGATAAAGACATTAAACAGCACTGGCCCCAGTACCGAGCCCTGGGTGGCACCACTGCTCAGTTATTCCCAACTGGATTTAACTTACATCCAATCTGGTTTTTTCTTGATTGCAGCTGTGCAGAGGCAAAGCAGAGCCTTGGCAAGGGGAGCCCAGGCCTCCAAAGACTAATGCCAGTGAAGTGCTCAGCTCTTCCCTGGAACATCTGGAGAGCCCTGGGCTGTATGGCCCTCAGTGCTGCTGCTTTTGTGCAGGGACCATCCACTTAACTGTGATCTGTGTTTAATAACCGGGAAACAAATGCCTGGGAAGAGCCAGCTACAGCACAGATATCCAATAAAACACCCTGGGAGGGATTAAGGAAAGTGCTGTTTGCTGGGGATTATCCAAAAGCAGGACCTTTTTATCTCTTGCATTTCTACCTCACTGTGCCTCCGGAAGCTCCAAAATCCCGGCTGTCCAGGGGTTCAGTGCCCTCCCTGACAGACCACAGGGATCGTTTGTGGGGGATGCAGGGTCTGAGGAAGATGAAAAGGCAGTGTGATCTTTTCCGTGCTCCCATTTTGTGGGAGAGATTCCTGGGAGCAATGACTTTGGAAGGGCTGATTTGTAAGGAGATGATTGTCTGGAGGCATCAACCCTGGGAAGGGAGAGAACGGAGAAGTAACGATGAGTTTGATGAATGCATCGTGTCACAGCGTGCAGTCACTTGATTTTCCCACAATTCTGAATTAAATTGGTGTCAACCATCCACCAACTCCCTTCGTTTTCCCACAATCCTGAATTAAATTGGTGCCAAAGATCTACAAACTCTAAATATGGAGAAAAAGGAACTCTTTCACAGCCATCCCTGGTGTTTGATGGTCCTGTAAAACACAACTAAGTGCAACCCTACACTGGCCTTCATTTATCACCTCTGGGGGTCCCATTTATGGTGAGTAAGAAATAAAGGCTGAGCAACCACATGTAGGTGCTTTAAATGCACCAAATCCCTTAATTTTCCCACAATCCTGAATTAAAGTGGTGTCAACCATCCACCAACTCCCTCAATTTTCCCATAATCCTTAATTAAATTGGTGCCAAAGATCTACAAACCCTAAATATGTGGGGAAAGGAGCTTTTCCACAGCCATCAAGGCATCACTGGAGCCTGATGATCATTGGCCCTCATCTATCACCTCTGGGGGTCCCATTTGTGCTGACT
>NW_020884936.1:3141698-3153896 GCF_003945725.1 Corapipo altera
GAATTAAATTGGTGCCAAAGATCTACAAACTCTAAATATGTGGAAAAAGAGCTTTTCCACAGCCATCAAAGCATCACTGGTGCTTGATGGTCATTGGCCTTCATTTATCATCTCTGAGGTTGCCATTTATGCTGAGTAAGAAATAAAGGTTGAGCAACCACGTGCAGCTGCATTAAATGCACCAAATCCCTTCATTTTCCCACAATCCTGAATTAAATTGGTGTCAACCATCCACCAACTCTCTTAATTTTCCCAGAATTCCTTATTGAATTGATGTCTATGATCCACCATTAAATTGGTGTCAACCATCCACCAGCTCCCTTCATTTTGACACAATTCCTAGGTAAATTGTTGCCAACAATCCACAAACTCTAAATATGTGGGAAAAGGAGCTTTTCCACAACCATCCCTGGCACTTGATGGTCACGTGAGGGCACTTAAAACACGACCAAGTGCAACTCTGCAGTTACTCTGAACATGCACATCAACATAAATCTCCTTAGCAGGGTGCTGTTGCAGCCCCCAATATTTTCCTGGCCCTGATCCATATATCCAATAACGTGGGAAATGCTGTGCCATGAGAGTCAGGACGAAATAAAATTAAATACAACTTTCCTTCTCCGGCGGCATTTTGTCCACAGATGGAAAGCTCTGCTGAGGGTGAAGGTTTGCTGGGAATAAGGGCAGGGGAAGCAGAATTATGAAAAATTGTGCTGTGAAACCACAAGAGGGAGGCCAAATCTATTTGCCTTGTGTGTGAAATGTGTCCTGGTAAGTCATTTCGGGGAGCAGATGGATCGCTCAGCGGAGCCAGCTTGAAATACAGAGTGTGCGAGTGGAAGAAATAATTGAAACCAGCCCTCACAACCATCCAGGGGAAGGGAAATGATGCACTCAGGGAAGGTGCTAATCATGCAGTGACCATGAGGCAGGTTACAAACACGGGAAAGGAGCTCTTGCTTCACTTGCTGCTTCACTCCAACTCCTGTAAATCAGGGCTGGCTCATTCCCGCTTCCCGGAGACGCCGGGCACTGATCCCAGGCAGGGGCTCGGTGGAGAATCCCTCAAATTTCCTTGGAGTGCAGCAGCAGTGAGGAGAGAAACAGAGGTGGGCAGTTAAATGGTCATTAATCAGGGAGTTATAAGTAATAATTGAGCTGCAGGTTGATTTAGGAGCAGAGCTGTGCTGGTTTAAAGGTAAACCAGCAGGGGAAATGAACCCAAATCAAAAGAGAGATTATAAACCAGAATAACAATTTAAGAAAATAATACAATAAGTACAATTATACAGACAAACAATTGGTTTTAATCCACAAAACCCAAATGTATAACCCAGCACCCTGGAGCATGAACAGAGTGATGTTCTTTGGGCCCCCTGAGTCAAAAGTAAAAGGAGAGGGGAAAATCTGTTGGTGAGAGTGCTGGTGCAATCTGGTCAACAGTGGTGGTCTCAGTCTGGTTGAGAGTGGTGGTCACAGTCCTTCTCGGGATCCCACGAGTGGTTAAAAAAGTCCCAAGATTCCAAGATTATACATCATCAGGTTCAGGCAGGAATGCCCAGTGCCTCCCTCAGGGCGGGGAGTTCCACAATGGGTGTGAGGACAGGAGCACCCTCCTATCTCACAGTTCCACAATGGGTGTGAGGACAGGAGCACCCTCCTATCTCACAGACCTCTTAACACCCAGTTTACAGCCTGAGGAGTCAGGGCTGCTCTGGGCAGAGGGTGTAAATGGTCTCTTGAGAACAGTTTCTGGGCAATGGCATGGAAGGCTCTAGAATCCACAGTTTTGGGTTACACCCATGCAGTGATGAACTGGGCCCAGCTGTTCTAACCAGGACAAGAGCTCACACTGGCCACTGACGGCGTCTGCGGTGGGAATTCCTCAGTTAGTGGTGATGTATTTTGGTGGGATGGAAAAGCAGCAACGCTCAACCATCACTACAGCGCAGGGCAGTTGCTTGGTGCACACCAGGCACCTGGATCCAAGTGGGATAAGGGAAGTTTTCCACGGTGTTATGGAGCTTGTGCTTTGCCAGCCGCCGCCGGCCCATCCAGAGGTTCACTGGATGGTGTTATTCCCAGTCACCACCTCCATGGGGATCAGCCACAAGGAAGAAGTTGATCACACTGTTTCTGGGAATAAAAATCCACCCTGAGAAGCGATGTCACCTGCTTCAGATGGCCAAAAATAATCAGATTTTATTTTGTAAATAATATGGAACCATGGAATCACAAAACGAGGTTGGAAGGGTCCTTAATCCCATCTTGTTCTGAGTTGCTCCAATCTCCATCCAACCTGGCCTAAAAAGGCATTTGCTCCACCATTTCTGGAGATTTGACTGTTTAAAAGTCCCATTTCTGAGGTGGTTCAGGTGTTTAGTCCCTGCACTAAGGAAGCAGGAATTTGGGGCAGGAAGGGCGAGAAATTCCCATCAATGGGGAATCTTCCAGTCTGGGGACATGCATGTGACAACACACAGAGAAGATCTTCTAGATCTGGTGAGATGAAAAGATCAAGAGGGTTTAAAAGCCTCATCCTGCCTGGATGGAGGGGGGAGGGAGGCAAAGAGGACCAGCAGGAATGTCAGCACCAAATAAACGCCGCCACCAAATAGACTCTCCCGTTTAATAAAGCACCATGTCATGTGTGAAAACAAATCACTCTCCCCCAGGGCAATGAACTCGCTTCCTAAACACCTGCCTGGAGGTTCCTCAAGCTTTAAAAAATAGCAGGACCTGGCGTTTGGAGGTTATTTATTTATGTGATGCTTCACTCCAAGCCTCGTGTACAACAAAAAGCCTCGGGGTAAAAACTGAGCTGGAACAGGTATTTCGGCTGCTCCCCGTGACAAAGCAGTGCTTTATGCAGCCAAGAAAGAAGAAAACAGCTAAAAAAAAAACATTCCAGCTGGGCATGGGCCCTTCAGGTGGCTGAAAAATGAGGGGCAGGAGGGACACGTGGAAGCAGGACCCTTTCTGCCCTGGTGCGTCCAGGCAGCTGTTTCCAACCTCCCCTCTGGGCTGGGATAGAGGGATAACTGTGGGATCTGATGCCTGGATGGGATAAAACCCAAGAGCTCTGAGCTGTGTTTTCGATCTCAGCCCAAATCCAAGGACAAAGCAGGTAAAACCAGAAGGATTTAGTGTGACCACAAAAATGAGCAGTACCGGGGCTGAGTTTTCCTGAAAGCAGCATCTTTTTTTTGTTGGCAAAATTGATTCTACCTCAGATATCTGGGCTTTTCCTCTGTGCTCAAAACTCCCTTTTCCAAAGGCTTGGAAGCAGCCTTGGATGGGGGAGGTTGTTAGATGTCAGATCAGTAATTATTGGGTCAGAACCACCTTGTGGGGAGTCTATGTGTGTGTGTGTGGAGGGGCAAGGGATGGGTGGAACCTCAAGGAGGTGGGGTGGGGTCGTGAACCCCATGGCAGCCTCTGGAATACACATGGAGAAGCCCTGGAGTAGCTGCCAGTCACACACAGCCCAGGAAAAGTTCACCACCCCACAGCTCCTGCAGCTTCTGACCCAGCAGGGATGGTGAGGACACTGGCCTAGAACACCCCCCAGCTCACAGGGACAGTGAAGACACTGCCCTAGAACACCCCCCAGCTCACAGGGACAGTGAGGACACTGCTCTATAATACCCCACAGCTCACAGGGAAAGCAGCATTTTGGGGTTTTTTTATTGGCAAAATCGATTCCGCCTCGGACATCTGGGCTTTCCCTCTGCACTCCCAGCTCCCTTTTCCAAGGGCTTGGAAGAGCAGCCTTGCAGAGGGGAGGTAGAGCAGCACCTTGGGCACTGAGGAAAAGCTTTGACATCAGCCAGGCTGACACTGGAGCTGGACCAGGGCCCCCCTTCCTGTGACAACTTAACGGAGCTTTGCCAATCCAGGGAGACATCCCAGACTTCCAGGAATGTGCCGAGCTCTTATCCAGGTCATTTGCTTTTTAGGCCTGACAGGGGCCCAGGCAGCTTTTCTTCTGCCCTCCGGCTCCTCCCGTGTTTGCAGCTGCCTCCCAGAAGCAAAGAGAAAAAAGTTTGGAAGCCTCTTTTTGCTTCCAGGGTGAGGGAGGCGGGAAAAGAGCTCAGGGAAGTGCCCGGGAATTAGGAAAAGGTCTACAAAGAGATTTTATGGGAAGACTCTGCCTTATGAGGTTGTTAAAGGAGCAATCTGTTTGCTTTTGGGATTTTTGGGATTAGGAAAGAGTACACAAACCTGTTTTATGAGAGGATTCTGACTTGGTTTTCGAATAAAAATCTGATTTCTGGTCTTTTGGACAGACCTAGACTTGGGACCACAGGATGAGGATCAAGAGTGGATCCTGGACATGGTTTAGGAAAGAAAAAGACATGTATTTTCACCTGAAGGAGATACTCAGTCACCAACTAAAACAATTTAGTTCTATCTCAACATTTGTAGGGCAAAATGTGGTTGTTTTGAGTAATCCTAATGGCCAGGAATTAGGAAAAGGTCTACAAAGAGGTTTTATGGGAAGACTCTGCCTTATGAGGTCGTTAAAAGAGAAATATGTTTGCTTTTCGGATTTTTGGGATTAGGAAACAGTACACAAACCTGTTTTATGAGAGGATTCTGAGTTGGTTTTTGAATAAAAAAATCTGATTTTTGTTCTTTTGGACAGACTTCTGGATTTGGGATCACAGTGGCCAATGGTCAGGAGTGGATCCTGGACATGGTTTAGGAAAGAATAAGACATGTATTTTTACCTGAAGGAAATACTTGGTCACCAACTAAAACAATTTAGTCCTATCTCAACATTTGTAGGGCCAGAAAGGTCTGGTTTGGGGAATCCTAATGCCCAGGAATTAGGAAAAGTTCCACAAAGCTGGGATATGGGAAGACTGTGGTTGATGAGGTTGTTAAAGGAGAAATCTGTTTGCTTTTTGGATTTTTGGGACTGGGAAAGAGTACACAAACCTGTTTTATGAGAGGATTCTGACTTGGTTTTTGAATTAAAAAAATCTGATTTTTGGTCTTTTGGACAGACTTCTGGATTTGGGATCACAGCACCCAATTGTCAGGATGGGATCCTGGACATGATTTTGGAAGGAATAAGATACATATTTTTACCTGAAGAAGATGCTTGGTCATCAGCCAAAATAATTGAGCTTTTGATGACTCTGGTGCTCAACTGACCCTCTGAGCACCTTGATTTGGCAGGAATTGAAAGGACCTAAGGGATTAAAGGAATTGTAAGTGGTGGATCCCTAAAGAAATCTTTCAGAAAAACTGTTCCATTTCTCTGGAGGCTTCCACGGGAGGGTTTTCATGAACCTCCAAAGTCCAGGAAGGCTGGTGAGGAAAGGAATAATCTGCATTTTCAGTCGCGGCTTATCGTAGACGGGTTGGCTGACACAGATGTTGAGAGAAGTTCACGGACTCATGGAATGGTTTGAGTTGGAAAAAATCCTTGAAGATCATCTCATTCCACCCCCTGCCATGGGCAGGGGCACCTTCCACCATCTCAGGTTGCTCCAGCCTGGCCTTGGACACTTCCAAGGATCCAGGGACAGCCACAGCTTCTCTGCCGAACTTGTGCCAGGGCCTCCTCACCCTCCCAGCCAACAATTCCTTCCCAATATCCCACCTAAATTCCTTTCTTTCAGTGTGAAGCCATTCCCACTTGTCCTGTCCCTGTGTAGATGGGAGGAGTTGGCCTGGAAAGGCATGAAAATGATGAAGGGGTTCACAGACTCTTGGAAAATAAATCAGGATAATCCACCCCTATCTCATTTTTGGAGGAAAACATTCTGATCTCCAGCTCCCAGAGATGGATTTCCCACCCTTTCTCCAAGAATTTCACTCCAGCCCTCAACTTTGTCTACTCCAAAGCCCCATATTAGTGGTTTTTTAACATCCTTTGTCAAGAATATTTCATATTTCTGCAACATTGAGCTCCAGCTCAATCCAAAATACAAACCGAACATCTTTCCTGGTGATGTGATGTTGTAGCTTTTGCTCCTTTTGTTGGATCCAACAAAGAAGCAAAAGGGAAACACAAACTGATGAAGAAAATGAAAGCAGTGGAACAACTCCAAAGCTCAAAACTAATTGGAAAAAAAAAAAAAAAAACCACGTTTGGGTTCAAGTTCTGGGCACAAATTCAGGATGGCTCTGATTTTGTTTAGATGGGGTGGCCCATTCCCATGGGTTTTTTTTAGGATCACTCCACTAATGAAGGCTGGAAGAGAAACACAAATGCGGGGAAAGTCTTTTATGCATCTAATGGCTCTTAATTTCCACAGTAAATGCCTAATGTTTAACGAGGGTTTTATTCTTTCCCAATTTACATGTTTATAGTTCACTTTTGTGGCTGCTCACGAGTAATTAGGGGGAAAAAACAACCCAGCCAAACAAAGGCTGGGCACTTCTTTTAGAGAAATATCGGATCGAAAGAAAGTCAGGAAGAGGTTTGAGTAATGAATAAAATAAAAGGGAATGGAAAAAATGGGGTAAAGTGACACCGAGTGTGAATTTGGAGGGATTTTTCTCAGTTAGGAGAATATTTGCGAATAACTCAGAGGGGAAAGGTCCCAAATCACTGCAAGACATGAGATTTTGGGATGTGTTGGTTGTTGCTCAGTCCTGTTCGTGCAGCTTTGTCCAGAAATAAAATGGAGAGAAGCCCTGGAATCCAAGATTCCCATTGAGGATTCACATCTTTTCCAGTCAAAAGGAATCTCGCAGGTGAAAAGCGAAAGCGAAAGCTTCGCTGAAAGCGAAGCGATGGCAGAAATAAATCCTCCCAAATTCAGAGATTAAGAGAGTTTTTAGGCACTGGAATTATAGGAATTATAAATCCTAACCTTTTTATTTGCACTCAGTGATGGCTGCGACTAAAGGAGAGTGAAAATTAAGGGTTAAATCCAAGGAAATTAAGGGTTAAATCCAAGTGGAAAGAGGAGTTTTGGAGAATTGTTTGCTGCAACACGACCTGGATGTTGTTGCTGATCAAAACCATAGGAAAGGCCAAGTCTGTGGCTCTGAAGGGAATTGAGTTCCCAGGCAGATATTCACAAAGTCATTTATTTTGCTGGCCCAAAACCTCCCTCCCAAACACAATAATTGGGTGTTTAACCTTTACCTTGATGGCAGAAACTAGTCCTGCTCTTCTTTTTCTCCAGCTCTGCCCACGGCTGAAGCCTGTGGGAAATGGTAAATATAATTTATATTTGTGTGTCTGTAAAGTCTGGATGTGCATCCAGGCCAGGGATCCCTCATCCAGCAGCAAATTAATGGATCAGATTCCTCTTAATTCCTACAGATCATCACTGGTATCAACAGTCAGGTTTATCTCATGAATGAGGGTTGTCCCTTATTCCAGAGGAGCCACCAAGTTGATCAGAGGGAAGGAAAGGCCGAGAGAATTGGGAATGTTCAGCCTGGAGAAGGATCCAGGGTGAGCAAATTGCAGCCTCCCAAAAAGGAGCCTATGGGAAAGATGGAGAGAGATTATTTCCAAGGGATGGAGTGACAGGACAAGGGGGAATGGCTTCAAACTGACAGAGAGCAGGGTTAGATTGGAGAGCAGGAAAAAAAAAATCTTCCCTGTGAGGGTGGGGAGGCCTTGGCCCAGGTTGGGCAAAGAAGCTGTGGATGCCCCTGGATCCCTGGAAGTGTCCAAGGACAGGTTGGACAGGGCTTGGAGCAAGAAAGAAGAAGACACAAGGTTTTGGAGTGATCTAATTGCTCATTCAGGTCTCTAATACCTAATTCAGGTTGTCCCTTCCAGTACCTGAAGGAAGCCAACAAGAAAGATGAAAAAGGACTTTTTACAAGAGCATGGAGTGACAGAACAAGGAGAATGGATTCAAATTGACAAAGAGTATGCTTAGATGAGATATTAGAAGGAAGTTCTTGGCTGTGAGGGTGGAGAGGCCCTGGCCCAGGTTGGGCAAAGAAGCTGTGGATGCCCCTGGATCCCTGGAAGTGTCCAAGGTCAGGCCGAACAGAGCTTGGAGCAACCTGGGCTAGTGGAAGGTGTCCCTGCCCACAGCAGGGGGTGGAACTTTGAGGTCCCTTCCAACCAAACCATTCCATAATTCCATGATTCTAAGAGGAAAGCCAGATGGAAGCACATGGAAGTGACTTCAACACAGTTTTCACCCTCTGGCTGGGACTTCCAACCTCACCAGTCCAATGGGAAGAACAATCCCTGGAAAGCAGAAAGGAGCTCATGTAGTGCAGAAAAGCCTGGAGATAAATCAGCTCTGGAGGTAAAATGTGCAGTGTCCTCCTCTCACTTCAAATTCCTGCCCTGGTGCAGGCCAGGATCCTGTCCCTGGATTCATGGAATTCCATCTTCAGCAGAGGTTGGGCAGAGAAGCTGTGGCTGCCCCTGGATCCCTGAAAGTGTCCAGGGCCAGGCTGGAGCAACCTGGGCTAGTGGAAGATGTCCCTGCCCATGGCAGGGGTGGAATGAGATGCTCTTTAAGGTCCCTTCCAAGCCCCAAAATTCCACGATTATAGCAGAGCTCAGAGAAAGAAAAGGAGCATTTCCATCAGCAGAAAAGCTCTCGGCAGTGACAGCTCTACCACTGACAGCTCTCCAACTTTTCAGCTCGCTGCCTTCCGGGGTCTTCACCGGAGGCACGAAGTTGGTAACTTCACAAACATCTGAAAAAAGGAGAAGTTGGGGAAAAGTACAAATGAGTTTCACCTCGGGTTTAATGACTGTAATTTTCTCTTGTAACGGTAATTTCGGTAATTAATGGCTGCCTCCTTCTATTGTCGCAGTATTTGGAGACGACAGAAAAAAAAAAAAGAAACAAAACAGGAGTGTTTTTGTTTCAGTGACAAAAGGAGAAGATGAGCTGCTGAATGCCGATGGGGAATGTTTGGTGGGAGGAATAAGGACTGATAACAAGTTTCGTGCTGTTGTTTCCCGGCTGGTTTATCTCTGTTTTACTGCGGGAACAACGATCCGATGGGATGCCCCAAATCCTTCTCTTCCAAGGAGTCCCGGTGGTTTCAGCACCCTCAGGAGGACACCCCAGGACAGCCGCGAGATGAAAAGGGGGGGGGGGGGGGGGGGGGCGTGGGGTCGATTTAAAAGGTCTTAATTTTCAAAGTTCAAAGCTTTTGGCTCTTCCCGGATTTCAGAGCAGATCCCTTAAACTCTTAAAGCAGTCCCTTCTTTCCTGATCCCATGGAAGTGCTCGTGGTCTCCTTGTGGTTTAAACCAAAGCTTGGCCTATGGGAATCCCACCACAGGTGGGGGAGGGTTTTTTGTGGTTTGGGGGTTTGGGGTTTTTTTTAAGTTCCAAGTGAAATCTCCAACGTATTTTGATAGCAAGAATATAAATAATAATTAATCTAATTATTATTATTATCATCATCATCATTATTACTATTATTACTATTATTATTGTTATAAAACATGTGAACTTTTTGGATCCCTGCCCAGCGATGAATATATATATTTATATATATTTTTATATATTTATATATATTTATATAATTTATATAAAATTATATATATTTATATATTATATATATTACATGTATTTATAGATATTTATATTTATATTTTTTTATATATATATATGCCCATGGCAGCACTTCCTAAAGGATATTATCCCAAATAATCTCTGGAATGAATCCATGGCTGAGCAGGGAGTTGTCCCAGAGTTGGCCAGCTCTGCTCACATGGGGATCAACTTCTTCTCTTCCCTGTTCTGTGCTTAAAAATGAGCCACTGGATTTGCTGGCAGAGGGTTATTCAGGTGAACATCCAACTCCACATTCAGCTGGAGGCTTGTTTGGTGTCTCCAATCCAAACGAACTCATCTCCAAGACGTGGATTTGTTTCTGAGACTGAACCTGCAACCTGCAACCATCCCAGAAAAATAAACATTATTATTGCTATTATTATTATTATTATTATTATTATTATTATTATTATTCCATACATCCCTGGTCCCACAACAGGGTCATGGACTCCCAGAGGTCCCTCTGGAAGCACAATGTGATTATTTTTGCATTTTATGCATTCACCACCTCATTTCTCCGGGGGGAGGTCGAGTTTCATCTTTTGATGGTGTCTTTTTTTCCCCCCTTTTTAACTTGCCAACTGATTTCTGTTTGTTCCTCACCCTCATTGCCGAGGAGGGAGGATGCTCATGACTCTGTGTCATTTTTTATTCCCTTTCTGGCACCAGGGACTGGACTCCAAGCTTTTTTGTACCTTCCTTAAAACCAACTCCAGGCTTCCAGTGACAAAATACACCTGGCAAAGGGTTCCAGGAGCCTGGCCAGGTACATGTGCCATGTTTTTGGCTCGTTCTCCCCATTTCTTTGCTGCCATGTGTTTGTTTGCTGCAGAAATGGCCAAAAGAAGCATTTGAGCATTTGTTTTAACCAAGTTTTATTCCAAGGCTCAGAGACTAAACTCAGGAAGAGGCTTAGAAACGAAGCAGGAGGAGCTTGCTGCCTTAAAAAGAATTTTTTTTCTTTGGTTTTAAAAGCTCAAATACTTAGAAAAAAATGCTTCCTAGATGAGGCTAATCTGCAATTTGCCTTCTGAAAAGTGCTCCTTTCCTCTAGGGATGGAAATGTGGGAACACTCGGAGCCTCAGCCCTGCAAAATCCACCTTTTTAACAAAGGTTTGAGCCCACACAGCTGATCTTCCACCAGGGCTGGACCAGGACTTGGTGCCCATTTCTCCCTCTGACTCAAGGGGTTCAGTCATTGAACTGAGAGATTTGTTGGGAGATCTCTCTTGTTCCTGTGGAGAAAAGGATGTTTGGACACCAGCCATCCACATCCCTGGTTTTTGGCCAGTCCACAAGGGAGCATTTGCTTCATCCATAAAGTTTTTGCATCCCAGGCATGGCAAACCCAGGTTTGTGTCGGCTGGGAATGGTCTTCCCAAGGTTGGACACGCTCCATTTCTGGCTGGGAAGCTCATCCTGGCTCCCAACACTGACATTCCAGGGCTGCTGCCTCTTCCATACTCTCAGCTGAGCACGGTGGGAAAAGCTCTGGAGTCCCATTTCACTCCATTCCACTTGGTTTGCTCCAGTCATGGCCCATCCTCTTCCTCTTCCAAGGCAGAAAGTTGGCTGTTCTCTTCCCCCCAAAAAAAAAAAAAAAGCAGCAGCAGGACTCCAGCTTCCCTGGGGAAGCCAATTCCCTACATGCCAGGAGAAGGGATGAGCTCCTGCCTGTGGTGGGATCTCACTTGCTTTGCCTTCCCACAGCCCTTGGTCCCAACTCTTTGTTTTGAGGCTGCCCAGATGAAGAGCAGTCATTAACTGTGCAGAAGATGGAATTCCATGAATCCAGGGACAGGATCCTGGCTTGCACCAAGGGGGGAATTTGAAGGGAGAGGAGGACATTGCACATTTTAACTTCAGAGCCAATTTATCTCAAGTCTTTTCTGCACTACGTGAGCTTCTTTCTGCTTTCCAGGGGTTGTTCTTCCCCGTGGATAGGTGAGGTTGGAATTTTTGGGGTTGGAAGGGACTTTAAAGACCATCTTGTTGCACCCCCTGCCGTGGACAGGGACACCTTCCACTAGCCCAGGTTGCTCCAACCCGGCCCTGGACACTTCCAGGGATCCAGGGGCAGCCACAGCTGCTCTGCCCAACCTGTGCAGAAGATGGAATTCCATGAATCCAGGGACAGGATCCTGGCTTGCACCAAGGGGGGAATTTGAAGTGAGAGGAGGACATTGCACATTTTACCTCCAGAGCTGATTTATCTCCAGGCTTTTCTGCACTACATGAGCTCCTTTCTGCTTTCCAGGGTTTATTCTTCCCCTTGGACTGGTGAGGTTGGAAGTCCCAGCCAGAGGGTGAAAACTGTTGTTGAAGTCACTTCCATGTGCTTCCATCAGGTTTTCCTTTTAGAATCGTGGAATAATAGAATGGTTTGGTTGGGAGGGACCTCAAAGATCATCCAGTTCCACCCCCTGCCGTGGGCAGGGACACCTTCCACTAGCCCAGGGTGCTCCAAGCCCTGTTCGGTCTGACCTTGGACACTTCCAGGGATCCAGGGGCAGCCACAGCTTCTCTGGGCAATCTGGGGAAGGGCCTCCCCACCCTGGGAAAGGAAAAGAGGGGAGAAGAGGAGAGGGAAGGGAAGGTTTGGGAAGGGAAGGTGAGGTTCGGAGAAGAGAGGAAGGAAAGGAAAGGAAAGGAAAGGAAAGGAAAGGAAAGGAAAGGAAA
>NW_020884936.1:3153906-3161199 GCF_003945725.1 Corapipo altera
AAGGAAAGGAAAGGAAAGGAAAGGAAAGGAAAGGAAAGGAAAGGAAAGATGCCACATGCCTTTTGTTAACAGCAGTGCTGGCTCATTGCTTTGCTTTCCTGACCTACTTACTCCCTCCTGCTCTGCATCATCCTACAGAAATGTTTTGGAAGGGGCCTCGTGTTGAACTGCCAAGACCTGGCTCAGAGCATTGCCTTGGAGACCTGACTTTAGCTTTGGAGACTAAGAGGGCAGGAGCAGGAGAGGGGTACCATGTGCAGGAATGAGAGGAATCCCAGGATCACTGAGGTTGGAAAAGATCTCCAGGATCATCCAGTCCCCCCTGTGCCCGATCTCACCTTGTCCCCCAGCCCAGAGCACTCAGTGCCACGGCCAGGCCTTCCCTGGACACCTCCTGGGATGGGGACTCCAAACCTCCCTGGGGAGCCCCTTCCAATGCTTAACAACCTTTTCCATGAAAAAATTCCTCCTGATGTCCAACCTGAGCCTCCCCTGGCACAGCTGGAGGCCATTCCCTCTCCTCCTGTCCCTTGTTCCCTGGAGCAGAGGTCAACTCCCACCCCTACAACCTCTTTTCAGGTGATTAAAGGTGATTAAACCACCTGAAAGGACCAGGAGCTCTTCAGAGGGGAGAGGGAAGGCAGGAATCTCCTCATCCACCATCTCTCCATGGACCACACCCCACCAACAACCTCCTGAGGAAGGTGCAAACCTCCAAGTGGTTCTAGATTTGGGCAAAGGGACCTTCCACTGCCCCGCTGTGAGGAGCAGCAAGGCAGCAGGACACCTGCCCAGAACGAGGTGAGGAAAAATCTAGTTTAATAATCTATTTTTTCCCCTTTTCTTTCTCAAGAATTCTCAAAAAAGAAGTGTAAAATCACCTTGCAGAGAGCACAGGACCCAAAGGGCTCAGCCAACACCACCAGGATGCACCCACGGAGCAGGGAAGGGTGGGAGCTGGTGGGAGGCTGGAGAAGGGGATGAAGGTAAATCCCAAGCCATTTCTATCCCATAATATCACTGCAACTGCAGTTCCCCGTGGCAGAAATGGGAACAAAAAGATGTGTGGTTGAGCTCAAGCTTTTAAAAACAATTCCCCCCCTCCCCCAAACAAAAAAAAAACAAACTCAAATAATGCATCGAATTGTGGGTTGAACCAAACCTGTAATAAACCTTTCGTTTCCTTGTCTCAGCTTTTTCCTAAAAATAAAGGCTAATGGAGGTCAAATTTGAAATATTCACTTCAAACCTCCCCAAAAAAAGGAAGCATTTTGTGCTGAAATTAGCAATCAAAATCCATTTCACTGCCTCCAGAAAAAATAATAAAAAAAAATTCCAATATATTTTTTTTTGTTGTTGTGTGCTTTTAACCAAAATGTTTTGCTAAACCCAGCCAGGATGAACAAGCATTTCTGGTCAGGCTGAAGAGATTTTTATTTCTTGATTTTTAGTTATTTTATTTTTTTTTTCCCAGGGAGATAAAATATCCTACCGAATGTGTGCATGAATTTATTACGCTTTTTTTGGCTGTAAATACAAACACTGCTTTCTGCCCACCAAAAAAAAAAAAATATATATATATATATAAAATAATAAAAAAAGCACAAGCTACGATTTAAAAACAAACAAAAAAAAATTATTTATAATAACACTGGAAAGTTGGGCTTCGTGCCTGGCAGAGAAAATAATGTCAATTATCCACACAAATAGCTTTGCAAACCTCTCAGTGCCTGCTTTCTGCATGAGCAGCTCGATTCAGAGAAATTAGAGATGGGAAAAGATCTGATTAGAGTATCTCATCTACCTCACTGCCAGCAAAGCTTTGGCCCCCACTGGGTGTTTTCTAGTTAGGTTTGCCCAGGCTGGATTTAAAATGATGGGGGTCTCAAGGGTAGCCTGGCTTTTTTTTTTTTTTTTTTTTTTTTGGGTCTATCTCATTGTTAGGAGGCAGAAATATTGGAATTCTGCTGTGAAAAACACGGACTTGGAGGCTGGTGGCTGGAAAAGCCTCTCACATGGACTCGACTGAAAGCCAGAGCTGCCTGGGCTCGGCTTTGCAGATCTCCTGAGCCCTGGGGATGGGGTTGCCATCAGCCCTTGATGGCCTGGCAGGACTGCTCCTCCTTCTCCTTTCTTTTCTCCCTCTGCGCTGCTTCTGTGCCAAAAAATATCCCAGTGGGAGCTGTTTCCATCTTCCACCCCTGGGCTCTGTGCCCGTGGCCCTGCCCAGTCCCTCTTGCAGCCCAGCTGGTTTGATCCCTGGTAGATGTTGCTCTGCCATGGATTGGGGGTCCCAACTGAGCTGTTCCCATGGTGGATTGACCTCCCTGGGCACCACATCCACGTGGAAAGCCAAAATTCCCAGAATGGGGCACCCAACCTCTGCCAGCTCACGGGAGACCTTCGGCATGAGCGTCCTGTGAGAATTCCCGGGGTTCCCAGGGGACAGCAGGGATCTGGTCACGGCCCCAAACCTTCCAGAGCTCCAGGAGGGTTTGGACAACGCTCTGAGGGATGGGGTGGGATTGTTGGGGTGTCCTGGGCAGTGCCAGGGGTTGGACTGGATGGTCCTTGTGTGTCCCTTCCAGCTCAGGATCTTCTATGATTCCATGATCTACACTTCCCGAGCTCCTCCACACTGAAAGGCCCTTTCCGACATGGATGAGGTCTCAAGGAGACACAAATCTCTGGAAAGTTCCAGGTCATCCTCTCGGGTTGCCTGTGCAGTTGTTCAGCCAAAGGAGCCAACACATCCCTCTCATCCCCCTCCCATGGCAACTTTTGGCTCCTCCATGGATTGATTTCTGGTGGAACTCCCCTGCTGACACTCAGCCTGGAGCAGGAGAGTTTTATACATGGGATATGAGGGAAAATTCCTTCCTGGAAAGGGTGGTCAGGCATTGGCACAGCTGCCCAGGGCAGTGGTGGAGTCCCCATCCCTGGAGGGATTTCAAATCCTTGTGGATGTGGCACTTGGGGACATGGGGCAGTGGTGGCCTTGGCAGCGCTGGGGGATGGTTGGACTGGATGATCTAAGAGGTGTTTTCCAACCTAAATGTTCCTATGATTCCATATGGAATTATGGTCCCTGCTGAGGCCGGGCTTGAAAAATCCAGACTCCAAAGGTCCCAAATCTGGGATGTGGCTCCTGCTGGTGGTGCCTCACATTCCCTGTGGCAATAATTCTGCCCCCCCCCCCCAAGGACAAACCCTCCCTGCTCCATTCCCACCTTGGAGCAGCCCAGCCATCCCTGCAGGGGATGTAATTTATATTCTCTCTAATTGATCATCTTTCCCCAACACCTCATTTATTTATCATGGTTTTATTCCTCTCCAATTTATTCCTACCCCCTCACTCCATTTCACTTTTCAATTCTCTTATTCCTTTTGGAATAACTAACACTTTAATTTTAATAACTGAGGAAGATGCTGCAGGTTGTAACACTAGAGAGGAGAAAGAAAAAAATAATAACACAAGATGCTGCTGCAATCCCATCCTGGGACTTCCTCATCCAAACTCATCTTGATGGATGGTAAAGAGAAGAGGAGAGATGTGCTAAAGCTTTATTTACCCAGCAGCTCCTCCAGGATCTCAGCAATCAGCTTTGGAATTTGATAGGAACTGCCTGCCCGTGGCTCCCATCCAGCCAAAAACAACTCTGACAGCAAAACCCTGTCACATCCCTTTGAAAGGTCACTGTAACCGAGCTCCCTCTATCAACTTATCACTTCTTTGCTTAAACCAGCTTAAAGAGAGGCTTCCCACGGTGAATTAGGGTTGAACAGCGTGTTTTTCTCTGATAAGCACAATCCACGGGGCCTGAGACACTCTCTGCTCCCAAAATTGCTCTTTGGTGAGGCCCCAAGTTATCAGCAGGGATCAAAATGCATCTGCTCCTCCTCAGGGCACATCAGCAGCTGCTGGGGTAAAGAAGATTTCCTGGGTGTCTTGTTTTGGCCAAAAATGCAGTTCTCTCCTCGCTGCTTGTATGCAGAGGTGTCACAATTCTACGAATTTCGGTTGCAGGGGACTTAAGAGGTCATTTGGCTGAGCCCCTGCAACAAGCAGGGACATCTTCCACCAGAGCAGGTTGCTCAGAGCCCCATCCAACCTGACCTGGGTTGTTTGCAGGGATGGGCAATGCACCAGTTCCATGGGCCAGGGTTTCACCACCTTCACTGTAAAAAACGTCTTCCTTATTGTGGCAGGATAGTCCCACCCTGAGCAGTCCCAAGATCCCATCCAGCTGTTGATCCAGCTGTTAATCCAGCTGTGAATCCAACCATCCTGCTGGATCAACTGCTGGAGCCAGGGTGTGAAACAAGAGTCAGTTCTAAGAGAGTTAACTAAGATGGGCCCCCTAACATCTACTCTGCCTGAGCTACCAAGACTCGTTCTGTTCTGCCAATGAACCAAAACTTAGAAGAATGCTAGAAGCAGCAAACAACAGGCCTAGGGGTAATAAATTAGGATAAGGTAGAGATTTGAATAGGGGAAATAGGCCTGGAGCCAAGGCTTTCTCCAAGCTTCAGTGAGAGGGTCGAGAACAATGGAAAGGTAGAGAGGTCACACCGATGGAGATGAGAAGAAGACCCCAAAATCCGGGCTGAAGGCTGGAACCCCCACTGAAATTGGGGGACCAAGAAAAGCACCACCCTGAACCCAACTCAGAAGAGAGATTATAAGGCAGAATAACAATTTAAGAAAATAATACAATAAATACCATTATACAGACAAACAATTGGTTTTAACCCACAAAACCCAAATGTATAACCCAGCACCCTGGGGCATGAACAGAGGGGTGTTCGTTGGGCCCCCTGAGTCCAAAGGAAAAGGAGAGGGGAAAAACCTGTTGGTGAGAGCGCTGGTGCAGTCTGGTCAAGAGTGGTGGTTGCAGTCTTCCTCTGGATCCCATGAGTGGTTAAAAAAGTCCCAAAACTCCGAGATTATATATCCTCAGGTTCAGGCAGGAATGCCCAGTGCCTCCCTCAGGGTGGGGAGTTCCACAATGGGTGTGAGGACAGGAACACCCTCCTATCTCACAGTTCCATGGGTGTGAGGACAGGAGCACCCTCCCATCTCACAGACCTCTTAACACCCAGTTTACAGCCTGAGGAGTCAGGGCTGCTCTGGGTAGAGGGTGTAAATGGTCTGTTGAGAACAGTTTCTGGGCAATGGCATGGAAGGCTCTAGAATCCACAGTTTTGGGTTACGCCCATCCAGTGATGAACTGGGCCCAGCTGTTCTAACCAGGACATACAATCATAGGAATATGTATAAGAATCAAATATGAAAATTGTATAAAACCCCTGATTTTTGTGTGATACCTCTGAGTAAGCTTTCTGTGGCGCAAACCACACTTGCTCCCAATGTTGTAATAAATACCATTGCTGTTCAAAAGATCCAAGGTCTCTGAGAGGTTCTTCGTACCTGAATTTTGGCTTCAGTGTTAACTCTGCTAAAACCATCCTGGCTCATCCCACTTGGAACACACCCCCTGCTCTTGGAAGTCTGAGGTGCCAGAGGAGCCGGGAGCTGGCCTGGGAAGGTGGGACTGGCACTCAGTCACTTTATCCTAGAAAATCCAGTCCCCTCTCCTGCAGTCAGGATTTTTTGACACAATCCTTCCTGGGGGAGGGCGTGGAGATTCCTGCCTTGGCTGGGGACACCCCCAAGGTGACTCCTCGGAGTTCCATCACATCTCTCCTTCATAATCATTTCTTTTTGCCAGCTTTCATATAACTGCTGCAATAATTGCTTTGTCACAGTGCACTAGACCACTTCATGCTCTATTAGACTCTACCAGTAGATTTTTAGTGCTTATGTTGTTTTAGTGTTTATGTCGTGTAGGAAATAGTTCTGATTAAGGTTTTTTTGTCTGATCGTTCATATAAAATAAAATGTTCATTTTATATGCATATTCTCATTTCACCATCATTAAGACCTGTGGGACAAAGTGGTTTAATCCCTCTGTAAATCTTTTAAATTTAAAACAGTGACAAAATCCGGGGCTAAGATGGGATTCAGCCTCCCCTAAACCCTTCCCTGAGAAGGGGTTTAGAAAGCCAGGGGGTCCTTCCTGCACCTCGAGACTCACCAGCAAGACTTTGCTTTTTAGAACTTTGTCTGAGCCTTCCACTCTCCTGTGACACTTGTACCTAAATAAATATCTATATAAATAAATATCTCTATATATACAGATATATATTATATATTAGATAATATTTATATTATATATAATATATGCTATATCTATAATATATAATATATATTATATATTATAGTAATTTATTATAATATTATAATACATATTATTATAATATATATTTTAATATTATAATTATACATATTATATGTATTGTAATAATATATATCTATAAATATATCTATATAAATATATCTATATAAAGAAATATTTATTATATATAATAGATATCCTGGGTTTATAGGAGTAAAAATTTATGGAATTTAAAAAATCCCATATTTATAGGAGTAAAAAATTATGCAACATATATAAATATATATCTATCTATATAAATAAATACCTATAATATATATTATATCTGTATAAATAAATATCTATTATATATCTATATAAATAAAAATTTTTTTCCTTATATCTAATCTCAATCAACCCCCTTTTAGCTCAAAACCCCTTGTCCTGTTGCAACAGGACAAAGTTTGTCCCCATCTTTCTCCTGGGCCTCCTTCAGGTGTTGGAATATCTGTGAGTCCCTCACATCCCACCTCGTTATCCCGGTCCTGATGATGCTCTGCTTCGCCTCTGTGTGTCCCAACCTGTGTCCTCCAAGTTCACCATCAACCCACATCACTTTTTGGGTCATCCCTGATGCCCCACAGACCGACTGTTAATGGCTGTAAACTCCCAGGAGAGCTGAACTTCCCTGGAAGTTGTTTTTCCAAGCTCCTGGGATCCAGAGGAAGACTGCAGACCACCACTCTCAACCAGACTGAGACCACCACTCTTGACCAGACTGCACCAGCACTCTCACCAACAGGGTTTTCCCTTCTCCTTTTCCTTTGGACTCAGGGGGCCCAACGAACACCCCTCTGTTCATGCCCCAGGGTGCTGGGTTATACATTTGGGTTTTGTGGGTTAAAACCAATTGTTTGTCTGTATAATGGTATTTATTGTATTATTTTATTAAATTGTTATTCTGATTTATAATCTCTCTTCTGAGTTGGGTTCATTTCCCCTGCTGGTTTACCTTCAAACCAGCACAGCTCTGCTCCTCAAGCTTTTCCTACCAAAGGATGGAGTGAGAGGGATC
>NW_020884936.1:3161209-3163997 GCF_003945725.1 Corapipo altera
CTGGCTCAGTTCCCCCAAATCCCAATTCCCCCGCCCTGATCCTGAGTCTTTGTAGCACATCAGTGCCCACTCAACAAGGACAATACATGTCCCTCCCTCCACATCCCAGGCTTGGCTTAACCAGGATCCAGCTTTTCTCCCAACAATTAAAAGCCTGAGCAGTTCCTGCACTTCAGAGCCAGGAATAAATGCAGCAGATCTAATCCTAGGACCTGTTCCAAGCTGTCCCTTTGTCACTCCTCCGCTGGGAAACCTTGGGGAGATCAGGCCTTTCCTCTCCTCAGCATCCCCTCTGACACAAACAAATCCCGGGGGAGGTTTTTGGGGCTCTTCTGAAGGTAAATCATGAAACTCTTGGTGATTTTATCAAGACCTTGAGGAATTAATTGCACAAAGATTCAGAGATTTACCCAGTGACCCAGATCCAACCTGGTATCTCCTCTAAAAGGTCATTTCTGTCCTCCTAAATGTCCCTGAATACCCCTTTGATGCCTTGGCCAAGCTGGAGGAGCAAATATGTCTCTTCCCGCCTCCTTTCCCATTTATTTACCATTGTTTATTCCTCTTCAATTAATTCCTATCCCTCACTTGATTTCACTTTTTAATTCTCCTATTCTTTTTTTAATAACTTATATTCTTACTAATTGACTGAGGAACTCAAGGGTAGGAGTATTTTTTTTTTCTTTTAATAATCCATTTTATTGCTGCTCCTCATTTCCTATTCTCTCGCTGTCCTGGCTCTCTGATGTAACCCAGGAGTGGATTTTCTCATTTCCACTCCCCCTGCTTGCAGCCAAAAAACTCATAAATCTGAGCAGGAAAATTAAAATAGCAATAGTAATGATGATAATGGTAATAATAATAACAAGAAAAGTGGATAAAGATGAAACTTTAACAGTCTGAAGGCAGAAAAATGGCCATTAACACCAGGGAGCTCTGACAGCTCATGTGGAGCCATGGATTGATCCAGAGATTTGTAAACATGAACATCCTCCATTGGACTCTGGAGGAGTCTTTATTTATTAAATTATTTATTAAAGTCTCCACATTTCAGGCACTTGAGCTCTTCTGAATAGTCAAGTCCTCCTGCTGGGAGAGGTTTGAGTGCCCAAGTGTTTGCTCCAAGATGTGGAATTCAGGGATTTGGCCCGTGGGTGTCACACAGTGAGGAGGATTTGGTGACTCCCAACCACCCAGCCCTTCTCCAATCCATCATCTGCCTTCAAAAGAGCATCCAAGAGCATCCTGGATTGTCCCAGCCCTGGTGTGGCAGCAGGACCAGGGCAGTGACCGTCCCCTGGGGTCAGTTTTGGGCCCCTCAGGACGAGGACATGAAGGGGCTGGAGCGTGAGCAGGGAAGGGAACGGAGCTGGGAAGGGGCTGGAGCAGCAGGAGCAGCTGAGGGAGCTGGGGGGGCTCAGCCTGGAGAAAAGGAGGCTCAGGGGGGACCTTCTGGCTCTGCAACTCCCTGACAGGAGGGGGGAGCTGGGGGGGGGGTCGGGCTCTGCTCCCAAAAAACAAGCAACAGGACAAGAGGGAATGGTCTCAAGCTGTGCCAGGGGAGGTTTAGGTTGGATATTGGGGAAAATTTCTCCATGGAAAGGGGTGTCCAGCCCTGGCACAGCTGCCCAGGGCAGGGGTGGAGTCCCCATCCTTGGAGGGATTTCAAATCCCTGTGGATGTGGCCCTTGGGGACAGGGGTCTGTGGTGGCCTTGGCAGCGCTGGGGGATGGTTGGACTGATGATCTCAGAGGGCTTTTCCAATCTTAAACGATTCCAGGATTCCGAGCTCTATAAAACACCTTCCAAGTGTCTTCACTGACCCACAAGTCAGGGCCAAACCTCCAGCATGGAAATATTTGCCACCCCCACCCCCCCAAACGGGGCGAGACCCACGCCCAGGAGTCTTCACCACCCCATGACTCAACCCTCCCACAGCTCCTTCCAGAACTGGTGCCTTCCAACAAACCTTTCCCCAACTCTGCCCATCGTGGGACACCCTTTCCCCCCTTTCTTCCAGCCTGAACCATGAACAGGATTAACACCTGCGTGGAAAAGGAGCCTGGAAACATTCCCGACAAACCGCTGCAGGTCTCTCTGCTTTTTATGGCTTTTATTACTCTTCTCCGACGCGGGTTATTGGCTCATTAGTATTTAAATCAGCTGATAATAAAGCGAGAGAGATTCCTTCTGACACGGGCTTTAATGGGACCGGTTGATGCCTTTTCTGTCCAACAAGCTGTGATTTTTCACAGAGCAGGGGCCGGGCGGTTCTGGAGGTGATGAATATTTTGCCAGGCACAAAGGGAGGATTAGGGAGCTCGTTGTGGGCCGGGAAAACGAGCTGTGAGGGAGCAACACCGGCGAGTGGCTTTTTTTTTTTTTTTTTTAAGGGCAATCCAGCGAGGGAGGAGAGCAGGGGGATGCGTTTTAAGCAGCTTTGATGGTGCAGGGACGCGGCCGCTGCCGTTTTGGGGGGTGAATAACGAGCCAAGTGTCGCAATTCTGAGTTAAAAAAGAGGCGGGATGGGGAGAGGAGAGGAAAAAGTGGGAAGATGGAGCGGTTTGGGGTTGTCTTCTCCCTCCCTGCCCGTTTAAACACTCATTTAAGCACTTGCTCTCAATTTAAACACTTGACTTGGCCCTTGTAGAGGAGAAAACAGCAGATTTACAGCTTTCCACTGGAGATCTTGCTTGTGATTTTGCCACCTTTGACATGGGGTTTTACGAGTCCTTTTCCATGGATTTGAGAAGTTTCAGGTCTTCACTTCAGAAATCCAAAAATTAA
>NW_020884936.1:3164007-3165598 GCF_003945725.1 Corapipo altera
TCTCTCTCTCTCTCCATTCCTGCAGGGAATTTGTATTTGTGGGGGGTGCCTGTGCCTGGAAAAGTGCCAGAATTCCTGGATTGAAATGCCCACCTGCCTCTCCAGCTGCTGAATCTGCCTCTTTATGTCACATCCAGCCCCAAGCTGGAAGCACTTAAACTCCCCAAAAGGGGGATGTTCTCAGATTCCTCCTCTCTCCCAGCTGGATAAAAGAGATCCAGGTGACTATTTAGGGTTAATAGAGGGAAACTGTTCTGGATTTTCTCCAGTGATGTGAGTCAATGAAGGAAAATCTAGTGGAAGGTGTCCCTGCCCATGGCAGAGGGTTGGAAGTAGGTGACTTTTAAGATCCCTTCAACCCAAATCATTCTGTGAATCTATGAAAGAAAATTACTAAAATCAAAACAAAACAATAAAAAAAAAAAAAGAAAAAAATTAGGATTAAAATCCCCAAAACTTCAACCTCAAACCCTCTGTGCAACTCTTCATTTCCAAATAAAAAGTCTTCAAAACACAAGTTCTTTGCCTTCCCGTGCAGCTCTTGCTGTGATAACACGACTTTATCCCACTCATCCCAGGACAGTGAAGAGCAGCAGTTGGAATGGGGGGAAAAAAACAATATATAATAAAATTATTAATATGGAAAGGAGGGTATTTTGTCACTGCCATCAGAGCCTGGAAGCATCATCCTGCTTTTCCAGGCCTTGGCAGCAGAGCTGGGCTGCTGTGGCCACGGAGCCACTCCTGCATCCCCATGTTGTTCTTCCAGGGAAAGCTTAATTAGTTGTCACAACTAATTAGAGCTGCAGTGCAAAAAGGGTGGTCTCCAGCCATTGGAATAACTTCTGGAATGAGATTCCACACTGGGATGGGTGATCAGGTGTGTGGGCATCTGCCCAAGGATTTGGGAGATGGATGTTCATGTTAAACCCTACAGATTTCTTGGATGGCCTTGGCCAAGGCTGGTGCTGCCCAATGGGATTCCTCTGGATAATCCCATCTGTGGCCCCTCAGCACCTTCCTTAAATGTCTGAGAAACGGAGAGGGGGATCCTCTGCTCTCCCAGGGCAGGAGAATTCCCATTTTCAGCCAAGAAAATTCCCCTCCCATCCTCTACCCCTTTGCCAGTTTGGTGCCCCTGTCCCGGGGGACACCAAGGTCAGGTGGGATCACAGTGGGAAAAGCAAAGGGATGATCCATCTTTTCTCTTGGCACCTGAAGCCTGTGGTGGAAAAGGGAAGAGTCCTCCTTTCTCAGGGATAAAAGAGAAACGAGCTGAGCCTCTTCCAAGCCCCTTCCCTGCTCCTGACAGAGGAGCAATCACATCCCAGCCTGGAGCAGCAGAAGGATGGCACCAATCCCACACATCCAGCAGCTGTTCTTCCCGAGGATGGAAGGCAGCAATCAGTCAAAATTAACACTCTGTGAATGCCTGAGGGAAGGGATCCTCACTGCCCACAAAAGGGAGGGGGAAAAAACAGCTGGAGAGAAGAGGGGATGAGGGAAAAGGGGGGTTTTCACCTCCCTTTTAATCACAGTTTGGGAATATCCGTGTTTAAACCCCTGCTCTGCCACATGTTTGTTGTGTTAA
>NW_020884936.1:3165608-3166306 GCF_003945725.1 Corapipo altera
TGTCCCAGGTCCCCACAGAGCAGAGCTCAGTGTCAACCCCTCCACAGAAAACCAGAGCACAGAGAGTCCCTCTCTGTTCTCTCTTCAGACAAATCCACGAGTCTGAATCTCTTCCCCCCCACGAGTTTGACTCTGGTTGTTTTTCTCCCTTCTGAACTCGGCAGAACAATCCCTGCTTTGCTTCCCTGCAGGATCTCAGACATCTCAGAGCTCCCTCCTCTCTCCGGACAGAGCCCGAGCAAACAACATCGATTATCCGGGTTCCTCTCCGAAAAGAAAGAGGAATGTTCTTCCCGGTGCTCCGTGTGCGGTGTGAGAGGGATCCCTGCCGAGAAAGTTCCGCAAATGAATAGAGACAGGCACCTCCCACCTTGGCAGCGCTTCCCGGCGCTTCCCGAGCCTCCCACAGTGGCATCGCTTCCCTAATCGCCTTCAGCAGCGTGGGCAGCAGCCACCCCCCTTCTGCTTCCCCGGATTCTTCTGCCAGGACAGATGTGGCCTCCCGGTCTTCCCATTTCCAGCAGGATTTGGGAGCTGAGACAGTTTTGTAAACACTAGGTTTTTTTCCTGGGAAATCCCAGGGATGCTCAGCTTTACTGTTCCTGCACAGCAAGGGAACCTTCATCCAGAAAAAAAGGCATTGCTGAGTTATGTTCTTCATCATTCCCAGTTCCTTGTTTCCTCTCCTCTCCTCTCCT
>NW_020884936.1:3166706-3170224 GCF_003945725.1 Corapipo altera
TCTTCCCAAACCTTCCCTTCCCAAACCTTCCTTTCCCAAACCTTCCCTTCCCAAACTTTCCCAAATCTTCCTTTCCCAAACCTTCCCTTCCCAAACCTTCCCAAACCATTCTCTTTCCCTTCCCTTTCCCTTTCCCTCCCTTTCCTTCCAATAGGTTTCTCTATCTATAAAAATACAGAATAATTAAGGTTGGAAAACCCCTCCAAATTAATCATCCAGTCCAACAATTCCCCCAGCACTGCCAAGGCCACCCCTGACCCTCATCCCCAAGTGCCACATCCCTGGAACCTTTCTGGGAATGGGTACTCCTCCCTTCCCTGTCCCAAGCCATGCTGAGGTGAGAAGCACAGAGCAAACCCGAGATCAGGGATTTGAGGAGCAAAAGGAACGACTTGGGGGGTGTTTTAATCGTTCCCCAAGAGTCTGGATGTGGCTCCAGGCAGCAGAGCCCTTCCTTCTGCCAGGGAGGGGGATACCCAAGGGATGGAGACCATGGAGCATTCCCTGAGGAATCCCATGGGGAATCCCACTGTCCCTGCACAGTGGGGTATCCCTGCATCAGCCAGCATGACATAAAAACCCCAAATCCCTTCCCTGTAACATTCCAGCCCCAGAGCTGCAGCTCACGGGCTCAGCCAGGAGTTTTATTTAAAATATGGATTTAGGGTTATTTAACACCTCGAGAAAGCGTCGAGGCAACGAGGCACGGAGTTGTTCCCAGAGGTGCTTTTATTAATTGGGGGGGAGAAAATGAGGGAAATTGGCCAAAGTTCATAAAGGGCACCCCACAAACTGGCCAAAAATGTTCCACCACAATCCTGACCCAGCCCAGACTGATCCACAGCACCGAAGCCAAAATCCAACCCCTGCAGCTCCCGAAGCCACCCCGAGCATCAGGAAAGGGGCAGGGAAAGAGGAGCAGAGGGAGCAAGAAGAGAGGAGGAGGAAGAGGGAGAGACAGATCCTGGAGCTGCCCCCGGGCCCTGGTGGCAGAGCAGCTCCCCCGAGGGCAATGGTAGGGCTGGCACAGGGGGCAGAGCTGGGCTGGGCTTGGATCTGCTCTGGGCACCCCCCAGGAGGGGTCTGTGACCCACCGGCCACTCTGGGGCTCCAGGGCAGGGGAGGGGCAGTGACCTCACTGTCCCTGCCAGTCTGGGCTGGGTGAGGGGCTGCAGGAGCTGTGGGGTGTTCTAGGGCAGTGTCCTCACTGTCCCCATATGAGCTGTGGGCTGTTATAGGGCAGTGTCCTCACTGTCCCCATATGAGCTATGGGTGTTCTAGGGCAGTGTCCTCACTGTCCCCATATGAGCTATGGGTGTTATAGGGCAGTGTCCTCACTGTCCCTGTGAGCTGTGGGGTGTTATAGGGCAGTGTCCTCACTGTCCCCATATGAGCTGGGGGTGTTATAGGGCAGTGTCCTCACTGTCCCTGCAAGCTGTGGGGTGTTATAGGGCAGTGTCCTCACTGTCCCTGTGAGCTGGGGGTGTTATAGGGCAGTGTCCTCACTGTCCCTGTGAGCTGTGGGGTAGGGCAGTGTCCTCCCTGTTCCTGTGAGCTGGGGGGTGTTATAGGGCAGTATCCCCACTGTCCCCATATGAGCTGTGGGTGTTATAGGGCAGTGTCCCCACTGTCCCTGGGAGCTGTGGGGTGTTCTAGGGCAGTGTCCTCACTGTCCCTGTGAGCTGTGGGCTGGTGAAGTTTTCCCGGGCTGTTTGTGACTGGCAGCTGCTCCAGAGCTTCTCCATGTGTATTCCAGAGGCTGCCATGAGGGACACGACCCCACCCCATCCCCGCGAGGTTCCACCCATCCCTTCCCCTTCCACACAAACACAGCAGGTGGTTGATTCAACCCATCAATCAAACAACCCGGGGAGATACAAATCCAGGCTCCAACACGCGCCCAAAGCGAATCAACAACGGGTTTCCAGGCTGGAAACCTCCACATTTTCCCAGGAAAGCCTCCCGCTCCTCCTAATTTCCTTGGGATTCTGTTTGCAGCCTTTTCTCTGCTGTGAGAAATAAGCTGTTCCATTTTAATTGGGAAGAATTTGCAGAAAGAACCGGTTTAAATGCATTTTGGGCCCGCCCAGAGTAAAGCCCAAAGACTAGAAGGAGATTAAAAATGCAGCGTTGCCCCTTCAAATCCGAAAAAAAAAAAAAAAATATCATTTCCGGATGCACAGTGATGGGATGTTGTTGTTTTTATTTTTCCTCTCTCAGAGGAAAGGTTTCAGCTTGTTGCTTCCCTCCCCTCGTTTTAATTGTGGCGTAATCACCGCATTTTGCTAAAATTTGAAAAGCAGCAGCCCTGGAAAAAAAATGAAAAAATCAAAATATTCCGTGTGATGAAACGATTCCGATTGAACTGCTGCTACTGTTTCAGAATAATTTATAAAACCAGCACCTCCCCCCCCCAAAAAAAAAATCCTATAAGTGGCTTTTGATCAAATGACTGGAAAACTGCTTCTCTGAGAGTCATTGGAGCCGAATCTCCATTTTCCAGCATAATCAGCTATTTGACCAAACGTCATTCCAAGTGCTGGAGTGGCCCCTCAGCTCCTTATCAAGGCGTTAAGAGGGAACGTGCCCAGCTGGGCGTGCTCTTAATGGGGCAATTTTGCTGCTCGTTTCCCATTATCAGATGGAGCGAGATGTTAACTGGGAACCCTGCGGGGACAATGGATTTCCACGGGTTTTATTCCCCCCACCAGTCCTGGGCAATGGATTTCCACGGGGTTTATTCCCCGAATGTGCCTCTGACTCCTGTTGTTCCAGGAAATCTTTCTGAGCTCCCGTTCCCTGTGTTTATGTTCTCAGAGTGGGGTGGTGGAAAGGGTTGGGGCATCAAGGCTGAAGGTCCCAACCTCATCCTTGCAGCATCCAAGACTATCCAGGCAATCCTCTCCTTCCTTCCTCCAAGACTTTCCAGGAAATCATCCTCTTCCTTCCTCCAAGACTTCCCACGAAATCAGCTCCTTCCTTCCTCCTCCAAGACTTTCCATGCAATCAGCTCCTTCCTTCCTCCAAGACTTCCCACAAAATCATCTCCTTTCTTCCTCCAAGACTTCTCACAAAATCAGCTCCTTCTGCCCTCCAAGACTTCCCCTGCAATCATCCTCTTCCTTCCTCCAAGACTTCCCACAAAATCATCTCCTTCCTTCCTCCAAGACTTCCCATGAAATCATCTCCTTCCTTCCTCTAAGACTTCCCACGAAATCATCTCCTTCCTTCCTCCTCCAAGACTTTCCAGGTAATCATTCTCTTCCTCCCTCCGAGACTTTCCAGGCAATTGGCTCCTTCCTTCCTTCCTCCAAGACTTTCCACAAAATCATCTCCTTCCTTCCTCCAAGACTTTCCATGCAGTCATCTCCTTCCTTCCTTCCTCCAAGACTCTCCATTCAATCATCTCCTTCCTTCCTCCAAGACTTCCCACGAAATCAGCTCCTTCCTTCCTTCCTCTGAGACTTTCCATGCAATCAGCTCCTCCCTTCCTTCCTCCAAGACTTTCCATGCAATCA
>NW_020884936.1:3170234-3172717 GCF_003945725.1 Corapipo altera
GGCTCCTTCCTCCAAGACTCTCCATTCAATCGTCTCCTTCCTTCCTCCTCCAAGACTTCCCACGAAATCATCACCTTCCTCCCTCCAAGATTTTCCACGCAATCAGCTCCTTCCTTCAAGGAGAGAATGATAGAGTTGGGGCTACAGAGATTTTCCATGGAAAAGGGTGGAAGAGCACACCAAGGATGGTCCTGGGGACGGGTGAGGAGCGGCACCAGTGGGACCGAGCGCTGTGGAAGGACTTTCCTTGGAGTAGGAATGAGCAGCTCGTGCCTCGAGCCTCCCACCCCGAACCCAAAGAACTCAAGGAGCTCGTTTGTCAACAGGCAAGAGCCTTTGATTCCCCTCATCCCTCCGGGAAGATCAAACGGGTAAAGTAATGGGTATTTACTCTTCTCCGCTTGTGTACACAACAGAATTGTGTTCCCTTTGCTGGGAGCTCGGCTCTAATTACCCTCATTAACAAAGCCGGGCTTAAACTCCTCAACGTCTCTCTAACACCTCGTGTGTGTGATATGCCCGCTCTCCTAAATACCCACTTCCTTTGACTTATCTGAGGTTTAGCCTCTCAAAAAAAGGCTTTTTTTTTTTTTTGGTATCCCGGAGCCAGGAACGTTCCCAGCTCGGCGGGATCCAAGAGATCCTGGTGGCGTCTCCTTGATGGGGCTCGTCTTCCCGCGGATCCAATTTTGTGTGCTCATCAAAGCAGGCGGTGTGTGGTGGGAGCAGCATATGCCACGGCAGATGGCACCGACGCAATTCCAGGGGAGTGAAATCACTCATCTGCTCTCCCCTGCCTTTGGAGAGGCCGGGAATGCTGCGGGAGAGAAAGGGGAGATGGAGCAACCATGGAAAATTAAGTGAGCTCGGGGTATCTCCGTCATCTGGAGCCTGCAAGGAGGGGCTGGAGCGTGTGCAGGGAAGGGAATGGAGCTGGGGAAGGGGCTGGAGCAGCAGGAGCAGCTGAGGGAGCTGGGGGGGCTCAGCCTGGAGAAAAGGAGGCTCAGGGGGGACCTTCTGGCTCTGCAACTCCCTGACAGGAGGGGGGAGCCGGGGGGATTGGGCTCTGCTCCCAGGGAACAAGGGACAGGAGGAGAGGGAACGGCCTCCAGCTGTGCCAGGGGAGGTTTAGGTTGGACATCAGGAGGAATTTCTCCATGGAAAGGGTGGTCAGGCCTTGGCAGGGGCTGCCCAGTGAGGTTTGGAGTCCCCATCCCTGGAGGTGTCCAAGGAATGACAGGACGTGGCACTCAGTGCTCTGGGCTGGGGGACAAGGTGGGATCGGGCACAGGGGGGACTGGATGATCTCAGAGCTCTTTTCTGACCTCAGTGATCCTGGGATTCTCTGACCAACAGCCTGACAGCCCCTGCTGTTGCTCTGTAACAGGTCACCAGCTGCAACCCCACTCCCAGCAGCCAGGACTGGTGCCTCGTCTCCTGGTCAACCCCACTGGTGTTGAAGACACACCCCAATTTCTCTTCCTTGTAGGATTCAAAAATATAATATCTGCAGAGAGGGAACTGAGCAGTCTCTGCAAAAAGCCATGAACTACGAAAGCTGAGGAAAAACCCTTTTCACTGACCTCATCTCTGTGGATTCTTCCTGCCTTCTCCAGCAGAATGGAAGAGATTCCTTGCATGATGTTATCACCTGTCCTGCCCCAGCCAGAGAATCCACATCCTAATCTCATCAGCCCTCTGCATAAAACCCGTGGTGTTCCCCCTTTTTCATATGTATATCCAATACCTAATCCCCCCTATAAATCCCCCAAGATAAAATAAAGTTTTTCCCGTGAGTTAATTCCTAAGACCTCAAAAATGTGTTAACCTGGGTTTTCCCCTTTACCTCATCCTTGTGAACTCCCCCCAATTTTAATATCATAAATATGCAAACCCCCTGTTAAATATGTGAACCCTGAAGCTTTTAAAAATGAACTCGTGAGTCCAAATAAACTGTTCCAGTTTCTGCCTCCAAACTGGGATGGTGTCAGCATTAATGACTCGCTACACTTCCTGACTGGGATAGTCTGGGCTTGTTGCTGCTCCACACTGGACCTTCAAACCCAAACCCAGGCCTCCCAGTTCCCTCCCGTCCTCCCAGTTCCCTCCAGTCCTCCCAGTTCCCCAGTCTTTCCTGTACCCTCCAGTCCTCCCACTTCCCCCAGTCCCTTCCAGTCCTTCCAGTCCCCCTCAGTCCTTCCAGTCCCCCCTAGTCCTCCCAGTTTCTTCCAGTCTTCCCAGTTCCCTCCAGTCCTCCCAGTTGCCCCCAGTCCTCCCAGTCCTCTCCAATCCTCCCACTTCCCCCAGTCCTTCCAGTTCCCACAGTCCTCCCACTTCCCCCAGCCCCCTGCAGTCCTTCCAGTCCCCCACAGTCCTCCCAGTAGCTCCCAGTCCCCCCAGTTCCTCCCATTCCTCTCCAATCCTTCCAGTTCCCCAAGTCCTCCAGTAGCTCCCAGTCTTCCCAGTTCACCTCAGTCCTTCCA
>NW_020884936.1:3172727-3206643 GCF_003945725.1 Corapipo altera
GTTCACCTCAGTCCTTCCAGCCCACCCAGTCCTCCCACTTCCCCCAGCCCTCCCAAGTCCTCCCAGTCCTCCCAGTCCTCTCCAATCTTCCCACTTCCCCCAGTCCTTCCAGTTCTCCCACTCCTTCCAGTTCTCCCAGCCTTTCCAGTTCCCCCAGTCCCCCCAGTCCTTCCAGCCTCCCCAAGTCCTCCCAGTCCCTTGAGTCCCCTGACCCCCTCCTCTCCCAGTTCTCCCAGTCCCCCCTCAATCCCTCCAGTTCCTGCCCAGCCCATCCCAATTCCCCAAGTCCTTTCAGTCCCTCCAGTCTCCCCAGTCACCCCAATTTCCACCAGTCCCTCCCCAGTCCCCTCAGACCTTCCACTTTCCCCCTGGTAGGGAGGGAACCAGAAACTGGGAACCAGATGCCACAATTCCTCTTTTTCTCTCATTTCTGCCCTCTGGAAGATGCTGCAGCACCTTGGAAAACCCTTTGGCTCCATTCTCACCATCCTGGCAGGGAAATAACACCCATTGGGATGAGGGGAAAAGTGAGGAAAAGCGGAATTTTCTGTCCCCTTGTCTCTCCCTGCACTGGGAGCAGCTTCTGGGAGCTTCCCCCGGCTCTGGCTGCAGCAGAAGGACCAATTTATTAAAAAATAATTCCAAAACCCATCTGTGATCCTCCAGGGACAAATTCTAGAGAGGGTCACACTCCTTTCTGAGGATGAAACGGGAGGTTTTATGATCACACAGCCTCATTACCCCCAGCTCCCCGTGGTGTCCTTTGCATCCCAAGACTCGGTTTACCCTGGAATTCATGGAATTTGCTCTCTCTCCACCAACACCGGGAGCAAACCAACTCCTGAACAGCTTTTCATTGGCCGGAACCCGTTGGTTTTTGGGTGGAGCTTTGCCAGTGGAATTCAGGGAGCCGGTCCTGGCAGAGGAGACAAAGCCTTGCTGAGGAGATGAGTGGGGTTTTGTGGGGTTCCTCCTTATGGGCCTTTTCTTATGGAAAGGGCACTGAATTTCTGGGAATTTTGAGCAGGGATTCCATGAGGCTTCTGCCTGGCTTTCCTCAAGTGAATTCCACCTTCCCATGCCTTTTTCTGGGAATATCATTGATTTTTTTTTTTTTATATATATTTTGGGGTGGATTTTTTTTTCTTAAACTTGGTTCCTTGAGGCAGGAGTTGGTGTCCCTGGAAGGATAACAGAGGGGGTTGGTCTGGGCAGTGTCCTTGGTCCAACACTGGAGCAGGAGAGAGGTGGGTGATATCCCAAACCTGGCAGGTTTGGATAATGCCCTTAACAACAGGATTGAACTTCTGCTCAGTCCTCAAGTGGTCAGGCAGTGACATGAGGGGGTCAGTGTAGGTGCCTTGTGACTGCAAACCCCTTTCCAAACCTTCCCAAACCTTCACTTCCCAAACCTTCTCAAACCTTCCCTTCCCAAACCTTCCCAAACCTTCCCTTTCCCTTTTCCTTTCCCATTCCTCTTTCCCTTTCCTCCCCTTCCCAAAACCCTTCAGTGCAGCAAATCCCATTCCTCTGGGATGGAGCCCCAAATTCCCTGATGGGAAACTCTGGGAGCTGCAGGTGGAAGGAGCCCCTCCCATCCCATTTCCATCCTGCAGCCCCACACACGGATCTTACCAGCTGATTATCCTTTAAAGTGGGATAATTGATCTTTGGGAAGAGAGGATTTTCCTCCTGGGATCTCCTTTGCCAGGAGGGAGGTTCAAGCAGCAAACTGAGCTCTAAAAGCAGCCTGGGAGGACACCTATCACTTGCCCTTTGGACCCCCCTTTGGCTTTATTTATTTGCTTGATCTCCCTTTTTCCTTTATTTATTTGTTTTATTTCCCCCTTTGTTTTATTCATTTGTTTGATTTCCCCTTTTCCTTCATTTGTTTGTTTGATCTCCCTTTTTCCTTTATTTATTTGTTTGATTTCCCCTTTTCCTTTATTTATTTGTTTTATCTCCCCTTTTCCTTTACTTCTTTGATCTCCCCTTTTCCTTCATTTATTTATCTCCCCTTTTCCTTTATTTATCTGCTTTATCTCCCCTTTTCCTTCCTTGTAGTGCTCTCAGCCTCCTCATTCCTCCTTTTCTTCCTCCTTTACTTATCCAAGCCTTCCAAGGCCCCTTTGGCAGAGAGAAGGGAGACAATCCCAAGGAAACTTCCCTCTTCTTTATTTCCAGGCTTGCTCAGAAAAAGCAGCAGGGGTGGAGGGAGAGGAAAACCACAGGGCATTAAAAACCCTGGAATGTGCTCCTGCTGCTTCCCTGAATGTCAGGGGAGCCTTATCTGGCCTTGCACACAAGGAAAGAGAACTCGAGCCTTGTGAAGTGGAATAAGGAACAGGGAGCCCGTGGCATTTAATTAAATATGTAAATTTATGAACAGCCCTGAAATCAGCAAATTAAAAGGCAGGGCTGGCCTGAATTTTGATTTTATTCCCTCCACAGGCTTCCCCTCCATCCTCCCCCTGTTCTCCTTCCTGCTAATCAAGGGGGTGGCACGTGGGCCTGTCCTCAGGGTTTCCCCAGGGGTTTTTATTCCCTGCACATCCTGCTGCTGATCCAAGGAAAGGGCAGATGGATTTGTGCCTTTTTTCTGCAGGGAACCTGGTGCAGAGAGCAAAGGGCTCACCCGGAGAACTGGAGCTTGGGGTGGTGGCACCACACCCCTGGAGACCTGATGGGACTAGTGCCTTCCAATTCCACCCCAATTCCAGGGTAAACTTGCCCATCCCCAATCCCAACCTGCATCTGGAAGGGCTGGAATTGCCTTGGGATCTCTGCTATTCTTTGGGGAGAGAGGAACTTTCCCTTCCCTTCCCTTCCCTTTCCTTCCCTTCCCTTCCCTTCCCTTCCCTTCCCTTCCCAAACCTTCCCTTCCCAAACCTTCCCTTCCCAAACCTTCCCTTCCCAAACCTTCCCTTCCCAAACCTTCCCAAACCTTCCCCCTCCCAGAAGGAAGCACAACCCCCGGAGCACGGGATGCTCTTGGCTTTCCGCTTCCAGCAGCTGCCCAGGTCCAGCATGGATTATCCCTTGGGAATATTGATCCCCCTGCCTGGAGCAGGGAGCAGAACATGCAGGGCCACATTTATCCCGTGGAGATGCTGCTCTGACACCCTCAGAAAACAGGGAGCAGGGAAGGGCTGTCCCGTGTCCTTTCCCTCAGCTCATTCCCGTCTCCGGTTCTCCGGAGAGCCCCGGGCCGGCTCCAGCTGTGCAAATGAACTTCAAGAGGCTTGGAAACGTTTTAATGCCCCCTCTCAGCATGGAGGGTCGGGTTTTTCCCCCCTCCTTGTTTTCCCTTGGATGGTGATAAATGGGAAGGGATGTGGTTTGCTTGGACAGCTGCCTTTGGAGAAGGGAGGGAGGGTGAGGGAGGTAATTTATCAGGGATTTAGGGAATCAATCAGGGATATGTTGGTGTGCTGATTCCCAGGGAGCTTTAATCCAACCTGCCAGCCTGTCCCACAGGGATAAAAGCCTTCCTGGGGGGGAGAGTTCTCCCCCTGGCATGAGATGGCACTGCCCATCGTCCCAGCCCCAACACGGAGCTCCTGGGGTTGGTGATGGAGAAGACAAACCTGGTCAGGAACATCTGCCAGGTGGGGAATTGTCCATCCGAGGTCGTCACCTTCATGTGGTCTTGATCTCCAGGAAGGGCTCGTGAGGCTGCAGGAGGTGGGTGGGGAGCAGAGCTCGACATCCACCTGGGGGAGAAACCAGAGGAGGTTCCGAGATGATCTGAGCAGCTCTGCTGGGAGGAAAGGTTGCTGGGTGGGTTTTACAGGCAGGACTAAAGCTCAGGCTTTCCCAGAATCCTGTGATTTATCTCCACTTCATGGATGGAGGTCCAAAGGAGAGGTTCTGGACCATTTGGAGGCTCTATTCCCTCCCAAGTTTGCTCCAAATACATCCTCGCTCTCCCCATCCACAGGTTTGTGCTTCCCCACTCCCCAGATATCCGGTTCCAACCAAATTTTGGGACCCCAGGTCTGGTGAACATTTCCAGGGATTGGAAATTGGGGTGACCTGATTGTGACTTTCCAGTGCCTGAAGGGGCTACAGGAAAGATGGAGAGAGACTATTGACAAGGGATGGAGGGACAGGACACAGGGAATGGCTTCAAACTGACAGAGGGCAGGGTTAGATGGGATATTGGGAAGGAATTCCTGGCTGGGAGGGTGGGGAGGCCCTGGCACAGGTTGGGCAGAGAAGCTGTGGCTGCCCCTGGATCCCTGGAAGTGTCCAAGGCCAGGTTGGATGAGTCTTGGAGAAACCTGGGCTAATGGAAGGTGTCCCTGCCCATGGCAGGGAGTGGTTGAAACAAGATGATCTTTAAGGTCCTTTCCAACCCAACCATTCTGGAATTCTGGGATTCCTTTATCTACAGGACAGTCAACAGCCATTGCCCAGATAGTCCCCAGATTTTCAATGCCCCTGAGGTTGAGATTGAATATTAGGGAAAATTTCTCCACGGAAAGGGTTGTCCAGCCCTGGCACAGCTGCCCAGGGCAGGGGTGGAGTCCCCATCCCTGAAGGGATTTAAAATCCCTGTGGATGTGGCACTTGGTGACACGGGTCAGTGGTGGCCTTGGCAGCACTGGGGAATGGTTGGAGCTGATCCTAGAAGGCTTTTCCAACCTCAATGATTCCATGATTCCACAATTATGAGGATCAAAGTTTCTCCAGGAAGCGTCTTCCTGTCGGTTCCAAACGGTTCCGCTCTTAGGAACTCCAGAGCTGTTCCCTGTGCTCCTGAGGGAACACTGCCATGGAAGGGGCATTTTTTCCAGCTTTTCTGCTGGAGAGCACAGGCTCTCAGGAGGGTTGAATTCACCAGTGACATATCCAGAGGCTTTCATGCTCCATTGACTTTGTTGCCACCTTTTGGATATCGGGCTGACAGTGCTCAGGGCTGGTTGTCTGCCTTGGGATGACACAGGAATTCTCAGTCTTCCAGCCAAGGCACAGCATCACCTGCTCATCTTGTTTATTACGGTTTTTTCCCCTCGTGAGATGTGGAAAAGGAAGGGTGGGCTGAGCTGTTCCAATGGATATAAGGAAGTTCCCGGATGTGGAAAGCTGTGGCATCCGTATCTTCTCCCTCCTGCACCACCCTGAGCAGACAAACCCCCCGAGCAACCAGGGTTGTGCTGAACTTCTGCCCTTCCCACCCAGGGCACCTGAGCCCACATTCCCTAATTCCTGATCTGGCCTCTGACCAGCCATGGAACACTGGGATACAGGAGCCAGAGCTTTGCTGAGCTCTCCCTCCCCTCCTGGCCCGGAACCCATCAGGAGAGACTGTCCAGCTCTTCCTCTCCCTGGCTGGGCCAGAAAGCAGGGAAGCATTCCCAACATCCTCAAGTATCTGGAATAAACACAGCAAAACCAACACAGGCAAAGAATCCATTTCTTCCTGCAAGCTGAGGAACAGAATAGATACAGATCCCACAGCCCAGGACCCACCGGAGACAACAGCCTGGAATTTAGAGTGATTTAAAGGTAGAAAGTGCTGGATTTGTGCAATCCATGGTTATATCCCTGCTGCAATCCATGGTTATATCCCTGTTATATCACCTGGGGGGAATTCTGCACCTCCCAGTGCAGCTCTCTGGATGTGGCATCCCTGGGATAACATGGACACAAAGTGGGATGTGGCTGACTGCAGCAGGAATTCTCATGGGATGGCCTGGCAGCACTGTGAGCGCCCCTTTCTCTTTAATAAATCAGTTTGGTGACTCCTTGGGAATCCATCATTGCCAAAAAAAAATCTACTACCCACAAAAATTTTGCTTTGGCAGCACAGAACTGGAGTAAAAAGGATAATTTTGAGGAGCAAAAAGCAAATTTAAGGAGCAAATTTTGGAGCAAATTTTAGGAGCGAAACAAAAGCCATGGCACAGCAGACAAGGGGGGAGTGGTTGGGTGCTCTAATTTGGGGGGTGCAGTCAGGAAAAACCTCTGGCACACCCAGACACGGAATACAGCCCAAATGCCACCAGACTTCTCCCATTTCCCCCCCCGTTTTCCCATCAGAGCAATGGAACCAAACCAGTTGCAAATATTTTTGAACCCCAGAACTGACCAACCAGAAGATCATGGAAGACAGCAAAGTTTGATGAACAAATCCCATTTCTCTCCATAACACAGCCCAGGCTCTTCCAGCTGAATTAAATTCAGGATCTCTGCTGGTCTGGGTGTTGAATATCAAGCTGGAAACATTTTCTCTGCCCTTTATATCACATTGACCCTCAAACACACACGTGGCTCTCAGAGAGTCAATGTTGTCTGTTATTAAATAAAACATCTTCACTTAGTCAGGCCCTTTTTATCCTCCTCTGCACAGCTCATTTTCTTTCCAGAGCTCTTGCTGGTTCAGTTTGTTTGGAGAATTCCTGGATGGAATGAGAACAACTCATGAGGGGAAAGAAACCATAATAAACAAGATGAGCAGGTAATGCTGTGCCTTGGCTGGAAGACTGAGAATTCCTGTGTCATCAGGGGAAAAATGACACTGCTCACATCCCATGAACTCAGTGCACAGGAATATTCAGGACACCCTGCCAGGACAGTCAGGACCTTCTGCCAGGCCAGGCTTTGTTTGATTTTGCAGCCACATCTCTGAATTTCTCCATGTTCAGCCCAGCAGCTGGATCACGACATTCCCGCCTGTTCCCAGATTGCTGCTGTTGGATTTCCCTTCTGTCTCTTCCCAGAGTGACTCCCTGGGATGTGTTGAAGCTGAGGAAAAGCTCAGGGTTTTGACTAAAGCCCGGTGTGACACTTGGAGCATCTCCCTCTCTCTGTTTGGAGCACTTTGTCCCATCCAAAAAGTGCAAAACCCCTCAGAGAAACGCCAGGATGTTCCAACCAGGACCCACCTCAGCCTGCAGGAAACCAAGGAGGGAGTGTAAATAAACTGAGTGATTCCATCCTTGTCCCAGGCTGTCGGATTCCAAATTTTGGATGTAAGAAAAACTGGGGACACAGATCTCTGGAACAGGGATATAGACCTCAGGAAGGGGACACAGACCCTGGGAAGGGCAGAGACACCCAGGGAAGGGGACACAGACCCCCGGGGACAGTGACACAGACCCCTGGGATGGGGACACAGACCCTTGGGAAAAGGGTTATAAACCCTGGGAAGGGGACATAGACCCAGGGAAGGGGGACACAAATGCCTGGGACAGGGACAGAGACCCCCAGGAAGGGGACACAGACCCCTGGGACAGGGACACGGACCCTTGGGATAGTGACAGAGACCCTGGGAAGGAAACACAGACCTCTGGGAAGGAGACACAGACCCTGGGAAAGGGACACAGACCCTGGGAAAGGGACACAGACCCCTGGGAAGGAGACACAGACCCTGGGAAAGGGACACAGACCCTGGGAAAGGGACACAGACCCCTGGGAAGGAGACACAGACCCCTGGGATAGGGACACAGACCCTGGGACAGGGACAAAGACCCCCGGGGGTCCTCCACAGGTTCAGGGTGATCCTCCTCCTAAAACCTCACCTAGACCCTTAATCCAGCCTTCAGAATGACTTTGTGTGAAAACAGCTGAGGAGGAGAGGCTGCTGCCCTAAATGTGGAAAGGATCTTTCCTTCTTCCCTCCTGAACTTTTATTAGAGGGAAAAGAGATTTGATCCAATGTAAATACTGCTTTATCATAGGAGAGATAGTTAGGATTATGTATATAATGTATTATAATATTTATTTGTGTAATAATTGTAATATAATTCCCTTTCCCCGTATTGAGTCTTGTGTTGTGTCTGGAAAACCCCTCTCACACTGTGGTAAATTGTGGAAGGGGGGCTTGGACTTGGAAATTGGATTTTTGGGAGTCTCAAACCACTACAACAGCCAAGCTGTGATGAATTTTTCCCTCTTTCTGCCCTTTTTCCGATGCTGCCAGGGCTGGGCTGGAGCTCCAGACTTTTTCCAAGCTGAGAAGTTGTGATGCCAAGTGCTGAGCTGCTGAAAACAACTCCTTTCTCCCTCCTGGGCTGGTTTTCTCCGAGCTAAGCTAAACTTAATGGCTCCTAAATGTTACAGCTGCTCCCCCTGAGAGTTTGGGGGGAAATCCTCTGGGAATTAAGGCAATAAAATTTAAAAATCTCAACAGTTTTTTAATTGCTGAGGGCGTGTCCACCCTGCTCTTAAACCCCAGGGTGAACTTCCCTGTTTTCGAGGCGGTCTTTTAATTTTGAAACATGAACTGCGTAAAAAAAATCACTTTTTTTTTTTTTATGTTTCTCTCCAAAAAAAAAAAGCTTTCAGTGCTTGCAGCAAAGAGAAGGTGGCAGAGCTGCTAATTCTGAAGCTGTCAGCTCGTTTGTCCCCGTGGCAGCTGGAGCAAACCGAAGCGACAAGGAGCTGGGAATGCTGGGGCTGAAAAGCTGTGCCTGAGCCAGCACTTTTTATCTGCCTTAATAATATTTTGTACATTGGCTGAGTTTTATTAAGAGGAAGGGAGGGAGGAAAAAAAACCAAAAGGTTGGAAATCTCATCTGGAGGTTGTTTTAACTCTGTGGGGGGTGCCAGGGAATCCTTCAAAATGTTGGTTGTTTTGTTGTTGTGGTTTTTTTTTCTTCAGCATCATAAATTTTGCTGTTTCTTTTTTTTGAGTGCAGTTGTCTGGTGAAATCAGTGTTTGTTTTCACAGAGGCTCTGGGGGCTATTTTTGTGGAGGATCGTGTCCGAGTGGTTTTTTGGGAAAGAGGAACCCAAATTTCATCATTCCCCAAAAGCTGGAAATGTTCACCAGACCTGAGGTCCCAAAATTTGGTTGTAACTGGATATCCGGGGTGGGGAGATCTAGGATGTATTTGGAGCAAACTTGGGAGGGAATGAACCCTCTGAAGGGTCCAGATCCTCACAGGATTCTGGGAAAGCCTGAGCTTTAGTCCTGCCTGTAAAACCCACCCAAGACCCTCAGCTCAGCTTTGCTTTGACTGGTGAAATCAGGGTTTGATTGTTTTTGTCAAGGATCGTATCCAAGTGGTTTTTTGGGAAAGAGGAACCCAAATTTTGTCACTCCCATGGGATGGAAATGTTCACCAGACCTGGGATCCCAAAATTTGATTGTAACTGGATATCTGGGGAGTGGGGAAGGACCAACCTGTGGGTGGGGAGAACGAGGATGTATTTGGAGCAAACTTGGGAGGGAACTGACCCTCTGAAGGGTCCAGATCCTCTTATTTAGGCCTCCATCCATGAAATAGAGATAAATCACAGGATTCTGGGAAAGCCTGAGCTTTAGTCCTGCCTGTAAAACCCACCCAAGACCCTCAGCTCAGCTTTTGCTTTGACTGGTGAAATCAGGGTTTGTTTTCACAGAGGCTCTGGGGCTATTTTTGTGGAGGATCCTGTCTAAGTGGGTTTTTTGAGAAAGAGGAACCCAAATTTCATCATTCCCCAGGGCTGGAAATGTTCACCAGACCTGGGGTCCCATAATTTGGTTGTAACTGGAAATCTGGGGAGTGGGGAAGCACAAACCTGTGGGTGGGGAGAGTGAGGATGTATTTGGAGCAAACTTGGGAGGGAATGGACCCTCTGCAGGGTCCAGATCCTCTCATTGGGCCTCAGTCTTCCTTCCATGAAGCAGCTCCATGTTCTGGTAGCTCAAGACCCTCCAGGTCAGCAAACCAAAGGCCAACCTCTCCTGTGAGTGCATAAAAATTAATAAATTAATAAATGTAATAAGTAAGAATTAATAAATAAATAAGTATAAAAATAAACAAATTGAATATATTTGTTTATATATATTCAATATATATTATTATTTATTTTATTATTTATTATTTTTATTATTTATTATTTTATTATTTTATTATTTATTATTTATATTTATTATTATTTATATATATTCAATATATAAACAGGGGAGGGGAGGAGAGGAGAGAAGAGGGAGAGGGAGAGGGAGAGGGAGAGGGAGAGAGAGAGGGAGAGGGAGAGGGAGAGGGAGAGGGAGAGGGAGAGGGAGAGGGAGAGGGAGAGGAGCTGCTGGGTGACACTGGCAGGGTTCACCCTTCTAACTCCCTTCCAACTCCCTGCCCTGATTTTCAGCAACCTGCTCGTGTCAGGCCAGGTCAGTTCAAAGCCTCTGAGCAGGAGTCTCTGTCACAGCCCTGGAATTCATTGTCACACAGGGAATGAGGTCGGAGCTTCCCAAGGTGAGTCAGGGAGTGATGGGAATCAAAGGCAGCCGAGCCAGTGGGGAACCTGGGAGGCACAAAATCCTCTCTTTTAGGAGTATTTTAGGACTTCAAGGATGCCCAGGGTGCTTGGAAACAAAGCATCCTGAGCTCCCAGAGCTGAGGGCTCACCCCAAGTGCCACACAGAAGGTGGAAGGGTGACCTTGTCCCTGCCTGACATGGGACAATCACAGACCCCAATTTGCAGCTGGCACTGAAAAACCAGGATGGGCCCAGTGAAGGTCTGGGGGTGGCTACAAGTTTTGTGGAGCCAAACCCCCAGAAAAGGAGCAAAGAGCCCACATCCAAAGCTAGAGGACCTTCATCCCATATTTCATGAGCTTTGCAACCCTCTTCCTCCCTTCTCTTCCCAGCTGGGGACTCCATTGCACAGGTCACCTGTAGCCTGTCCCAGGGGTGCTGCAGGCAGGGATGTCCCTGTTGGGCCACTGGACAGGCTTTACCTGGGCAAAGCCAACATCTCCTGAGCTCGCCTGCTCTGGTCACCAGGCTCAGAGCACGTGGGTGACTCTTTGTTTCGGCCTGAAGCCATTTTTGTGTGAGATTTTTGGGTTCTCTCCCCGCAGACAGGATTCTGCTTTTGAGGGAGCTGAAAAGGTGAGAGTTGGACAGGGCTTGGAAAAGCCTGGTCTAGTGGAAGGTGTCCCTGTCCATGACAGGAAGAGGGAACTGGATGATCTTTAAAGTCTCTTCCAACCCAAACCATCCTGTGATTAGAAGTTTGCTCAGACCAAGGAATACAAGGAATATCTCCCACTGACCAGGACATAAATCCTCAGAGAAAACTCAGTCATCAAAGATCCAGATTGCAGATCCATGTAAATCCATGTAGATCCAGACCTCACAAATGTCCACAAGGATCAAACTCATTATGATCTTCTTTGGAGGGAGCTGAAAAGTGTTGGGAGTTGGATGGGGGTGGGAAAAACCTGGTCTAGTGGAAGGTGTCCTTGCCCGTGGCAGGAAGGTGGAACTGGATGAGCTTTAGAGTCTTTTCCAACCCCCAAACCATTCCATGATTCTGGGATTAGAAGTTTGCTCAGACCAAGGAATACAAGGAATATCTCCCACTCACCAGGACATAAATCCTCAGAGGATTTTGGGAGACACAAAGCCAGCCAAAGGAGGTGATTTTTATCCTCCAGCTGAGCTGCAAAAAGCTCCTGAACATCAAGGGTGCCACGACAGGGGTCAGGAAGGGCCAGGAGGAAACCTGTCCAGAGGAATTAAACACAGAAAGACACCTCTGCCCCTGCAGGGAAGGTGAAGGTGCTGCCAGGATTGACAGTCCTGGGTGGTGCTTTCCCATCTGGAATGTCTCTGTGGCTCATGGGACAACCCTTGGGTTGGTTTGATCTTCCTCCTGCTCTGGCCTGGAGGCACCTTTGGCTGATTTTGGGAGGCTGTTCCCACTTTCTCTTCCCTGTGCTGGAAAAGGGATATGGGGCTGGATCTGATCCGATCTGGCAGCTCCTCCTGCCTCCTTCCAAACCCTCAAGGACATCAGGGAGGCCTCAACCTGCTCTCCAAGAAGGTTATTTTGGCAGCTGCTTGGCCTCAAAGCACTAAAGGTCCCTTTCTCCCCCCTGGATGGCAACAGACTCTGACTTTTGGAGTGACAAGAGGGAATTAGAATTTCTCCTTCAGCCAGAAATAGCTCTCACAGTGACTTTGGATCCCCCCAGGATCCCTTGGGAATGGCAGCACTGCTGGTGGCACTGCCAGCAGTGTCCCTGCCACTCCAAAAACTAACAGCCTGGAAGCAGTGTCCTCCTAAAATCCGGGAGGAGAGGAGGAGACAGGAAAGGCCTCCAGCACATCCCTTCCCCAAGAAACTCAGGAAAGGCCCCAGCCACCCCTTCTCCTGTAGGATCAGGATCAGCACATACCTTCCATGGGAAGGGCCTGTCCAGGTCCTTTTCCTGCAGGATCAGGATCAGCACATCCCTTCCCCTGGAAAGGCACATCTAGCCCCTTCTCCTGCAGGATCAGCACATCCCTTCCTCTGGAAAGGCACATCCAGCCACTTTTCCTGCAGGATCAGGATCAGCACATCCCTTCCCAGGAAAGAAGGCACCAGCTCCTTTTCCTGCAGGAGCAGCATCAGCACATCCCTTCCATGGGAAAGGATCCTTTTTTCAGGATCAGCATATCCCTCCCAGCCCGAGGAAAGGCACATCCAGCTCCTACTCCTACAGGATCAGCTTATCCCTTCTCCAGGAAAGGCAAATCCAGCTCCTTCTCCTGCAGGATCAGCACATCCCTTCCCCTGGAAACCCAGAAAAGTTCCCAACCACCCCTTCTCCTGCAGGATCAGGATCAGCACATCCCAGCCCTAGGAAAGACAAATCCAGCTCCCCCTCCTGCAGGATCAGGATCAGCACATCCCTTCCCAGGAAAGGCACATCCAGCTCCTTCTCCTGAAGGATCACCATGTCCCTTCCCCAGGAAAGAAGGCATCAGCTCCTTTTCCTTTAGGATCAGGATCAGCACGTCCCTCCCAGCTCCATGGGGCAAACACTTCCCTGCAAATGTCTGCACAGCCACTCCACATCCACCTCCAGCCAGAAATCAGAGGGATGGAGATTCCCATGGGCACATCCCACCCTCTGATAAAATGTTTGGCTTCCCACCAGGCAGCTCTGCCAGCCCATCCCAGGATTCTGGCCTCTTCCAGCTGGCTCTCCAGAGGGGTGGAGCTCTTCTGTTATTCAGCTTCTGGTGACTGAGGCCCTTTTTTCCAGCAAAACAGAAGCACAACAGGTCTTGGAATCCATTTTCCATAAACAAACAATGTGTGTGGGACAACCCAGGGATGGGCCTGAGCTGTGGGGTTTGTGCAAAAGAAGTTTCAGTGCATCCTATCAGCTCCAAACGGGATAAAAGCAGCAGGAGAGGGTGGAAAGCACCTCACATTCCAATAAAGCCACAGAATTCCAACTTCCCCATCGTTGTATTGTCATTATTACTGTAAATAATATCTAAAGGTGGCCTAAAATAAGGCTGGAGAGGGACTTGGGAGAAGGGATGGAGGGACAGGACAAGGGGGAATGGTTTCACATTGGAAAAGAGGAGATATGGGTGGGATATTGGGAAGGAATTCCTGGCTGGGAGGGTGGTGAGGGCCTGGCACAGTTTGAGCAGAGAAGCTGTGACTGTCCCTGGATCCCTGGAAGTGTCCAAGGCCAGATTGGAGCAAGCTGGGCTAGTGGAAGATGTCCCTGGGCTAGTGGAAGATGTCCCTGGGCTAGTGGAAGGTGTCCCTGCCCATGGCAGGGGGTGGAGTGAGATGATCTTTAAGGTCCCTTCCAACCCAAACTCTTCTATGATTCCAAATAAAACTGTCAAACCCCGCTCCAAGTCCTACAGAAGGGAGGACCAACTTCTAGGGATGCTGGAAGATCCTGTAGGACCCACTGCATGGACTAAGAATCACAGTATCCCAGGATCATTGAGGTTGGAAAAGACCTCCAGGATCAAGTCCAACCTGTGCCCGATCCCACCTTGTCCCCCAGCCCAGAGCACTGAGTGCCACATCCAGGCCTTCCTTGTACACCTCCAGGGATGAGGACTCCAAACCTCCCTGGGCAGCCCCTTCCAAGGCCTGATCACCCTTTTCCATGAAAAAATTCCTTCTGATGTCCAACCTGGCACAGCCAGCCAAGAGACACGTTCCTCCCACAGTCATCTGGCTCAGAGAAGGTCCAGCTGGAGATGGTTCAGAGGGTGGAAGGAGCCTTTTCTTCCTTCACTTGGCAGCTGCAACAGGCCCTGGGGAGGAAATCCTTCTGGAAAACCACCTCCCTCCCATCTCCTCCTTCTGCCTCCTGGCAAAAGCGAGTCTGATGGAGCTGGAATTGGGTTTAAGAGCTTTAAGAACCTTGGAGCTCGTGGAGAACAATCTCCCCAGGGGTGAAGGGCTGTGTTTGATGGTGAAGGGCTCTGTTTGATGGTGAAGGGCTCTGTTTGATGGGTGCAGCCCCCCACAGAGCAGCTCTCAACAGGCAGGGAGGAAAATCAGCTCCCAAAGCCTCCAGCCCGAGGCAAAGGGATTGAGGGATTGGAACGTTTAAGAGATTTTCTGCACAGATTTTCACTTTGATTGACCTTTAAAAGGCCAATTCTGATGCTTTTGGAGTTAAAGCTGATCAGTGGGGGACATAATAAGCACTTATTTATTGGTTCCTCTCTTTTATTTTTTTGCCCCGTGGCTTTCCAAAATGACACTTCGCTCCCCAATCCTGGCCTCACACAAACCACGTGGAAAAAAACCAAAAAACAGTTGAAGTGAGTCAGGACTTCGCTTTTTTAATAGTGAGTGGTCTCAGGGCAGCCTTCCGTCCATCCTCAGAGCCACAGATTCCTTATTTAGTGTCCCTTTTTCACCAGCTTCACATCCAGTGCCTGCTGGATCCCAAACCACCACCCCTGAAGAACAGGCTGTCCGTGATTCTCTCCCCTCCTCACCAGCCCCCAAAATCTTCCCAGAGCAGCTCAGTGTCAGGAGCTGTGTCCTGGTCATGGTGATCCTCTGCCTCAGAGGAATGGGTTGCAAAACAGGAGCAACTGATGCCTCTAACATTTAACATAATTTTTACTTGCAGCACATTAAAATTTATATTAGACCCAGAGATTTCCCCCTTTCTGTGCCAGGTCTTCCCAAATGGAATTGTTGCTTGCCCTAATATTTAAGTGGTGGTAGCACCGGTTGACGTGTTTTGAGATGCAGAAGAGCAACTGATACCTCTTGATTAAGCATTTAATGTATTTTTTACTTGCTGCACATTAAAACCTATATTGGATCAAAAGATTTTCCCCCTTTCTGTGCCAGCCCTTCCCAAATGGAATTGTTGGTTGTCCCCAGTATTTTAGGTTGGTGGTGGCACTCTCTGTTTGACATGTTTTGAGATGCAAAAGAGCAACTGATGCCTCTTCATTGAGTATTTAATGTATTTTTTACTTGCAGCACATTAAAACTTATATAGGACCCAAAGATTCCCCCCCTTTCTGTGCCAGGCCTTCCCAAATGGAATTGCTGGTCTTCCTCAGTATTTTAGGTTGGTGGTGGCACTGGTGGACATGTTTTGAGATGCAGAAGAGCAACTGATGCTTCTTGATTAAGCATTTAATGTATTTTTTTCCTTGCTGCACATTAAAATTTATATTAGAACTTGAGTTTTCCTCCCTTTCTCTGCCAGCCCTTCCCAAATGGAACTGTTGCTTGCTCCAATCTTTTAGTCTGGGGGTGGCACAGGATGACAAAATTTCGAGAGGCAGAAGAAGAGCCACATCTTCATCCTCTGCTCTTTGTCCTCTCATGGGAACCTTTTGGCCTTGAAAATCCATCTCCACAACCCTCTCCTTTTTCCCACATCCCAACGGGATGAAAATCCTCCTCGTGGTTTTGCGGGGCTTCCAATGAATGAAATTAAAATGGAACAGCAGATCTCTGCTGCTTTGATCAAATTAAAATGCAATAACAGATCTCCAATCCTTTAATCAAACTAAAATGGAACAGCAGATCTCTGGTTCTTTTATCAATCCCCTGTAAAGGATTTTTTTACATTAGAGCCCTGAGAGGTGCCTTGAAAATCCACTTCCACGTCCCTCCCCCCTTGCCACATCCCAATGGAATGACAATCCTCCTCCTGGCATCACCCAGCTTTGGATTTTAGGGCTTAAAATGGAGTTGGTGGTAGATCTCTGGCCCTTTCATCAAAGCTTGACAAGGATTTGAGCCGTAAGAGGGGCCAGTTCACGGATAATCCTGAATTTCAGGCGTGTCCAGGCTGAATTCCTGAGTCATGGCACACATGATTCCAGCCCCCTGGAAGCAGTTGCCGAAGGAAGAGCATAAAATCCAGCCAGGACACAGGGAGAGCTTCCAGCTCTCTCCTCTTGCTTCTCCCAGCTCAGATTTTCCATAGAAGGGCTGCTTTCCTTTCATTTCCCACATCTGCTCTCTTTTCTTCCTTGATTTTTTTCCCAGCTGCTCCCATGTCATCTCCCTGGCACCCACAACATCCCACAGGGAAGAGTCATCCACTCAACTACCTGTTACATGCTCTGTAGTTTTGGAAATCGGCACCTGTTCCATCCTGGTTTTCCTCATGGAAATTGGATTGACCACCTCGAGATGGTCAATCTGAACCATCTTCTCTACTATGATCTTGTAAATCCTATTTTTCCCCACGGAAAAGGCTCTGGATGGTCCATCTCAACCATCTTCATCTTCTCAACTATGATTTTGTAAATCCAATTTTCCCTCATGGAAAAGATTCTGAAAGGTCCACCTTAACCATCCTCTCCCCTATGATCTTGTAAATCCTCTTTTTCCTCATGGAAAAGACTCTGAAAGGTCCACCTTAACCATCCTCTCCACCATGATCTTGTAAATCCTATTTTTTCATGTGGAAAAGACCCTGGATGGTCACTCTCAACCATCTTCATCTTCTCAACTGTGATTTTGTAAATCCAATTTTCCCTTGTGGAAAAGACTCTGAAAGGTTCACCTTAACCATCCTCTCCACCATGACCTTATAAATCCTATTTTTCCATGTGGAAAAGACTCTGGATGGTCAATCTCAACCATCTTCTCCACTTTGATCCTGTAAATCACCCTGTTATCAGTCAACACTCTCAGTGTGTATTTTTATGTATATTTATGGATAAAAATGGAGGGAAAATCCCTTCCTTAGAACCTAAAATGCTCCCAAAATATCTACACTCAGCCTGCTTTGCCCACCTTGTCCCTCTGCTAATGAATGGAGGGTTTTATAAACTCAAAGGGTGTGAGTTTTACCACCAAATAAACTCCTTTCTCTTCCCCAGCACGGAGAGAGCACTGGCAGCAGGTGAGCTGTGGAAAATCATACAAAAGATGTATTGATTTCTGATTTTTTTTGTTCCTTTCCCTTCTTTCCTGCCTCCCAGCTGGTGTCAAAGAGGAGATAAGAGCTGCCAGGACTTCTGAGGGTGAGTCATCTCCTTTCGAGCCTCTGTGACTCGCCTCAAAAAGAAGTCAAGGGAAGAAAAAGCTTCAGCAAAGTGAAAACAAGAGTCAAGGGAAAGAAAAGCCACAGGAAGATCCACCAGCACAGTGTAAAGGAGGAATTATCCAAGGGAGAGCTGTTAATGGGAGCAGAGAGGGGAGGGGATGAGTTTTACGTGCAGGAGTTTCAAACTTGGCTCTGTCCCGGATTCCTCCGTCCCTGGGTCATGTTGGTGGGGTGAGACACCCCCTAAACACCCTATAAATTGGATTTCTGCCTGAAAGGACAGAGAATGAACCAGAGCTCGCTCCCACTGGGCAGGACACGGGTGGGGAAGCCAATGGAAAAGGCACAGAGGTGGGGAAGCAGCTGGAGCATCCCCTGGAATGTGGGAGCAGCTCCGTGTGTGGGCACTTTGTGGAGGGAGTAAAATGAAAGACTGAAAAATTTTTAGGTCATTTCCCATAAAAAGAGGAGTTTGTAATGATTCCCAGGGCAGAGAGCTTGTGGAAGGGGCCTCCAGCAGAGAGGAGAGGACGGGAAAGGGCGTTTGTTCCCTTTGCCTTCACCCTCCGATGCTTCGGAGCCTCCCGGCCGTGGATCGGTGCAAGGCCTGACTCACAGGAGGCTTCCAGGGAGCATTTTCCCTGAGAGAGCTCTCTGAGGGCTCTGGTGATTCATGGGAGCCTTTGGGCCCTCCTTTTCCCCTTGGGAAGGGCAAGGGAAGGATGCTGCTCCAGCCTGAATCCCTCTCACAGCCTGAATCCCTCTCACAGCGCTGCACGGAGATCCTGGGCCTTTCCAACAGGATCAGGGCTCCCAGCTACTCTGGACCATCCTGGGCCTTTCCAGCAGGATCAGGACTCCCAGCTGCTCTGGACCATCCTGGTCCTTTCCAGCAGGCTCAGGACTCTCAGTTGCTCTGGACCATCCTGGTCCTTTCCAGCAGGCTCAGGACTCTCAGATGCTCTGGACCATCCTGGTCCTTTCCAGCAGGATCAGGATTCCCATCTACTCTGGACCATCCTGGTCCTTTCCAGCAGGATCCCGGCTCCCAGCTGCTCTGGATCATCCTGGGCCTTTCCAGCAGGATCAGGGCTCCCAGTTGCTCTGGACCATCCAGGTCCTTTCCAGCAGGCTCAGGACTCCCAGCTGCTCTGGACCATCCTGTCCTTTCCAGCAGGATCAGAGCTCCCAGATGCTCTGGACAGTGGCAGTCTGAAAAATAAAAGCTAGACATGATTCCAGCATGGAGGAAAACTGGAATGCTTTATTGAACACGAGAACACAATTTTAAAGGCATTTAGGGCTGGACATGTTAATGAAGGGGACAACCTATGTTAATTAGGGGTTTACACAAGTTTTTACTGCAATTTCCAAATAGTTAATTTTTCTTCAAGTAGGATTACACGGGGGATAGAGGGATTACAGGGGTTTAGACGTGGTTTTAACAACCACCTTAAAAAGTCCTTTCTTAATTCTTGGAGCCAGGTTTATATCTTAGGGTTGCACATTGACAGGTCTCAGGACGAGGGTCCAAATTTCTTGAATCCGGAGATGTTTGTCAGCCTTAATTTCCAAGGTTTGTGATTCAAATTTACCGAGTCTCCTTTTACTGAGAGCTGGTTTTTGTCCCCTTCACTGGACCAGCCTGTCACCTCATTTCCCTCAACAGCTGCCCAGAGCAAAGTGCTGGATGTGATCAATCCTTGCTCAAAATCACTCCCTGCTCTATCCCTGGAGATCCATCCTTGGCATTCCCAGCCCTGCAGCTTCCTGGTTTCCTGGGGTTCAGCACCTCTTTGCTCCTGGATTTTTACCTCTGTGTGTGTTAAGTGTGTATATCCCGATACAAACAGCTCCAGGGATGGCATGGTGTGACATTCCCACCCCTTCCCAGGAGCTGTGCAGCACTCGGAGTAATCCCAGTAATCCCTGAGAAAATCTCATGGTTTCATCTCTCCTTGTGTGGGATGTAACACCAGGATTTCCCTACTTAAATCATAGATATCCTGAGTTGGGAAGGATCCACAAGGATCATCCAGCCCAGCTCCTGGCCCTGACACCCCAAAAACCCCACCATGTGCCTGAGGGTGTTGTCCCAACCCGCTGAGAATCCCAGAGCCAGAAGTTACAGGATTCCCACCGCAAATTAAGGATCTGTCTCATCCACAGCCATGCCAATAGTTTAGGCTGTGGCTTAGGGGGAGGCTCTGACCCATTCCCAAAGCACTGAAATCCCTGGACAGGGAGGGACAGGAAGGGATGGAAAGCTCAGCTGGCTCCGGGGCTGATCCCGTCCCCCGGGTTCACCGTGGGAATCAAAAGCACCGGAGCGGAGCCTTAATCACAGATTTCCAAGCGGTGCTCGTTATCACAGCACCAGAGGATGTCACAACCCATTAATTAACTAATCTCGGTGTCCTTTGAGTACATTATCCCTACTTACAAATGGAGATTTAAGGTTCAGAGAGATTAAAGCCCAAAGTTTCCAGGAATTCTTTATTACACGTGCTCAGAGTGCTGAGAGATGCACATGGGAGGTGGTGGCACCAATTACTGCATTTCCCATTCCTCCCCTTTTCCATTTCTCTCCCTGACCCTTTTTTCCCCCCCCCATTCACCTCTTTGCCTGCATTTAGCTTCTCAGAAAAACATCCTGCCATCCTTCTGAAATTTGTGATTTGTCAGAACAGGGGACGTGGCAGGTCCTAGTTGATCCAGGTCGTGGTTGTGACCTGTGGGTGACCTGCTGAGCTCTCCCTTCTGCTGAACTGCTTCTCTCTCTTCATATTGACTTTATCTAATCTTGGGTCAGACCCCTCTATTGGTTATTTAAAATCATTGGCATTTAAAACCATTCCAGAGGGAAGGGAAGAGTTGTTGGAAGGGGTAGCCCAGGGCAGCCCGTGGTGGGATGGCTTTGACCATCCATCTCCACCTCCACCATCTCCAGGTCTTCCCACATCTGCCTCTGATCTGTCTCCTCATGCTGGAAACCAGAACTTTCCTCCTTGTAGAGTTCATGGAGAGTTGTCACTACCTGAGGAAAAGCAACCTGAGAGGTGGCAATGCCATCTCCCAAAAAAATGCCAAGAATACAAGAGTGAACCTCTGTAAGGTTCATCTCTTTGTCTGTCTGTTGAACCTCTCCAGGTCTGTCTGTCTGTTGTTCTCAGAGTGCAAGGACAGCCTGGGAGGATCATTATTCCCTGCTGTGTGACCTTCCAGTGTCCCACCATCTCCGCCAGAAGTTGCTGCTCCCTCTGTGAGACTTGGAGTGGGAGGTGAAAGTTTTATTTGGAATCACAGAATCACAGGATGATTTGAGTTGGAAGGAACCAGGTTGCTCCAAACCCCATCCAACCTGGCCTTGGACACTTCCAGGCATCCAGGGGCAGACACAGCTTCTCTGGGAATTCCATTCCAGTCCCTCCCCACCCTCACAGAGAAGAATTTCTTCCCAATATCCCATCTAACCCCAGCCACAGGTAAGAGAATCCTCCAGAGAAGTTCCTTTGCCTCTGGAATGAGCCCCCCAGCTGTGGATCAGCAGAGCTGCCCCCATTTATCCCAACATCCCTTCCCAGGGTGATTTGACATCCCAGGAAGGTGGGATTTTATCCAACAGCAATCAGCAGCTAAACAGCTCCAATAGCCTATGAAATGGAGACATTCCCAAATGGGAGTGCAGTCTGTGGAGCACATTTTTTGATGGCTGTTTAATGTGAATATTGACTATCTGGGCTTTTCTGCCTAATAAGTGGAGTGGATTTATGTGCAGGCTCATTGCTCAGCTCCTGGTGTCACCAGGCAGCTCTGCTTCGATTATGGTGATTTATTCTGCTCTGCTGCTCCGTCTGTAACATCTGAGATCCCATTCAAACCTCTGTTACCTCCCTCCCAAAAAATCAGCTGCATTTGAGACTTCATAGATTTTTCAGGAAAGCATAAAAAAAAAAAAAATCCATAGTGATAATTTTCCTGGGCCTGAGCTCTGAGCACTAATTCCCACCTCGGATCCAATAAGTGGGATCAAACGAGAGCCCCTCCTTTTGTCACCAATTACCCTCCTTGCTTACAAAATCCCATGTTTTCTTGGTCTGATTTGTCTGCCTCGAGCTTTCAGTCCCTCACTCTTGTTACACTTTTTGTCTGCAGGGCCAGAAATCCTCTGTCATCGATTTCTGTTCTCTATAAAGTCCCTCCTTAATCCTCTCTTTGTTGAGCTGAACGCAGCAGGATCCCAGAGCTTCTCACACTGAGCAGGTTTCCAATCCTTTCAGCATTTTCTTGGCTCTTCCCTGAACCTTTCCCAGTCCCACGTTGATCCCAGTCTGGACAGAGTCTTCCTGCAGTTTTTGCCAGGAGCAAAGGTGATAAAACCTCCTTTCTTTCATTAAATCATCCTTTATTTGTAAGGCCAAGGATGCCATAAACCTATTTAGCCCCCTGTTCAGCTTTTAGGTCCTCTGCAACCTCTGCTTCTTGGGAAACAGTCTTATATCCTGTAAGCATGGATAAATTCCAGGAGCTGGAGCCCAGATCCTGCCCAGACTCTCAGTGGATCTGACACATCACGTGGGCTTTGCACAGAGGGAACGGCCTCAAGCTGCCCCAGAGGAGGTTCAGACTGGATATTCGGAAAAATTTCCTCATGGAAAGGGTGGCCAGGGATTGGAAAAGGCTGTCAAGGGCAGTGGTGGAGTCCCCATCCCTGGAAGTGTTCAAAAAATATGTGGATGTGGCACTTGGGATGTGGGTTAGTGCTGAACGTGGTGGTGTTGGTGGTTGAATTGGGTGATCTCAGAGGTGTTTTCCAACTTTAGTGATTCCTGTAGTGACAGGAAAAGAGGAATTGGTTTTAAACCGAAAGAAAACAGGGCTGGATGGGATATTGGGAAGGAATTCCTGGCTGGGAGGGTGGGGAGGCCCTGGCACAGGTTGGGCAGAGAAGCTGTGGTTGCCCCTGGTTCCCTGGAAGTGTCCAAGGCCAGGTTGGAGCAACGTGAGATAGTGGAAGGTGTGCCCATGGCAGAGGGTGGAATGAGATGATCCTTCATGTCCCTTCCCACCCAACCCATTCCATGATTCCATGATTCTCTCCAGACCCAGAAGAGATTTAGCATGTTCTCTGCCAATAGGGAAGTGCCTCTAAACTGGATTCCCACATTCTTCTCCTCCATGAATATCAGACCCACAGTCCTGGAATTGTGCAGACTTGTCCAAACCGAGAACCACACAGAAGCATCCCCTCAGAAAATCCATATAAAACCCAGATGAAGAGCAACCTCCACTCAATTCCTCTTTTCCCTTGAGTTAAACCAGCTGGAAATGATCCTCCTCCCCCTTCCACCCTTGTCTCACCTCCCCAGCCCTGGCACCGCTCTTGGCACGGAGTTAAACCGCTCCCAAAATCCCGTTTCCTTGCCAAGCCTGGATCAAGCAAGGAGTGACAGGGCTTCCATTGAGCTGTCACACACCAGATGAGCCCCTCTGCTGCAGCACTGCCAAAGAGCTTTCTTTCCTGAGGCTTTGGTTGTTCTAAATCCTTGGCACCTTCACATGTTCAAAGGAATGAGGGTCAGAGTTTCACCAGGGATGGAGAGGAAAGCAGGGAAATTTTGATGTAGGAATATCAATTGTTGTCTGGTCTGGCTTAACAAGTCTGGATATCATGAGTGGTTTATAACATGAGGATTCAAACCCACTTGAGAGTAAAAAGGTCACCCAGTCTGTGTTTGAACATAGTTACACCCAGGGATACCTCCCAGATTTCCAGCTGGTGATCCTTCATGGAACCATGGAATCCCAGAATGGTTTGGGTTGGAAGGGACCTTAAAGCTCATCTCCTTCCACCCCCTGCCATGGGCAGGGACACCTTCCACTGGCCCAGGTTGCTTCAAGTCCCGTCCAACCTGGCCTTGGACACTTCCAGGGATGGAGCAGCCACAGCTTCTCTGGGAATTCCATTCCAGTCCCTCACCATGCTCACAGGGAAGGATTTTTTCCAGGTGTAATTTTCCTTGTTACAAGACTTACCAGTGCTGTTCAGACAACGGTGGAATCTGTGGCTGGTCCACCTGAGCTGCCTGGCATGTTCTGTAGGGATCCATGTGGGTTGGATCCCACGGGTTGGATCCCGTTGATGCCCTCAGGAGGGTCTGATTTGTCGCCAGGTTTGCAGAGCTTTGGTGTTTGATGTTGGATCCTTGTTTCATGGGACCTGAAATGCTCTGAATGCCCAAATCCCTTCGTGCCCACCTCCATCCAAATGGAATCAAGGCTCCTCAATCCTCTCCTTGGTTGCACTCAACTGATTTAGTTCCAGGAGCTTCTGGTTGATGGGAAACGTGTTTGTTCAATCTTCCAGCTGTGTGATCCTCCTGGAATATTTACAAATATGGAATTATGGTCCCCAGAACCTGCAAATACCATTTATTAGTACAATCCCAGACTGATTTGGGTTGGGAAGGGACCTTAAAGCTCATCCAGTGCCACCCCCTGCCATGGGCAGGGACACCTTCCCCTATCCCAGGTTGCTCCAAGCCCCATCCAACCAGTCCCTGGACAGTTCCAGGGATGGGAACTGTTCTTTATTTCCCAGTCCAGAATCAATGGCAATCCAGCAGAATTTCATTACCAGAATCCATCCATTCACCACCCAAAACATCAGGGCTCTTGTTTTCTTCTTGGCTTCAAGAAGCTCCATGATTGAAAGGATTGAAAGGCTCCAAAGCGAGGGCTCACTGGGTCAAATATTGCCCCTGAGAGTTAGAAAGAGAGTTTAAACTGGTGTAAACTCCCTCTCCAGTCACTGGGGGGAGATCAGCACCTTCAGGAGAGATGAGGTTGGATGTGGGAAGCATCCTGGCTCCTTTAGAAGTCTTCTAAGTGGAGGTAGAATGAGACAGTCTTTAAGGTCCGTTTCAACCAAAACCATTTCACGACTCTGTGATTCCATAAAATGTTCCTCATGTTCTGATGCCTTCATCAACACATATCCCATTTCCCAAGTCATCCCTCAGCCAGCACCCACTCCCCAATCTGGTATTCAGGCAACTTTTCCCAAGGAAAGACCTTTCCCTCTCCTCACTCATTAGATTCGGGAAAGAGTTACAAACCATGGCTGCCCGTGTGACTTTTTAACAAGTTTTATCAGGCCAGAGATTTCAAAGAGCTCAGCTCTTGTTAGAAACACCAAAAAAAACCCCACACCAGAGCCAGATCTGTTCCTGACCACGAGGCAGCTCCTGCTGTGACACGAAGAGCCAGACCTTCAAAAGGGCTCCTTGAAATCCAGCCCTTGTTCCCCCCAGGGCTCCTCTTTCTTCATCCAAGAGGAGAAAGCTCAGATCACTGAGGTCTTTTGAGGCCACATTCACTAATATCCACTGAAATCCTTGCCAGGGGAGGCAGGAAAGGCAGATAAGATGTTTGGCTGGACAGATGGAGTGATTTTCCACTCCTCTGTCACGGTCTTTGTAGTGATTGTGAAAGGATTTCACTCCGAGCAAGAAATATCCCTCAAGGCATCTCCCTTTCCAGAACTCGGCAATACCACGACAAAAACCTCTCCCAGGGACCATCCCAGCATCCAGCCCTTTGTGATTTCCCAAACCAGGCTGAGTTTCCCTGTATTTAACATCCCTCAGGGCATCTCTTCTCGAGGAGCATCTCCAGTTTCCCCTCAGTGAGGCTGAAAATAAAGGGAAGGAGCTTTGCTACCACGCAAAGAGTTTCTCTTGCTTTTTGCAGTCCTGTCATGGAATAATCAACTCCAGGCTGTGATAAACCACCCCTTGGCCACCAGGAGATCATCCCAAAGCATGGCAAGGCTGTTCCTCTCACTGAACAGGATGAGAAGAGGAAAGTACCTGTCTCAGGAAGCAAAAAAATGGCTTTGTAAAGCTCCTCTTAAACAAGTTTGGGGCGGATGGAAAGGTGGAAAAGCGAACAAAAAATCACTGTGTTTCAGGGATCTGATGGTGGATTGTGATTTTACCAGCGAAAAGCAGCTTCAGTAAATTTTTAAAAAGAAGAGTTGAACCTAAAAAGTTGATCCATGCTGTGGAAAAACAGATTTTACACCCAGAGCAGGTACAACCACCTGGAGTTCAGTAACACTTCCCACCACAGGAGCTTATTTGCAGCAACTCGTCACTTTGCAAAGCTGAAATCAGATAATCCCAAATTTTCCAGGCAGGAAAATTGACCTCATCTGCCCAGAAACTGCTCAGCTGTTCCCAAGGATAAGGTTATAAGGGAATATCTGCTGCTTTCCCCGGATCCATCGATCCGTGGCGAGGCTTTTGTTCCGGAAATTCTCTTTGCGACGGGGAGCAAATGGAAAAAGCAGTGTGGGATCAGAGCTGGAGGGGGGGAATGCAGATTGCACAGCCAGCCTGTCCCAGATTTTGGCTTTAAAACCTTAACACTCGTTTTATCTGGTGCCTGTGTCAGGTTTTATTTTAGCTGGAAGAGGTGGAATTTGGGAAACAAGGAGTCCTGTGTTTATAAATCTCCTGTTGATCCAGGAACTGCTCCACTCCTGACCTCTAAATGAGTTTAATGCCAAATCTTAGCTCTTTGTTTAGGCAAGTCTAAAGGTTGTTTAGCTTCTCTCCCAGCGTGCTGGGGGTCAGAAAATATGGATTATGGGCTTGGCAGCAGAGCAGGATGGGAGATTGTGGCAAGATGGGACGTGTATTGGGAACCTGAGCGGAGGAGGACATTCCTTGCCCCTTTCTGCCCAAAAAACCTGCCAGCAGCTGGTGCCTGGTAGACAGTTTTTATCCTATGGGAGCCAGTTTTTATCCCACAGCTCCACTCCTTTTGTCCAGCTGCCACAGGGCCCTTTCCGTGGTGTTTTGCCATCCCTGGCTGCCAGATCCTAAAACCCAGCCTGGTTTGGGGTCTCTGCCACATTGTCTGCCCACAGAAGTGGGGATCTCCCACCTGCTGCTGGTTTTCTGCCCCCATTCCCTGCTTTTTGGCTCATCCCAGCTTCCTGCAGTGCTTCCCTGCTTTGCTGTCCAGAGAAGCTGTGGCTGCACCTGGATCCCTGGAAGTGTCCAAGGCCAGGTTGGATGGGGCTTGGAGCAACCTGGGATAATGGAAGGTGTCCCTGCCCATGACAGGGGGTGGAACTGGATGGTCTTTAACCCTTCCAATCCAAATCATTCCATGATTCCATGATTTAACTCCCACTTCTGCACATCAGCATCCCCAGGGATATGAGTTTTGCCAAAATACAGTGACTGTTTCTCCTAATTCCTCCATTTCCTGACACTCACACCACCCTTATTTATGCTGCAAAGTGGAAACCAGGCAGGATTTTGGTGGAAACATCCTCTAATCCATCTGCCCCAGGATTCCCAGCTCTGTATCACAGCCCAGCTCGGGCAGTCCAACACTCAGCACCTCCTACTCGGAGGCTGAAAGCCAGGATAACTCTCCCAGGTGGCCAAATGCCAAGAAAGAAGGGATTTGTAATGGGAAAAGAGAGAGGAAAAACTGCTCCTGTCAGAAACAATCCAGCTGCCCTTCCCATCTTCAGGGCTTCAGCAGCACAATCCAGGTGGGTGCCTGGGATAAAGTGGCTGATGGTGCCTTGCCAGGAGTAATTCCCTGTGTTATCCAGCTTTGGAGATCTCAGGGAAGGACAGCAGGAGACAGCTCAGAGCAAGGAGCTCTGGGATAATCCCTGATGGCTCTGGAGCAACTGGGGCAGAGGCAGGACAAAGCACCACATCCCTGCTGCATTATTGTGGGAGGAAAGGGTTGTAGGAGGTGGATTTTCAACTGTCAATGCCTGGAATCAGATGTTTGCTCCAGAAGAATCCACAGGCAGCATCCCTAATGATGCCAAATCCTGAATCCCTGATGCATCCAGCCTCCCAAGAGGAGTCCATCCCACCCTCTGTCTCCTTGGAGCTGACACACCTTTGGGGTGATGACTCCATGGGCTGAGCCACTTGTTGCTGAAGGATGTCACGTTTTCCTGAGAAAATCCATTAGTTTTCATGGATCAGCCCTACTCTGCAAACACCAAATATCCCCAGAAGCCACCAGAGGATTTTTCAGACATCCCAGCACTTTCCAGCCCTTCTTCCAAGCAGAAGGGCAATAAAAGGAGAAAAAGCCTGAGCCATCTCCAACCAGAGAGAAACTTTTGTTTCCTGCAGAAACTTGGACTGTCTCCACTTTGAGCGTCACCAAAGACAGCCTTGGAAGATCCATCACTCCCAAACCTTTCCAGAGCACCAGTTTAACCCCCCAGTGGCCAGAGCAGCTGTTTGCTCTGACCAGGACACTTGTTCTCATCAGAGGGACCAGCCCTGAGCTCCTTTGGGGCCCAAACACCCACCTACAGGTGAGCTGTGAGTCCAGGAGAGCTCTGAAGGCTTGGACTGACAGCTCTGGGGTTGGGATGCTGTTCAGGAGAAAGCTTTTCCCTGCTGTCCCACATTCCAGATGATTCAGTGGCACTTTCTTCCCAGGAAGCGCTTCCAAAAGATCTCCCAACCCAGCTATTTCAAACCCTGTGCTCTCACTGCTGGGAAATGAATGTCTGAAAGGCCTGGATTGTTTTAAAATAAAGAAAATATGGAAACCAGACTCTCAGGTGGTTTAAGAGGCCACCCCTCCAAGGGAATCAAGGAGAGAAAAAACCCAGCCAAGGATTTAAGAGTTGAGACAAGAGCTGGGAGAGGTCACCCACTGATCACCTTCACAGGCAAAACAGGCTCAAAGTGGGGATAGGACTTAAATTTATGACTAACAGGACAAGAGCCAAAGATTGAGAAATAAAACAGTCTTAAAAACACCAGTTCCCTATCTGCAGATATTATATTTTTGAATCCTGCACCATGGGACAGGGGAAGCTTCTGGCAGCTTCCAACCCTGCTACCAAAACCCAGCCACAGAAACCCACCACAGATTCCTCCAGGGGGGAGATTTCTTTGGGAGAAGAGCATCAGCAGCCCGAGCCACTCTGGCCCAACAGCCCCTGTCTCTCTCAGATCTCCCTGTAATGGAGAAAGAGTCACTTAAAACAACATCAGGGCAGCAATTTGCCTGATAAAGCTTTTCTCCTGATCCTGACAGGACTTGACAGTCGGTGTCACCCCGAGTCAGCAGCTCTGAAAGTCCTGCTGCAAGGACTGAGCTGCAGCTCCCGGAGGGATTTTGATTGTGTTGGAAGATGTGCAGAACAAACACACTCTGTTTTTCCAGTGGCCCTGGCAGGGTGATTAGATATTAGGAAGAAATCCTTCCCTGAGGAGGGTGGGGAGGCCCTGGCCCAGGTTGGGCAGAGAAGCTGTGGCTGCCCCTGGATCCCTGGAAGTGTCCAAGGCCAGGTTGGAGCAACCTGGGCTGGTGGAAGGTGTCCCTGTCCTTGGAAATGGGTGATCTTTAAGGTGGAGCTCCTCTATTATTCAGCTTCTGGTGACTGAGGCCCTTTTTTCCAGCAAAACAGAAGCACAACAGGTCTTGGAATCCATTTTCCATAAACAAACAGTGTGTGGGACAACCCAGGGATGGGCCTGAGCTGTGGGGTTTGTGCAAAAGGAGTTCTGGGGCATTTCAGTGCATCCCATCAGCTCCAAATGGGATAAAAGCAGCAGGAGAGGGTGGAAAGCACCTCACATTCCAATAAAACCATTGACTTCCACCTTTCCTATCATCAGCATATTATAATTATTATATTATTATTTTAAATAGTACCTAAAGGTGGCTTAAAATAAGGCTGGAGAGGGACTTTGGGTGGAGGGACAGGACAAGGAGGAATGGCTTCCCAGTGCCAGGGGGATGGGTTAGGTGGGATATTGGGAAGGAATTCCTGGCTGGGAGGGTGGTGAGGCCCTGTCCCAGGTTGGGCAGAGAAGCTGTGGCTGCCCCTGGATCCCTGGAAGTGTCCAAGACCAGGTTGAAGCAACCTGGGCTAGTGGAAGGTGTCCCTACCCATGGCAGGAGGTTGGAATGAGATGATCTTGAAGGTCCCTCCCAACCCAAACCATTCCAGGATCTATGATCCTGTGGAAAGCCTGTGCACCCACACAGGGACATGAAGGAAACCCAGGAATACAAGGTAAGAGACCAGAAGTATCAATAATTTAGGTGAGAATTATAAAATCGTGGAATCATAGAACAGTTTGGGTTGGAAGGGCATATTTAAGACCTCACTTTCCTCCATAATCACAAGAGTTTTTACAAATTGGTTTTAGAGAGAGAAGAAAAAAACCCCAACATAAATGTCGCTCCTGAAAGTGGGACTTTAAAGTACTGGAATATTTCTGATAAACGTTACCAGACTGTTGTAAAACTTGGTGTCATAAAACACAAACTTATGGCCAACATGACTTTTGGATCAGCCATTTTTCCATTTTTCTGTGGGTGAAAAGTGGTTTAAATAGGCTCTAAATATGGAAAACTGATTATTCCAGTTAAAACACGTGATCCCAGTACCTTCCCTCTTCCCATGTGCCTTGTGGGATCCATTCCTGCCCTTTGGCTGGTGCCTTGCCCAGGGGAGACACACACTGGGTGCTTTCTCCCAAAGGCCACGTTTTACTCATGCATTTGTATTTTTATGTCATTTTTAATTAGTTCTAAATCAAATTAAGGGGATTGTGGTGTCCCCATGGCCAGGTGGGGCTACTCATCCCACCTGCCAGGGATGGAGGGATGTGGGGCTGAAGGAAACAGAGGGATCTTGGCACTCCCTTGGATGTTCTTCGCACCACTCCAAGCTCTCTGGAACTGAGGAATTTGCCACAATCCTCCTGGCACACACCAGGACTTACAGACATTTATTTTTTTTTCCCTAAATCCCTGCTGGAGGTGGCTTGAGGGCAGGAATTTGGGAGGTGCAACCCCAATCAAATGAGAGACCCAGCTGTACCTGGCTCAGGGACAGTGGGGCCACCCTTTAACTCTTTGTAAGGTACTCAGAGTAACCCTGTGGGTGCAAAGCAGCCTTTTCCATGAGGTATCCCAAGGATGTCCCACCCAGAGCCCAGGGCATGGATTTTCCTCTCCTGCTGCAGTGGGTGAAGAGGCAGGAGAAGGATCAGGGCCAACTCCATGGGTCTGGGACACAGGACAGGAGTGGTTTTCCCCCCTCCAACTCAAGGCAGCTGCTGATTTTTGCCCCTTTTTTGCCCCCAAAGGGACAAATAACCACATTCCAAAGCTTTTCTCAGCTCCCTCAGATGCTCCTGGTGCTCCAGACCCTTCCCCAGCTCCTTTCCCTTCCCTGGACATGCTCCAGCCTCTCCATGTCTTTTTTCCTTACTGGAGATATTTATTCCCTCTTGGAGGGCAGGAAGGAACAACCCAAGGAAGGGAAAGCTGTGCCCACTCCTGGTAGGACCTGTCCAACACTTCCCAGTGGGCTGGAAGAACTCCAGGGAGAAGAAGGATGGAGATTGGGATTGAAAATCCTGGAAAATTCTTTGCTCCAGCTCAGGTTCTGTTTTAGTAATTCAGTGCAAAAAATCTGGGGTTTAAGGCAGTCAGCAGCCAAAATAAAACCAAATTATGAAGACACATCTTTTTTTTTTTTGGAACTCTCCATGTGAGAATCAGGGAGAAGACTGGATCAGCACTGTGGTTGTTAAAAAGCAACATAACATAAGACATTTTCCAGCCCGCGGCCCTCTGATGGACAGGTGGGATGATCCAAATGAACATGACCCACATTAAAGGGATTCAGAGCCCTTGAGTCACCTCAGCCTGTGCCAACAGGGTGGGGGGAAACACTTCCAGGGAAAGTGTGGGATCGACCCACTCTCATCCTGACGATCAGGGACCCACAGGGAAACTCCGGTTCCTCGCCAGGGAAGGACACAGGAGAGAGAAAGCCTGGCAAAGGTCCTGCAGGCAGAGGACAGGGCAGGGGACACGGTGAGAAGGACGTGGAGCCATCACTGACTGGGGTCATTTGGGTGGGCAGATGGTGACAGGACAAAGGGGGATGTTTTTAAACTCAAAGAGGAGATATTTAAATTAGAAATTAGGAGTAAGTTCTTCATTCAGTGAGGCCCTGGCAGAGCTTGCCCAGGGAAGCTGTGGTTGCCCCTGGATCCCTGGAAGTGTCCAAGGTCAGGCTGGAGAAACCTGGGCTAGTGGAAGGTGTCCCTGCCCATGGCAGTGGAATGAAATGGTCTTTAAGATTCCTTCCAACCCAACCCATTCCATGATTCTGCGGCCCCTCTGCTCTGGAACCAGGCTGGGAGAGCTGGAGGGGTTCCCCTGGAGAAGAGAAGGCTCCAGGGAGAGCTGAGAGCCCCTGGCAGGGCCTGAAGGGGCTCCAGGAGAGCTGGAGAGGGACTGGGGACAAGGGATGGAGGGACAGGACACAGGGAATGGCTTCCCAGTGCCAGAGGGCAGGGTTAGATGGGATATTGGAAGTGTCCAAGGCCAGGTTGGAGCAATCTGGGCTAGTGGAAGGTGTCCCTGCCCGTGGCAGGGGGTGGAACAAGTTGATCTTTAAGATCCCTCCCCATCCAAACCATTCTATGATTCTGTAACACCATCCAAGGTACACTCATTACACAGATTCCCAGTGTGATGATGATGATGATGGTGATCATGATGATGAAGATGATGATAATAAAGATGGTGTGGGTTTGGATTCATAAACCAGGGATTTTCCAAGGAGATGCCCAAACATCCCATATGTTTGCAGCAGCAGGGCCGCAGTGACTGGGCTTTGTTCTGATATTCTCAACCCCTTGTTTTGGTATTTTCAGCCCATTGTTCTGGAATTTTCATCCTCCTGTTCTGGTATTTTCAGCCCATTGTTCTGGAATTTTCATCCTCCTGTTCTGGTATTTTCAGCCCATTGTTCTGGTATTTTCAACCCCTTTTTCTGGTATTTTCAGCCCCTTGTTCTGATATTTTCAGCCCTTCATTCTGATATTTTCATCCCTTTTTTCTGGTATTTTCAGCCCCTCCTTCTGATATTTTCAGCCCCTCACTCTGGTATTTTCATCCCTTTTTTCTGATATTTTCAGCCCCTCATTCTGATATTTTCAGCCCCTTGTTCTGATATTTTCAACCCCTTGTTGAAAAGAAGAGCTGGGGGACCTCATGGAGACCATCCCTGATGGTCAAGAGGAATTTTGGCAGAGTTGTGGTTGGTCGTGTCCTGCAGATCAACGTTCCCCCAGTTCTGCTTGGATTTTAGGCTGATAAAAAGCAAAGTGCAGGTGCCCAAGTTGGATGGGAATGAGATGATCTTTAAGGTCTCTTCCAACCCAAACCATTCCATGAATCTGTGATTTTTGGAAGACCATTTATTTTCCCTTCAGATGAGCCCAGGCAGGCCAGAATTCCCCCAATCATGCTTGGATTTTAGGCTGATAAAAAGTAAAATCCAAGTGCACAAGTTGGCTTGGAATGAGATGATCTTTAAGGTCTCTTCCAACCCAAACAATTCCATGACTCCATAAGTTTTGGAAGAGCATCCCCACCCCACCAGCTCACGCTGCTCCTCCTTTTAACAGTTCTGACACCTCCAGAGAGCTTTTAAAATGCAATTTATTTTCCTTTCTGAGGAACTCAGGGCTGATATTGGAACAAGAGGTGAAAGCTGGGAAGGAGCAAGGGACATATCCCAAAAAAAAAATGAAAATTCCCCTGTTCTGTTGGATTGAGCTGCATCTGTCACATCTCATTAGATTGTGTTGTCCTTTTTTATCTCCCTGTTCCGTGCCATGATTCTCCCGGTTTTATGTGACATTTCCTTGGCATTAAACTCCTTGGATTAGACATTCACAGTGTTTCCCTCCCCATAAAACATCCAGATTGCAGAGGGGGTTTATTTGCACAGTTATATTTTGCTTTGTTTGGCTGTTTATTTTTCATTTCCAGCCTTTCCCGGGAAATTGGGAATCCCAGGTTGGATTTGGGAGTTCAAATGTTGGGTTGGATTTGGGAGTTCAGCATTGGCAATTTTGGTTTTAGGAAGGGGTGGACACCAAACCCGAGGTTGAAATGGGGTAACCCAGAAAAACCCTCTCCAGTAAAATCCACTTTTCCATGGAGCCACATCCCGAGGAACAGCGCTGGATGGGCTTTCCCAGTGTGGAAACACATTCCACACACAGAAACAACAGAAAGGGTCTGATTTCCTATTTTTAACCTGGATTTTAAACCCCAAAAAACAGTTTTTATTTAAATTCCACGCTCAGATTTCCCAGGGCGTTTCCTTCTCTCCTTATGGTCAGAAGAAATCAAGATTTTGTTATCATTTCCATAAACCAAGATTTTTTCTCTTTCCCTAAACCAAGATTTGTTTTATTTCCACAAAACAAGATTTTTTATAATTTCCACAAACCGAGATTTTTTTCTGTTTCCACAAAGATTTTTTCTATTTTCACAAAGATTTTTTCTATTTCCCTAAACCAAGATTTTTTGATTTCTCTAAACCAAGATTTTTTTCTTATTTCTACAAACCAAGATTTTTTCTATTTCCACAAAGATTTTTTTCTATTTCCAGAAACCAAGATTTTTTTTCTACTTCCACAAACCAAGATTTTTTTATAATTTCCACAAACCGAATTTTTTTTATCATTTCCATAAAACAAGATTTTTTCTATTTCTGCAAAGATTTTTTTCTGTTTCCACAGACCAAGATTTTTTCTACTTCCACAAACCAAGACTTTTTCTATTTCCACAAACCA
>NW_020884936.1:3206653-3238356 GCF_003945725.1 Corapipo altera
TTTTCTATTTCCCTAAACCAAGATTTTTTTCTATTTCCACAAACCAAGATTTTTTTTCTATTTCCCTAAACCAAGATTTTTTCTATTTCCATAAACCAAGATTTTTTTCTACTTCCACAAACCAAGATTTTTCCCATTTCCACGTCTCCCCAATCCCTTTCCTACCTCCCACTGGACATTTGGGAAACCACTTCTACTTGGACACCCCCAAATTTTTACCCCTCTGTGCTTTCCAGAGTTAACAACAAATCACCTGTGACTTTCCCAGGCACTTATTCCAACAAACCTTATTCCCACAAAAAAGTGGGACCTGCTGCCGATGCCAGAACACGTTTGTATCCCACTTTTCCCAGCCTTGTACCAGGAGATTCTGAGTCACAACAAATTTGCTTTGCTCCTGCAGGACTGTCACCTACTGTTTGTTCCCGGGCTGCAAGAAAATTCCCTGATCCCAGGCAGGGTTTGAACGTGGGAAATGTTCATTTACACAGCCTGTCATAATTTTATTAAAAGTCAGACAAGCCTGTGACACCTCGGTGACAGAATATAATTTCCCCAACCGAGCGCCTTGACACCAAAAATTAGGTTAAATCGCCTTATTTTTGAGGAGCAGATGGGAATGTTAAATGTTTACCAGGGGAAATGCTTTGGAATTGCCACAGATCATTGTGCCAAGGCACGAAGGGGTGACCAAAGGGCTCCTTCAGGCAGTGTGGAGCAGGAGCCCCAGGGAAAATCCAGGGGGTTGTGGGCCTTCAAATGTGCCTTTGTTCCTTCCCTGCCAGATCTGGGGTAGAAGAGCAGCTTTGCAGAATTCCAGGATCACTGAGGTTGGGAAAGATCCCCAAGGTCGTCGAGTCCAAGCTATGGCTGATCCCTCCTTGCCCCCCAGCCCAGAGCACTGAGTGCCACAACCAGGCCTTCCTTGGACACCTCCAGGGATGGAGACTCCAAACCTCCCTGGGCAGCCCCTTCCAAGGCCTGACCACCCTTTCCATGAAGGAATGGTTTACAGAGAGGCTGGGAAGAGAAGAGGACCAGGGGCTGACCTCTGGGGTACCTCTGCTGCCCACCCACACTGGTCCTGCAGCAGAAACATCACAGGAGGTTCTGGGCATCTTCAGGAACCTCCCACTTGCCATTGGCTGATCCCTTCCCAAGGGAATCCTCCCTGTGCTGTTCAAGCAATGAGAATCCTGCCCTACATGGAGTTTGCAGCTTTAGTTCAAGTCAGGATGCCTGACAGATCCCAGGAATGGATCATGGAATGGTTTGGGTGGGAAGAGACCTTAAAGCCCATCCAGTTCCACCCCCTGCCATGGGCAGGGACACCTTCCACTAGCCCAGGTCACTCCAACCTGGCCTTGGACACTTCCAGGGATCCAGGGGCAGCCACAGCTTCTCTACCCAACCTGTGCCAGGGCCTCACCACCCTCACAGCCAACAATTCCTTCCCCAAATCCCATCTAATTTTGCCCTTTGCCAATGTGAAGCCATTCCCTGTGTCCTGTCCCTCCATCCCTCGTAAAAATCACTGCCTTTCCACATGGTGTCCTCATCCCAGACGTCAGTCACTGGTCACTCTGGAGCTTTATCTTCCCCATTTCCAAACAGCAGGATTGACACGTGGATTTGGAAGCTGTGTAGGGGCAAGAAAACCTTTTCCTAGAGAATAATTGAGCATTGGGGGGGTTGAGATTGGCAGGTAAGAAATTGGGATCCTTTGTTCCTCTGTCACTTCATCACTGAATGATTAAATCAAACCCAGAGGAGGTATCTGACTTCCTAAAAAAGAAGGAAGGCAGTGATCCCTCCTGGGGGCTGGCTGGGAATTTGGGATCTTCACCTTCGCTGACTTAGATGCCATCAACAGGGGAAGAGCTTTGTCCCTGCAAACTGGCAAATTGTCAAGGAAGAAAGTGTTGGATTGGGAAGCTGGAGGTGGCCTAGCCACAGATTTGTGGAGTGACCACAATCCTGGCCACCCCCATAGAGCCCTGAACACAGAACCAGAGGTGATTTGGGTTGGAAGAGACCTTCCAAGGTCACCTAATCCCAGCCCTCTGCCACGAGCAGGGACATCTCCAACCAAAAGCCAGAAAGCAAATCCAGCTTTATGCACAGAGTGTTTACATCTCATATTTCAGCCCCCAGATGATCAGTAACCAACCAAAACTCCACCAGCTGTGAAGAAACAACTCACCCCTTCATCTCTCACATCCCTGGATTCCCCCAGGGGGAGAGAGAGGGAAGAGCCAGGTCAGTCCAGCGCCACAGCTCATCTTTCCTGCAGCTCCCTTTTGTCCCTTGGGGACTTTTTCAGGGATGAAAACTCCACCAGGTAAACGTCAAGGCCTTATTTTGACTCAGAAAAGTCCTGAGCTCCAACCTGGAGACTTGCTGGAACCTTTCTGGGAAAGTTATTCCTGTGGGTTGAAGCCCCTCTGCCCACATTTCTCGAGTTGGAAGCAGCAAAGAGGCAAAACCCCCAGGGAAGATGAGGGAATAAAAGGGAGAAAGCTCCATCACTAGCCCCAGGAGCTGAGGAAGGACCTGCAGGTCCCTGCAGAGCCACAGCTGAGGGAAGGACTCTGGGTCAGGAGGTGGAATTCCCTGCCCAAGGCTCCCACTGATAAAAAAGTGGGGGGAAAACCCCCACCACAGCAAGGTTTTTTCTCAAGGTAGAGCTGAGCTCAGTGCCCACTCCCAGCACAGCTGCCCAAGCAAGGTCTGACCTAAATCAGGGCTTTATTTGGGCACTACTGAGCTTAAAAAAGCTGGGAAAACCATCATGTTTGCCAAACCTGCTTCATTTCTGCCTCCGAGCTGTCTTGGAATCAGCTCCAGCGTTGAGCTGCCACAGAAGCCCTGACTTCCCCTGGGCACCAAGTTTGTCACAACTTGGATCTTTCCAGTGGCTCTTCCCTGGATGTTTTCCAGATGGTCCATGTGCTTTTTGAAGCAAAGATTTTGTGTTCAGCCCTTCAGGAGAAGGAGGGATCTGACCCTCTGAACCCTCTGTTGTTGCACGTCCCATGTTCCTCAGAACCGGCCTCTCATCCCATCAGCCAGAAGCCTCTGCAAAAAAAAAATAATAAAAAAAAAAAATAAAAAACAACCCAGAAAAAAACCTCAGGGTAATTTCTAGAAATGCAAACCCAAATTGGAGCAGATTGGGCAATTTGTGGAAGCTGAAATGCGAGGAGTGTTTAAGGAACAGTCGGGGAGAAAGCAATCAAAGGGACAACAACAGCAACGACAATAAAAGGGAAGTGGATGTGTGTGGGGGGGGGAGAAAAAAATTGGAGTGCTGGAAATGGCTGGAAAAAAAAAAACCCAGGAGAGCAAAGAGATGATGTTGAGGGAGGGAAATACAGCTGGGGAAAGAGTGAGAGCCACCAAACGAGCAGAGAGGACACAAACCCATCGTTCATTAGGGGAGGAGAAGGAAATAATGGGCAACAAATTGCAGAGAGCTTTGGCAAAGGGCAGCAAGAAATCTGCTCCTCCTGGAAGTGACAGAACCAGGATAAAAGCATCCACTTCAGGATGTTTGGATCAAGTGTCCCTGGAGGACAAGGAGCCACAGCACGGGGGGCATTTGGGCTGGAACTGCTGGGCAAAGGCAGGAAAGGGTTTGTGTCACGGGAGGGAGCAGCTGGCTGGGGAACCCAGAGAGACTGGAAAAGTGTGGGGGGCAAAGGATTTAAGGAAACCATTCCCATTTGATAACACTCCAAATAGGCTTAGCATATATATATATATACATACATATATATATATATATTATATATATATAGGGAAGGAATTGTTGGCTGTGAGGGTTGGGAGGCCCTGGCACAGGTTTCCCAGGGAAGCGTCCAAGGCCAGGTTGGAGCAACCTGGGCTAGCGGAAGGTGTCCCTGCCCATGACAGGGGGTGGGACTGGATGGTCTTTAAGGTCCCTTCCAACCCAAACCATTCCATGATTCCCAGCCTTAAAGACCCAGTTCCTCCATGGGGGCCACACTTGGAGCTGATGTTTGCTGTCCCCAAACCTGTCTTGGCACCTGCAGCCGTGCTCCTCACTGCCTGCAGTCATGTGGGACAGTGCAGGGGGAGCTGCCCATGTTCCTTCTGGACTCCAGTGACTCCTGAAATAATTCCAGTGCTTTGTACTGGGAAGTTCTGCAGAGATTGAAGGCACCAGTTCTACCCCCAATGGCTCCTGAACCAACCCAGGGTTTGATGTTTAATAACCATAAAGGTGTGTCCAGCTCTGTGACTCAGCGTGAGAAAACTGCCCCCATTCCCCAGTGACATATCCTGAATCCTAAATCCTGATCCCTAATCCTCATTCCTGTTGGTCCAGGTTGCCCAGAGAAGCTGTGGCTGCCCCTGGATCCCTGAAAGTGTCGAAGGCCAGGTTGGAACAACCTGGACTAGTGGAAGATGTCCCTGCTCATGGTAGGGGGTGGAATGAGATGGGCTTGAAGGTTCCTTCCGACCCAAACCATTCCATGATTCCATGATTCCAAATGCACATGTGTAAGACCAATTCCCCCTGGGTGGCACCTCTTTAAACCACAGTAGCTCAGTTGTTCCTGACTGTGTTGCAATATCCTGCTCCTACCCAAGTTTCCTGGAAGAATCCCAGCTCCCTGAGTCATCCCGGCCTGCCATGGAAGGTGGAGATGGTGGGGAGGGGGTTTCTCCCCTTCCTGCCCACCAAAGGGGTTCCCAAGTTACAGCTGAAGGTCTGAGTGTGGCTGGTCAAGTGCAGCTCAAAAAAAGTGGGATTTAATTCACTGATCCCAATGCCCACATTTAAGTGTCTCCATGGAGTTATCCAAGGATCTGAGTGCCCGCTACAGACTTTGGAATCATGGAATCATTCAGGTTGGAAAAGCCCTTTGAGATCATCCAGTCCAACCATTCCCCAGCACTGCCAAGGCCACCACTGCCCCATGTCCCCAAGTGCCACCTCCACAGGGATTTTAAATCCCTCCAGGAATGGGGACTCCACCCCTGCCCTGGGCAGCTGTGCCAGGGCTGGACAAACCTTTCCACAAAGGAATTTTCCCCAATATCCAACCTAAACCTTCTCTGGCACAACTTGAGGCCATTTCCTTTCAGAGAGGGCAGACAGATCCCTGATCCAGGAACGTTTGGTAATCCTGGAGCCACAGGAAAGCTCAGACCATTCCTGTCCTCTCCAGGGTGGGCATCAATCTTGGAGTGAAATAAATAACCCATTTCCCCCAGTTTTGAGTTCACAGTTCTCAGTTCAGCGAGTTGAAAACCCCCAAAAATCCTGTGGGACTTGGAAAAGTGGGATAAAACGCTGTCCTGGCAGAGGGAGCAGTGCAGGGATGAGAAATGCCACTCACCCAACACCTTTGAAGGCATCACTGCTGTGCCCCCACAAGAAAATTATCTCTGGGAGTCCTTCCCATCTCAGAAGGTTCATCTGGGAAATAAATCTCAGAGTGAAGGGCTGGGGAGGGAGAGGAAAGGAGAGAAAACACAGTTTGGAGCATGAACTGGTTGGAGAAGAGGCAAAAAAGGCAATGCCAGAGGTAGGAAACACAGGAAACACAGCTCAGGACAAGCTGCACCAACGGGGCAGTTGTGATTTATGATGGATGGGCAGCAAATAACTTCAGGTTTTTAGCACAAAAATGACCTAACAAGACTATATTTATTTTCCAGGTAAATGTGGGCACCTACATTGGTTGTTCCTTCAGATTTTAAAGCCCTTTTTCCCTGGCTTTGGGCCAACCTTCAGCTCCTACAGTGCTGGAGGAAAATAAACCAAAGCATTCCAAGAGTCCCTTTGGAACTCATTGGGTTGGGATGTAACCGAGGGAAATATTTCTCCTACAATTCCTCCCTCAAGAGGGGAAGGGAGAAGCAGCAACTGGAGCCAAGGGTTAAGGAGCAGAGGCAGGATTTAGAATTTCAGATCCAACTCTGCTGGTGTTTGAAAACGAACATCCCTCTGTAATTTTGTTTTCTAGGAAGAGCTCTCCTATTTTCATCCCTTTTTTATTCTCGTTCTTGGATTTCTTGGAATATCCAAGAAAACTCTCGCACCTCTTCACTTTCCCCCTCGAAAAAAATCCTCCTCACCAATTAAAAATGAGAATTCACCTCCAGCCCAACTCGAAGCACGTCATCGCTTCTAAAGTTCTTGGTGAAAAAAAAAATCGAGTTTTTTTCCATTTAAAGTTTAATCCGACGTTTTTTTAATCACTATTTTTCTGGGGAAAGAACGTTTGGAACCTCGACTTTTGCCATCCAGCCCTGGGAAATGATTCAGCTGGAGGAGCTCAGTGACACTGAGAAAAACCTCCCACGTCAGATATTAAAACACGAAGCAGAAATGTGGTTACAAGGAGTCGTTTTTACCTCCTGATTTTTTCTTTGTCTTTGCTCCTCTTGTCAGAGATGTCACTCATTTCTCAGCTAAACATTTAATTTGGGAGCAACAGGTTCTTTTTTTGGATAAATCGCTGTCACTGGCTGCTCTCACAGCAATTGGAGTATATATATCTGATATAATATACAGACATAAATATATATCTGATATAATATACAGAAATAAATATATAAATATATGTGTATACAGAAATAAATATATATGTAAATATACAGGTATAAAGATATATAAATATATATCTGATATAAGGTAGAAAAAATATATATTATATATGTATGATATAATATACATATAGAAATTTATATAAATATATATATGATATAACATACAAGTATAAAGATACATAAAATATATACCTGATATAATATGCAGAGATAAATATACATAAAATATATACATGATATAATATACAGATATAAAGATATATAACATATATATGATAAATTATACAGATAAAAACATATATAAATATAAATATATATCTAATATAATATACAGACATAGATATATAAATATATATCTAAGATAGAAAGATATATATAATATATATGTATGGTACAATATATATAAAAATCTATATAAATGTGAATCTGATATAATATACAAGTATATTATATACATAAAGTATATATATGTATATATATACACATATATATACATAAATATATATATACATAAAAGATATACCTGATAAAAAATACAGAGATAAATGTGCATAAAAGATATATATAATATAATATATAGATATAAAACTATATAAATATATATCTGATATAATATACAGATATGAAGATACATAACATATATATGATATAGTATGTAGATATAAATATACATAAAAGATACACCTGATATAAAATGCAGAGAAAATAAACATAAAATATTTATCTGATATAATATGCAGATGTAAAGATATAAATATATGTGATATAAAATACAGAGATAAATATACATAAATATATATATGATATACATATACAAATATATATAAATAGATATTTGATATAACACACAGATATAAATATATATAAATATATCTGGTATAATATACATATACAAATAGATATAAATAGATATCTGATATAACACACAGATATAAACATATATAAATATATCTGGTACAATATACAAATATAAATAAGTATCAATAGATATCTGATATAACACACAGATATAAATGTATCTGCTGTAATATACAGATATAAAGATATATAACATATATATACGATAAATTATACAGATATAAAGATATATAAATATATATCTAAGATAGAAAGATATATATAATATATATGTATTGTATAATATATACATTATATATATAAATATATATATCATATAATATACAAGTATATTATATACATAAAAAATATATGTGAATATATATACATATATATACATAAATATATATACATAAAAGATATACCTGATATAAAATATAGAGATAAATATACATAAAATATATATATGACATAGTATACAGATATAAATATACATAAAATAAATCTGATATAATATACAGATAAAAATATATAAATATAAATGTGCATCTGATATAATATATAGGTATAATGATATATAAATATGTATCTGATATAAGATAGAAAGATAAATATATTTTATATATATATGTATGATATACAATATATAAAAATCTATATAAATATATATCTGATATAATATACAGGTATAAATATACATAAAATATATACCTGATATAAAATACAGAGATAAATATACATAATATATATATGATATAATATACAGATATAAATATACATGAAATATACACCTGATATAAAATGCAGAGATAAATATACATACAATATTCATCTGATATAATATACAGATATAAAAATATATTAATATTTATCTGATATAATATACAGATACAAATATATAAATATATTAATATATATCTGATATAAAATACAGAGATTAATATACAAAAAATATATATCTAATATAAAAATTTAAACCTGTATAAATAGATCTGATATAATATACATGTATAAAGATATATATACATAAGATAGAAAGATAAATATACATAATATATATATGTATGATATAATGTACAGATATAAATCTATACAAATATATATATGATATCATATACAAGTATAAATATACATAAAATATATACCAGATATAAAATACAGAGACAAATATACATAAAATATATATCTAATATAAAAATTTAAATCTGTATTAAATATATCTGATATAATATAAAGATATAAATATACAAAAAATATATATAAATATATATCTGATATTATATGCAGGTATAAATATATAAAGATATATTATATTATATACAGATATAAATATATAAAATCATATGTATAATATAATATACATACACATATATAAATACATCAATATATGTATGTATTGGACAGATAAATGTAGGTTTAATTGCCTTACATGTCCCCCCTCACACCCAGCCGTGTCACCCCAGCTCAGCCCACTGTTTTCCTACTAATTCCCAAAAAAACCTCTCCTGGGGATCACCACAAGTAAAACTGGGCTCCAAAAATCCCCACCCCAGTGAAAGGAAAACCTGGATCCAGCTCCCAAATGTCTCTCTCTGTCAGCGTTTCCCAACCCCAGATTCCATCCCAGCTCCCTCCGGCTGCAGCTCCGCTCCTCCAGCGCTTGGGAATGGATTGACCTTCTCCTTATCCATCTCCTAATCCTGCTTGCAGCACAGACCCGCCTTGGGAATCGCCCCAGATCATGAAAGGAGGTTGGGAGGCTCCATCTACTTTTGATTTGGAAGTGTGTGTGTCTCATATAATCCCAGAATATCCTGAGCTGGAAGGAACCCACAGGGATCATCCAGTCCAACTCCTGGCCCTGCCCAGACACCCCAACAATCCCACCCTGTCCCTGAGGGTGTTGTCCAAACCCTCCTGGAGCTCTGGCAGCCTTGGGGCTGTGCCCACTGCCCTGGGGAGCCTGGGCAGTGCCCAACCATCCTCTGGGGGAAGAACCTTTCCCTAAAATCCACCCTGCCCCTGCCCTGGCACAGCTCCAGCTGCTCCCTGGGTGCTGTCCCTGCTCACACGGAGCAGAGATCGGAGCTGCCCCTCGGGAGGAGCTGCAGACCCCAATGAGGTCTCCCCTCAGTCTCCTCCAGGCTGGACAATCCCAGTGCCCTCAGTTGCTCCTCCTGTGGCTCCTCCAGACCCTTCCCCATCTTCATGGCTTGAGTTTCCCCATCCAGGAAACGGAGAGGAAGGGAACGAAGCGACAATCCCGGGTCACTGTTAAATCCAGCGCAGCCAAGGAGACTGGAAGGAGACTGGGAATGCATCAACCATTCCCTCCAGCCTGCACCACAACCCACCTACCACCATGTGCCCCCAACACAAACTCCACTCCTCCAGTCTCTGCCCCTGGAGTGCACGAGGAGGGGGCTTCTCATTTTCATTCCAGCCCCGTTCGGCCCCTCCGGAGGAAGCAGAGCCACGTGCAGGCTTCGGTAGAGGATCTCATCCAAAGCAATCAGAACTCAATAATATTCTCCCCAGTAACCAGCCAGGCAAAAGCTGAGGAGATGTTTGATTTTATTTGCATCTTTATTGTCCCCGAGCAGCAGAGCGACGGTGCTGCCGTGTCTTGACTAAATAGACACTGAGAGATGTTTTGTTGCTTCCTTGAGTGCAGGAAGATTAAGCCCAATTACACATTTACTCTGTCTTCCCCCCCCCCCCACTCCATTTCCACGGATTCCACCTTTGCCAGAATTACAGAGCCCTGTTGAGTTATTTAAGGTGGGAATAATAGAGAGTGAGTTTGGTCTGTGTGGAATTTGGGAGGGATGACGCCCACCGAGGAGGATTAGAAGGGTTTGGTTTAGATGGGTGGAATCGATGGGAGTTCACACCATCCCAATGGTCCTTGCTCCATGAACCACCTCCCTATGGAATCACAGCACCTGCAGCATCTTCAGGGAGGACATGGCAAAACCAGGGGTGATGCCAGTCAAAGATGAGCATCCAGCACCAAATCCTGCCCTTCCAGTCCAGAAGGAACCACAATCCTGGGCAGACCAAACCCCTCCCTCCAAAACAGCCCTGAGATCCTCATGAGTCCCATCTGACTCGGCATATTCTGGGATTCTGGAATTCTGTGATCCTGGGATTCTGTGAGCTTTACCAAGCACGTCCCATCCTTCCTTCCCTCCTTTTTGTGTCCTCAGACAACCCAGAGTTCCTTTGCCAGGGAGAAAATTAGGGCGTCATTTTGGCTGTCAGGATTCTGGACTGGCATCAGCAAACGGCCAGAGGAGGAGGAGGAGGAGGAGGAGGAGGAAGAGAAGGAAGGGAGGGAGAAGGGCAAGAAGAGGAAAACAAGCAAAGGTTTGCCCAGGAAAGAGGGCAACAGCTGCTGCTGCAAAATATGGGTGGAAAGGAGCCAGCACAAAGGAAGGATTTTGCTCTCTGGCCTTCCCACCTGGAGGGAAAGAGGATCCACTGGTTGAGGGTCTGGAAAAGGAAACGAAAGTCCAGGTGGTGAGGCTGAGTAAAGGCTGCTGGCATCAAGCAGGCAAAGGTGGCACCTGGTCTTCCTCAGCTTCCTAGGAAAATAATCATCCTTTGCCACCCTTAAATCCCATTTTGGGGGTGTTGGGCAGTGAAGCTGGATCCACATACAGCCTAAAGCTGAGGGTGTGGTAGAGTGGGATGGATGGACTCAGGACCTGGGGCTCAGGAATCCATTTTCCAATCCATTTTCCAATCAGTTATCCCCCTGTGTGGTAATCTGTGTGTCCATCACCTTTCCCTAACCCTCCAGGCCGGGAATCTGTGCACGAGCAGGTGATGATTCCAGCCTGTGCTGCTCAAGGACATCCACACAGAAAACACTCATGGATGGATGTCCCATCCCTGGAAGTGTCCAAGGCCAGGTTGGGTGGGGCTTGCAGCAACCTGGGCTAGTGGAAGGTGTCCCTGCCCGTGGCAGGGGGTTGGAACAAGATGATCTTTAAGGTCCCTTCCAACCCAGACCGTTCTGTGGTTCTGTGATGGTGCAAACTGGGATGGTGGCTCCTTGTCCCACCTTTGCAGGGCCTGAGGGCTCCTGCTCCTTCCATTTCTCTGCTGATTCCCTCCCCAGAGGGCTTTTCCCACGGCTCCCATGAGTTTTCCTTCTGCACCTGCAGCTCTTCAGCCTCATGGCTGGAGATTAACCCGACCCACAGTGTAAAGAGCACTTGCCCGCCCACACACACCACAAATCTCTCCTGCTCCGAGCAAGGCAGAGCAGAATCCCACTCCTTCCCAGCCTTCCAGGTGGTTTATTTAAGCTCCTGTCACCCCACCAGGAGAGGGGCTTTGCCAGGACTTTAATACACAGCAACAGCTGCTTCTTTTTCCACGTCTCACCTGCTCGTGGAGCAGAACATCCCGAGTGCCACCACATGGTGTGGACGGGGACAACCAGGGGATCAGACCCAGCAAAGACACGGAGGGGCTGGAGCGTGTCCAGGGAAAGGAACAGAGCTGGGGAAGGGGCTGGAGCAGCAGGAGAGGCTGAGGGAGCTGGGGGGGCTCAGCCTGGAGAAAAGGAGGCTCAGGGGGGACCTTCTGGCTCTGCAACTCCCTGACAGGAGGGGGGAGCCGGGGGGGGGGTCGGGCTCTGCTCCCAGGGAACAAGGGACAGGAGGAGAGGGAACGACCTCCAGCTGTGCCAGGGGAGGTTTAGGTTGGATATTGGGGAAAATTCCTTCATGGAAAGGGCTGTCCAGCCCTGGCACAGCTGCCCAGGGCAGTGGAGGGGCCTCATCCTTGGAGGGATTTAAAATCCCTGTGGATGTGGCACTTGGGGACATGGATCAGTGGTGGATTAACAGTTGGACTCAATGATCTCAGAGGGCTTTTCCAAGCTAAACAATTCTATGGTTCCATCTACTCTTCTCCTTCCACAATTTGCCCCCCAAGTTTCTCTCCATCCCTCCCTCTGTGTCCTCCAGAGCTTCACAACCCACATGTTCCCCAGGGACTGGTGGTTTTCCAGGGATCTGATTTTTAAGGATATTTTTTTCAGTGAAGCTTCCTAAATCCATCTCATGGTCCACGAGAGGTTCACCTTGTCCTCATCCCTCAGGGATCAGCTTGGCCTCTCCCTTCCTTCTGCCCCCGTGGTACCCCAGGGAGGTAGGAAACAAAACCAAATCCGTGTGTATTCCTCATGATATTCATCCCAGATTTGGTCCTCTCTGCGTTGTATCCCACCATTTTTCAAACATCCTGCAAAACTCCAAGAAAATCAATTTTCCTGAGTTTTTCTGCTGTGTTCACTCTTTGCTCCACCCTGCCACGAGAAGCCAAAGATATTTAAGGATTCTTTGGTGGCTCTCCAGGGTCACTTCATTTTCCCTCTCCACCCTGGAGGAACTAAGCTGTCAGAAGTTGAACCTTCTCTTCTCACACTTCCCCAAATTTCAGGCAAAGCAGGAACAGATCCGGTTGCTTTTGGTTTTCCTTTCAAAAGAAGAGTCTGCTTAACTCTCCCACTTGGAGCCACATTCACAGTGGGGAAAATTCATCTGGTTTTCCATAAAATCAATGGAAAGATGGCTGGAAGTGCAAGCAGAAGCTCCCATCAAGGAGCACAGAGGGAAGGACCTGCTTTAGTGCCCCGTTGAATCAGCTTCTTCATATTAAAAAAATGAATAAAACTGAATTTATGGGACTCTTTGAGTGTCCCAAGGGTGTCCATCCATCAAGCAACAGGTTCCCACATAAAGGAGGAACCAACCACCAGACTTGAGGAACCTGGAGGTGCAGAGGAACCCCTCGATAGAGCCCAGCTGGGATGGATCCCAAAGAAATCCTCCCGTGGGAGAAGGGGAATGACTCACCCTGGAGGGTGGCAGGGTTGGAAGAACAGAAGGGTGATGGAAAATCTGATTTTTTTTTGAGCAGGGAGCAAACAGGAATGGCTGAAATGTTTAGCAGGAGGCTGGATTTGGCTGTGGGATGCAGGATTGGTGGCTCCAGGAAGGTTTTCCCCCTGGAATGACCACAGTCCTCTGCTGATGGGAGATCAGACCTGAGCACTGCATTTTCTGCTCCTCCCAGGATTTGGGAGGATTTGGGATTTGGGAAGGCCTTCGAACAGCTCATTTTTGTCATCATCCACCAGAAAAGGAAGGTCAGTTCCTTCTTTTCCCAGGTTTCCACTGGTACATGGAGGCAACAGGCCTAAAACCACCTTTATGCTTCCAAATGCCACTGAAGCTGAGTGGAAAACGGGGAATTAATTAAAATGATACATAACTAAAATCATTAAAATTAAATGAAATTAAAATATAATTAAAATGAACAAAAATGAAAAAGAATGTAAAATTAAATTAAAATAATATAATTATTCTAATAATTATATATTAAATATTAATATATTTTATATATTAATGAAATTATTTATAATTCATTAAAATGATACATAACTAAAATAATTAAAATTATATAAAATTAAAAAATAATTAAAACTGACAAAAACTAAAAAGAATATAAAATTAAATTAAAATAATGTAGTTATTTTAATAATTGTATATTAAATAATAATTTATTTTATACAGATAAATAAATTTATTTATAAGTAATTAAAATGATACAATAAATAAAATTAAATTAATTATATATTAGATAATAATATATTTTATATAGATAAATAAAATTATTTATAGTCAATTAAAATAATATAATAAATTATATAAAATTAATTAAAATAAAATAATATAAATTAAAATAAAATAATTAATTAAAATAGTATAAATAATATATAATTAATATAATGATATATTGAGATTAAATTAATTTTAATAAAATAAAATAATATAAATTAAATTTTATATCATAAATTAATTAAAATAAATTAAAATTCTTTCATTAATTAAATAATAAAAATAATAGGAAGCAAATTTATATTTAAAATTAAAATAATATAAATTATATTTATAATAAATTAAAATAATATAAAATAAAATTAACTAACTTTAACCCTGCTTTGCCAGGATGATTTTGTTGCTCCCCTCAGCTGATGCTCAGCCCACCCAGGCTGTCCCAGGCACAACTTCACCCTGAATTTGAAACCATAACAGTCACACCAGCCCCTCTCTGGTGTGGATTCCTTCTCTCCCAGTTTCCCCACCCCTTTTTCTCCCAGTAGGATCTTTCTCCTCATCCAACAGTGACTTTTTCAGTGTCTGTCCTGTTTGACCCCTGGAAAAACCCCAAAACTGCCCCTCAGGAATATCTTTGAATGAGCAAAACCCAGGCATGAAGTTCCCCTTCTCTGGAGAGGGGAAGTTTTGTGCCTGTAAATCTTAATCCTCCTGATATTTAGTTTTCAGAACCTCTGAGATTTCCCTTCTCTGAGCCTCTTCCTAGACAGAATTCCCATTTTTCCACTGGCATGGGGAGACCCCTGAGCCCCTTTGCTCATCCAGCAGCTCGAGTGGTGTTCACATCCCTCTCCAGCCCTGTTTTCCTCAGGGAGCAATTCCAGCAGCAAATCCAAAGCCAGGATTGGGTCGAAAATGCTTCTCCGCCTCCAAGAGGAAGATTTCCAGGGGTTTCTCAGCTCCAGACACTTGGTTTGGGAGATGCCTTTGGAGTCACACCTGGAGAGTTTGGATCCTCTCCCGCTTGAAGCATTTCTTGACACCAAGAACCAGCCTGGGCAGACTCCAACCACCTCCAAACCAGTCACTTAGTGGGTGGGAGAGCTCCTACAAGACTCAGCAGGGACATCTGCCCACTCTGCTCTGCAGAGGGACCTGGAGAGGTTGGAGAGTTGGGCTGATTCCAGCGGGATGAGGTTCAACCAGGCCAAGGGCCGGGTCCTGCACTTTGGCCACAACAACCCCCGGCAGCTCCAGGCTGGGCCAGAGGGGCTGGAGAGCAGCCAGGCAGGAAGGGAGCTGGGAGTGGGGATGGACAGGGAGCTGAACAGGAGCCAGAGTGTGCCCAGGTGGGCAAGAGGGCCAATGGATCCTGGGCTGGATCAGGAACAATGTGGCAGCAGGAGCAGGGAAGTGATTCTTGGCCTGGACTCAGCACTGGTGAGGCCACCCCTGGAGTGCTGTGTCCAGTTCTGGGCCCTCAGCTCAGGAAGGACATTGAGGGGCTGGAGCAGGTCCAGAGGAGAGCAACGAGGCTGGGGAAGGGACTGGAGCACAAGTGCTGTGAGGAGAGGCTGAGGGAGCTGGAGCTGTTCAGCCTGGAGAAGAGGAGGCTCAGGAGAGACCTCCTCACTCTCTACAACTCCCTGACAGGAGGGGGGAGCCAGCTGGAGGTTGGTCTCTTTTCCCAGGCAACCATCAGCAAGACAAGAGGGCTCGGGCTTCAGCTGTGCCAGGGGAGGTTTAGGTTGGAGATTAGGAAGAATTTCTTTGCAGAGAGGGTGCTCAGCCATTGGAATGGGCTGCCCAGGGAAGTGGGGGATTCTCTGTCCCTGGAGGTGTTTAAGGTGAGACTGGATGTGGCATCAGTGCCATGGGCTGGGAACCACGGTGGGGTTGGATCAAGGGTTGGACTTGATGATCTCTGAGGTCCCTTCCAACCCAGCTGATTCTATGATTCTATGAAAGTCATCCCAGATAAGCCTGTTTGTCCCCAGTTAAGATAGAGGAGGTGCAGGAGGCAACAAAAGCAACATCCCAGCCATCCTGGGGGAAGAAATCCCTCTCCTTGCTCTAAGACTCAGCTGCTCCTGGTCTCCAGAGAGACAAGACTCACGTGGCTTCAACCCCACCAGATTGTGGAGCAACCATTGCATCCACCAGACGCATCTGTATTTCATGGATCATAAAATAATTGGATTTCCTGAGCTGGAAAGGTCCCACAAGGATCACCAAGTCCAACTCCAAGACCCCAAGAATCCCACCGTTCAATCCCATCTCAGTAGGAATTGGATTTAGATGCATTAAAAAAATCAGGTCCCTTTTCTTTCTCACCCAAGCTGGGGGGTTTTAGAAAAGATTTTCTGCTGGTTTACCTCCAAAATCCACGGGACATCCCCGGGAAAGGGATCCCGGAATGCTGAGCTCTGGCTGAATTTCAGTCTCCAGCACCTTCCCCGGGGGCCTGACCCTGTTCAGGGCTGAAAAAGTGGCTGAGTTATGATGGAAAGGATCAAAAAATGCCTCCCTGCTAAAACAGGGCTTGAATCACCTCTCGGTGACGTCAGGGCTGGCGATTTTGGGGCAGGAAAAGCTCTATGATTAAGTGATTGAGCTGAAGCAAAACCATTCTTTTGGGCCTATTTGAAAGCTACACTTTTCCATTTTTTCCTCTGGCAGATCATTTGAACAAAATAAGCCCATTTTATTTACCTGGGAACTTCTTCCCGTTTAAAATAAATACTTCTGTGTTTTTAAGTTGAAAGCAAAACCAGGGAAATATTGTTTCAAACAGAGACATCAAATGGTGTTTTTCTGGGAGGGGGAAAGGTAAATTGAAGCTTTTCTCTTTCAGAATTGTCTGGTTTGGTTATTTCAACCCAAACAAAAGAACTGAGATTGATATAAAACCCCAGCACGTTGCAGGTGACCTAGAAGTGTGGTTTCCAGTGTCAAAAAAGTTCCAAGGGAAAATGTTTTCCCAGCTCCAGAAACAATCGATTCACGAGTGGAATTAGGATTTAAAGCTCGGGCCACACAGTTTAATCCATTCCCTCCCCAGCCCAGTGAAATCTCTTTGGAACAGGACAGAAGTGGAGGAGAAAAAAAAAAGGGGGACAGAGAAATCTGCAGGGGGGATAAAAGGGGAGATGTGGAAGGCTCTGGGATCCACTTCATTTGGAAATGAGGAATAAAGCAGTGGAAGAGCAGGACAACTCGATCCCCAGCACCAGAGACCTTTCCAAAAGTGAAAGGCAGCAGAGGGAATTCATGGAGAGAAATGCAAGGCAGTAATTAATTGATAAATGGCATTAGAGAGTTTTCTAAAGGAGGAGACTCCAACGTGACTTATCTTCCCACAGGCAGGAGACAATTGCTCCCTCCTTTCACCTTGCACAGAAGGACAGGGAAGGGGGAATCTGAAGAGGGATCTGGAAGCTGGAGACAAAAGAGAAAGGAAAAATCCTCCTCCTCCAGCACAGGGGCTGTTGGAGACTGAGCTGCACAAGCTGAGGAAGAGCAAAACACAGCTATCCCCAACAAAAAGTTCCTCTGGCAATGGTGGGGGTAAAAAGAGGAAAAAATTTGGATTAAAGTGAATTCAAACCTTGTAGGGAAGAGGGAAGCAGGGACTTATCTTCCCATAGGCAGGAGACAATTTCTCCCTCCTTTCACCTTGCACATAAGGACAGGGAAGGGGAAATCTGAAGAGGAATCTGGAAGTTGGAGACAAAAGAGAAAGGAAAATCCTCCACCTCCAGCACAGGGGCTGTTGGAGATTGAGCTGCACACGATGAGGAAGAGCAAAACACAGCTATCCCCAACAAATAATTCCTCTGGCAATGGTGGGGGGGAAAGGGGGAGAAAATTGGAATTAAAGTGAATTCGAACCTTGTAGGAAAGAGCAATCCGGGGGCTGGGCTGTTTCCCCTGCTCCACACTCACTGTTAGCAACCACCTGGAATTCCTGAGGTGGGATTAGCCGAGGGATGGGAAGACAGGGATTTCAGTGTCTCAGTGGAGGTGTCACCACTCCTGTCACAGCCAGCGGGGACCAAACGCTCCTAAATCAGGCATCTGGTGTCCTCTGAGATATCCAGAGGTGTGCAGGACACCTGCATCCTTCTGGAGCAGCACACAGGGGATGCAAGAGCTGCACCAGGGCATCAAACTGAAAGAGAGAAGGGTTAAGTGGGATATTGGGAAGGAATTCCTGGCTGGGAGGGTGGGGAGGCCCTGGTACAGGTTGGGCAGAGAAGCTGTGGCTGCTCCATCCCTGGAAGTGTTGGATGGGGCTTGGAGCAACCTGGGCTAGTGGAAGGTGTCCCTGCCCGTGGCAGGGGGTGGAACTGGATGAGCTTTAAGGTCCTTTCCATCTCAGACCATTCCATGATTCCATGATTGATTCCATGAGCAGCCCAAGGCCTGGGTGAGCGGTCTCAGGAGACACCAGCTCCTCAGGAGACAACCTCTGCCCTCATCAGTCCTTTTCACCTGGACTAAACAGTGATTCCTCCCTATCCCAACAGGACACATGCCCTGAGTTCTGCTCAGTTTAAGAAGGAGAAGCAAAATCTGGGCAGTTTAAATTTAAAGGATTTATAGAGGGATTAAACCACTTTGTCCTGCAGGTTTTAACGATGGCGAAACGAGAATATCCATATAAAATTAATATTTTATTTTGTACCAACGATCAGACGAAAAAACCTTAATCAGAACTATTTCCTACACAACATAAACAACATAAACACTAAAAATCTACTGGTAGAGTCTAATAGAGCATGAAGTGGTCTAGTGCACTGTGACAAAGCAATTATTGCAGCAGTTATATCGAAGCTGGCAAAAAGAAATGATTATGAAGGAGACATGTGATGTAACTCCCCCAGCCCAACGCTCATGAGGAGATCTGTGCTCTCAGCCTCCAGGAGTCACCTTGGGTGGGGTCCCCAGCCAAGGCAGGGATCTCCACCCCCTCCCCAAGGAAGGGTTGTACCAGAAGATCCTGACTGCAGGAGAGAGGTTGGATTTTCTAGGATAAAGTGACTGAGTGGCAGTCCCACCTTCCCAGGCCAGCTCCCGGCTCCTCTGGCACCTCAGAGTTCCAAAAGCAGGGGGTGTGTTCCAAGTGGGATGAGCCAGGATGGTTTTAGCAGAGTTAACAACCCAGACAACGCCTCGGCTCAAGCAGTTGATCTGGCAGGATGGCTGGATTAACAGCTGGATTAACAGCTGGATTAACATATGGATTAACAGCTGGATTGGATCTTGGGGCTGCTCAGGGTGGGACTATCTTACCACAAAGGTCTCCCCAAAGCCTTCCCTTCTCCAGGCTGAAGAAAAGACTCCCCTGGCTCTTCCCAGAACAGCTCCTCCACTCCTGACCCCGCTGGATATTGGGCAGATGGAACAGCCCAGCAGCTCTTCATTCTTGTCATGACACAAATGCCATTTCCAGCCAACTCTGAGCCAATCCAGGAGAACCTGACCTGAATCAATACCCCCCACTCCATGCCTGGTCCGGGTCACCCTCCCATCAAGGCAGAGCTGAAATCATTCCCAGGGCATTTTGTGGCTCCCCCCTCCCCGTGATGGCTCCGCTGAACTCCGGCCAAGGCGCAGCCGTGTCATTCCGATTCCATTAAAACCCAGAGGGGAAGGAGGGAAGGGAAAGGAAGGAGGGAGCTGAGTGTCCTTGGGGTCAGGCAATCTAACAAATCATGGAGAAGCCATTAGCACCAGGGAATGACAGGAGGCAAAACAGGGCAGGAGTTAAACCCAGAGCCTCCAGATCCATCAGCCGCGCCGTTATTCCACGTTGCTTCAATGGTGTGTCAGCACAACGTGTAATCATCCCCATTGTTATTCTGCTCCAACCATCCCTCCCTGCTCTCACTCCAGGATGACTTTTCCTGGCCATCAGAGATCAAGGAGAAAGCACAGAGTCCAGCTCACATCAGTCCTTGCACTCAGTCAGCTCAGGCCTGATCCTGCCGGTTTTAATGCGCTAATTCCCATTTGTGAAGGAAAATAACCCCCAGGTACCCCCAAAATCCCAGGATTCTAGGAAAATCTATTTCCAAAGTGGAGAACACTGGACTTAAAGAACATCGATGTTTCAAACACCGGACCTGGGGAAAGACACCCCCTGTTCTCCTCAGGGCTTTTATCATTCCTGTCTCCCCTCTCTGAGGGGGCCTTCAAACACATCTGCAAGGACTTCTCTATTTTTTCCATACCAGGGAGAGTTTCTCTGGAATGCAGGAGGAGAAATCATCTAAAACTGTCTCTGGGGAAGATGCTTCTTCCAGGCAGCAAAGGTTTTTTTAAGCTGAAAACCCCTGATCTCCTCTTAGTGAAATCTTCTGGAAGGGTCTCCCAGCCTGACACCACCGTGTGCTTGGAAGGAGAGGGAATAGCTGGAGCAGAGGTTTAGTCGGCCCTGGAATCATGAAGACTTCAAGTGGGATGTTGTTTTGGGGGTGGATGGTGGCAAACCTTGTAATGTTCTGGGTCTTCAAGGTTTTGAGGGGCTGGGACAGCGTTTGGCAGAGTCCTCGTGGTGTTTGCAGAGCTGGAATGGGAAAAAAAGGGAGTCTCCGGCTCTGGAGGTGAAAAAAACCAACCTTGGATGGTGCAGCCCACACACATAAATGCGTATTCCCACCTGGAATCCTGTGTCCAGCTCTGAGGTCCTCAGCACAGGAAGGATGTGGAGCCGCTGGAGAGAGTCCAGAGGAGGCCCCGGAGATGAGGAGAGGGATGGAGCAGCTCTGCTGGGAGGAAATGTTGGGAGAGCTGGGATTGTTCACCTGGAGAAGAGAAGGCTCCAGGGAGAGCTGAGAGCTCCTTGCAGGGCCTAAAGAGGCTCCAGGAGAGCTGGAGAGGGACTGGGGACAAGGCATGGAGGGACAGGACAAAGGGGAATGGCTTCAAACTGGGAGAGGGTAGAGTTAGGTGGGATATTGGGAAGGAATTCCTGGCTGGGAGGGTGGGGAGGCCCTGGCACAGGTTGGGCAGAGAAGCTGTGGCTGCCCCTGGGTCCCTGGAAGTGTCCAAGGCCAGGTTGGAGCAACGTGGGCTACTGGAGGGTGTCCCTGTCCAAGGCAGGGGGTGGCACTGGATGGTCTTTAAGGTCCCTCCCAGTCCAAACCATCCTGTTATTTATGAAAGGAACAGCAGCACCTGGATGTTTGGGATTTCCCAGCCTCAGCTCTGGAAATCCTGGAGCAGTTCCTGACCTCCTGCTGCAAACACAGCCGAGCTCAATCCATCCCCACTCCAGGGCCTGCTCTCTCCCAGGCCACATTTCCCATCCCAGGAAACCACGTGGGTTTTCCAAGTTCAGCAGAGAAAGTTCTCCAGCCGTCTGTCTGGTGATTTGGGTTTGGGGTTTTTCAAGTGTTGTTCATGTCACTCAATGCCAAGGATTTCAAAGTGTGTCATCACTGATTTCCTTTTATCATTAACTGCCAGGTTTGAGGGCTGGTTCAGAGCTGAGCCCAAGGAAGATCGAGGCAAAGCTGCCTTGATTAACACCCTGTTTTGAAACCTTCCTGCCTCTTGTTCCAATTGATTTTCTTTTGCTTCTGCTCTAAAAGGGAGGGGGAAAAAAAAAACGAAAAAAGCCACAACCAAATAAAACCCGAAAAAAGAGCTCCATCCAAGGGAACATCAAAGGGAACTGAGCTGTTTTCACTCCTGGTATAAAAATGAAAACAAGCAAAGACCAAACTGCATGAGTGATGATAATAAAGTGCCTGGAAACAGAGCCCTGGAGATGCCTTGACTCAGTCCTGAGATGTTTGTAACACAAAAGCTTCACACGTGCAAAACCCTCCCGGGAAAGGCTCCGTGGGCTGCAAAAAAATCCTGCCAGGAATCATTTAAAACTCAAAGAATGACTAAGCTTTGTCCTACAGCCACAGCTTTTCTTGCTGGAAAGGGCAAGCAGGGGGAGAAAACCCAACCAAATGAAGGAGGAGGAAAAAGAGCTGGAAAAAAAACCAAACAAACCTCACCGGGAGAAAATCAGGTTGTTCATCCATTCCATCCTTTTGGGTTCACTACGGAAAGCAGGAAGGGTGGACACTGGGCTTTGGTCACTTCAGGTCCAGTGGGGAGCAGGTAATTCCTGTCACAGGTTCCCTGGGTTTGTCCTGAGGGGTTTGCTCCACCCTGGCACAGGGATTTGGGGCTGGACGATCCCTGCACAGCACAAACCTCGGCAAGAATCCCAGGAGAGCAAATCTCAGGCTCTGGAGACCCTCATTCCCCTCGGGATGGGTCCTGTCCTGCAGCTGTAAGCCCAGCTTTGCCCTTCCCCTCATGCTTTCTGCCCCTCTCCGTGTCTTGCTGGGAATCCAAAAGGGTAAATTCACACCTTGCTGGAAAATTATCCCCAAATCTCTGTCGAGTTCAGAAATGGGGACAAATTTCTTAGCAGGACCTGTTGCTGTGGGACAAGGAGAGGAGTTTGAATGAAAAGAGGGTTGATTTAGGTCAGATAGAGAGAAGAAGCTTTTTATGATGAGGGTGGGGAGGCCTGGCACAACTTGCCCAGAGAAGCTGTGGCTGTTCGATCCCTGGAAGTGTCCAAGGCCAGGTTGGAGCAAACTGGGCTAGTGGAAGGTGTGCCCATGGTAGAGGGATGGGTTGAGATGGTCCTTTAAGGTCCTTTCCAACCCAAATCATTCCACGCTTCTGTGATCTCAGCTGAGCATCTGGATCCAAACCAGGCATGTTGCATGTGCTCTCTGCTCTCCAGGGATCCCTCTGCTCTCCAAGGATCCCTCTGCTCTCCAGGGATCTCTCTGCTCTCCAGGGACTTCTTTGCTTTCCAGGGATCTCTGCTCTCCAAGTATCTCTCTGCTCTCTGGGGATCTCTTTGCTCTCCAGGGATCTCTACTCTCCAGGGATCCCTTGTCTCCAAGGATCCCTCTGCTCTCCAAGGATCTCTCTTCTCTCCAGGGATCTCTGTGCTCTCCAGGAACCCCTCTGCTCTCCAGGGACCTCTGTGGTTTCCAGAAACCCCTCTTGTCTCCAGGGATTCCTCTACTCTCCAGAGACCACTCTGCTCTCCAGGGATCTCTCTGCTTTCCAAGGATCTCTACTCTCCAGGGATCTTTTGTCTCCAGGGATCTCTCTGCTCCCCAGGGATGTCTGCTCTCCAGGGACTCCTCTGCTCTCTGGGAATGTCTGTGTTCTCCAGGGACCCCTCTGCTCTCCAGGGACCCCTCTGCTCTCCAGGGATCTCTTGTCTCCAGAGATCTCTGCTCTCCAGGGACCTCTTTGCTCTCCAGGGATCTCTCTGCTCTCCAGAAACCCTTCTGTGCTCTTCAGGGATCTCTCTGCTCTCCAGGGACCTCTTTGCTTTCCAGGGATCTCTGCTCTTCAGGGACCCCTCTTTTCTCCAAGGATCTCTCTGCTCTCTGGGGATCTCTTTGCTCTCCAGGGATCTCTCTGCTCTCCAGGCATATCCCTGCCTTCACTCACCTTTGCTCTCCAAGGAACCTTCTGCTCTCCAGGGATCTCTCTGCTCTCCAGGCACATCCCTGCCTTCACTCACCTTTGCTCTCCAAACCCCTGTGGACTCCAGAAGCTGCTCCTTTCCCCCAAGACTCCACATCCTCAGGAAGCCCCGGCTCCAGACATTGTCCAAGCACACCGATTCCTTCCTTTCCTTCTCCAAACAAGGATCTGAACCAGAAGAGAAGGTTGTGGAGGCAGAGCTGGCACAGAAGTGCTGCTTCTCCACTCTCACTTTGAACTTCACAGTACTGAGACTTGAAAGACACTCACAGCTCGGAGAAACACTTGAAAATTAGAGAGATAAGGCATCAGCTCCAGGCAACACTTCAGCAACAGCCTCCCCAGGACCTCAGTCTTCGTCATGTGGGTGTGTTTAATATCACTGATGTGTTTTTCCCCCTCGCTCTGGATGGGTAGAAGTGGGTGCAGAGAACTAAAGTCAAGCTGTGCTTTGTATTTTCGTTTTTAACAGGCCCCTTCTCGACTCCAAGAAGGGATCTCTCAGCCCTGGGTGGGAGGGAGGGGGAGATGGAAAGAGGGATCCTCATCTGCCAAAGACAAAGACAGCAAAAGGAAAGAGCAGGAGCTGGAAGGTGATAAATGGTTTGACTTCCTCAGCTGCAGGAGCCTCTTCATTAATTGCTTCATTGCTTTTTTGTCCCTTTTTTTTCCAGGATTTTTTTTCCCCCTTGGCTCTGTGCATGGATCTGTCTGCCAGCATTTCTCTGTGCCCATGGATGTGTTACCTGCCTGTGTGGTGCCATTCCAGGTGTTCATCCCCCTCATCCCTCCCATTCCGGGATACAGCAGAAATGAGGAAAATAAAATGATCAAATAAATTTTAAAAAGGATGAGGAAAAAAATGAAAGGAATTGTCCAAGCAGTGTTTGGACAACGCTCTGAGGGACAGGGTGGGATTGTTGGGGTGTCCTGTGAGGAGCTGGACTGGATCCTTGTGGATCCAGCTCAGGAGATTCCAGGGTTCCATGAGATGGTTTTACTTTTTGCTCTAGAAATGTCACCTCATCCTGCATCCCAGGGGACAGAGCCTGTCTGGGGCCAGGACACCCCCAGCAAAGCTGCTGCACCTCAAAACTCAGGCTCCAGGGAGCCAAGGAGGACACTTCCCCTCCCAAGGTGACCTCCCCAGTGTGCTCCAGAAAATTCCCCTCCATTTCTGAAGCTCGTGGAAGCCACTCCATCACCGGGGACTCACCACATTCCCTTCTTCACTTGGCCTTTCTTCCATGTCCCACGAGCAAAACCCTGAGGAGCCCAAGGGTGTCAGAAGCTCAGGGAGCTGCTGTGGGTCAGGACAGGGCACAGGGGGGACAGAGGAAGGACTGGGGACTCCAAGGGACAGGCTGAGGGAAACCAAGGCATGGAGAGGGGAACCAAGGCACGGAGACAGAGGCAACAACCTGCCCAAGGGCGGGGAGATCTTCCCAGCCCCATCTTGGGTGTGGTGGGTGACAGTGACCCCCTGAAGTGGCCGAGGAGGGGCAGTCACGGAGTCATGGAATCATGGAATGGTTTGGGATGAAGGGACCTTAAAAGGTATCCAGTTCCACCCCCTGCCATGGGAAGGGACACCGTCCACTAGACAAGGTTGCTCCAACCTGGCCTTGGACACTTCCAGGGATCCAGGGGCAGCCACAGCTTCTCTGGGAAATTCATTCTATGGCCTTTCCATCCTTACAGCCAGGAATTCCTTCCCAATATCCCATCTAACCCTGCCCTCTGGCAGTGGGAAGCCATTCCCTGTGTGCTGTCCCTCCATGCCTTGTCCCCAGTCCCTCTCCAGCTCTCCTGGAGCCCCTTTAGGCCCTGCAAGGGGCTCTCAGCTCTCCCTGGAACCTTCTCTTCTCCAGGGGAACACCCCCAGCTCTCCCTTAGCCTTTCACACATTCCCTTTTATGGCAAGGAAAGGTTCACTGGGAAACCACGTGGAAGCTCAAGGAGCCCCCAGGAACACTCAGCAGCTTTCCCGTCCAGCTGATGCTTTCAATGGATTTGTAGATGATGGGCCAGAGGAGAAAGACCAAAGAGAAGAGCTGCACATGAGGACCCGCTCCCTGGAAATCGCAGCAATTCCAAGCAGAGGCTGAGCAGAGGATTCGTGGTCATCTGCTGCCATCTAGTGCCACCTGGACGCCCAAAACCCCTCCCTGGATCCATGGATTTCTCTTACCAGGCTTCAAATCCTGCCTGTCCCGTGGAAGCACAGGCCACATCTTGTATTTGTGGCTGCATCGGGGTGGACACCACCCACCTGCACACCCTGGGACCACCTCGGGTTCCACAAAGCAAAGAGTCCGTCAGGCATCACCCTCAAATTCCCATCCTCTCATATTCCTGCTCCAAACAGGGAGCTGGGTGGGACTGGGTGGGACTGGGAGGGCTGTTCCCAGCACTGCTGCTCTCTCTGCCTGAGGAAAAGGGACGTGGTGGATCCTTTTGCACCACAGCCCAGCACAATCTACCCCAAGAAAAAGGATGTGCAAGGACATCCCAGGCAGAGAAAGGGTCTTTGAGAAGGATGGGAATACCTTTGAGTACTTATTGTGTCACACTGAGTAGAGCTCCAGATCTTTGCAGCACTCTTGAGTCCAAACCTGTGGGTTTCTCTCAATTCCTTTCCATCAATTCCTTTCTCACCTGAAGATCTCAGATTTCCCCACAGATGTGTGTCCTAGTTCTGCCCTGCTGGTGAAGTTTGGGCAGATGGAGTGGCTGAATTTTCCCCACTGGCAGCAGGAGGAGATGAAGGGGAGTGTGCTGGCCAAGCAGGACATTAATGGGCAAGAACCCAAAACTCTGCATCAGCTTGAGGAGACCATCCAAAAAACCTTGCTGGTTTTTTGACCTGTCATCCCTCACTTTGTTATGAAGTCAAGTGGTCCAACACGTGGAGAAAAGGTTTTTCCAAGCACTTCATCCCTGCAGTGGCTTCTCCAAACCTGGGAATGTTTAGGGATCAGCTCATTCACCTCTGGAGCTCGTGTGAGGACGATCTCAAGAGGTCCCTTTCAACGCAAATGACTCTGTGATTTTGTGACTTGTTATTAAAGGAAGAGGAGATGTTGGATCCAAGATCCCACATGGACATCCATGAACCAAGAAAAATATGGAGGCACTAGAGATCCCAGGATCACTAAGGCTGGAAAAGCCCTCCAAGGTCCCTGTGCCCGATCCCACCTTGTCCCCCAGCCCAGAGCACTGAGTACCACATCCAGTCCTTCCTTGGACACCTCCAGGGATGGGGACTCCACCACCTCCATGGGCAGCCCATTCCAACATTTAACAACCCTTTCCATGAAGAAATTCTTCCTGAAGATGCTTCAGGGAAGACCCACGTGCAAGACCAAAGGCTTCAAAGCAAAGCCTGATCAAGAGAGTGAGGACAGCTTGGGTTAAGGTGGCCTTAATCAAAACCTGGGGATAATGAAATACCGGAACAGCTTCCTGAGGGTTGTCCCTGAACCTACCCCATGGCTGGACACATCTCCAAGAGATCTGTCCCAGGTCAGGTGGGATCTACCCCAGTGTCATTGACATGGGACACACGGATGGACTGAACCATACCAGGTTTAAGGGACTCCTGGGATCTGTTTGCAGGTCATGGAAAACCTGGAGATCTTGGTGTCTAAAGGGTTCAGGGAACTTCAGAGCAAGAAAAGAACCAGAGGAGCCAGGGGACTGTAGAAAGTCTTTGTTCTCGTTTCAGACCCTGATAGAGCCGCGTGTCAAGTCACAGGAAAAGTGGCACAAAACTGTGCAAGGTCAACAGCACCTTTGATCTGAGGATTGTAAAGCCCTTTCAAGACATGAGTTTGTTCAACCTCACAACACCCCTGTGAGGTAGGTTATCACCTCCCCCCTTTCCACACGGGGGGAACTGAGGCACAGAGAAATGCAGCGGCTCGGCCGAGGCCTCTGGACAAGCCCATGACACGGGCAGGAGGTTTTCCTGCTCCTCATCCCGTTGGGAGAGCAGAGTGTCAGCAGCTCCAGGAGCCACTGCTGGGCTTGGCCCATGAGCAGGGAACAGGCAACATTTGTGGGGGGGCTCCTGAGCCCCCTGAAAGCACCTTGGTGACCCACTGGTGCCACCAGCACTTGAGGCATTGAAACACTTCCCAGGAGGCTGCTCCTTCCAGGTGACCCCACGGTTGTCACCTCGTGCAATCGGACAGGAGGGGCAGGAGGAGCCCGAGAACTTGGATCCTTCGTGGAAATGTCCCAATCCAAGCTGGAAATCGTGTTTCTCTCGTGGCAAATGTCTCCCCGGAGAGGATGCCCCAGCATGGAGCTCTGGTGGCAGTGGGTGGTGGTGGAGGGGGGTCTCACCAGGTCTGGAGGAGAAGGAGGAGGTAGCTAGAAGGACATTACACTGTCACCAGCATCTTCCATCAGTGTTGGATGTCCTTGTGCCCCCTGGGTAACCCCAGCCCAGCCCATGTGCAATGTCAGGGAGAAACCAGAGCTGGGAGGCAAATTGGCCAGGAAGCGATGCCAGGATGGAATGTCCACCATGGAAACCCCACCTCCAACCTTCAGTGAAGTCATAGTACGATTTTCCCCTCTCCTCCCCACCCCACCCCCCCCCAGTTTTTGTGCTGAATACAAATTCTGTCTTATAAAAATAGTCCTCTGGTATCAAAAGACAAATAAAAGGAGGGGAATGAAGGACCCCTGTGGGCAGAGCAGTGCAAATCAGGAGAGCCAGCTCAGGAAGGACGGGCTTCAGGCGGCCTTGGATTGTCACTTCTTGGAGGGGAAGGAGGTTGATTGGACTTTGATGGCTGGGACTGGCCTGGAGTGAGGAGAAGAAGAAGAAGGAGACAATTCTTTGAGTGCAAACATCAACCACCCACCACCTCCACCACAACCAACCTCCCACGGCTCAGGGCAGACAGAGCAGCTGCTGTCCCTGAGACCAGAGGGCACCTGACACTGGCACTGCTGTGGTCACCCATGTCCCCCTGCAGAGGTCAAACCACAGATTGCACTGGTTTGAGGTGATTTCTCCTTTGGTGGACCCCGAGAACACTGACAGGACATGTGGTGACACCAGGCAGTGACCAGCAGTGGGAATGATGTTGTCCAGGGACACCTCCAAACAGCCAAGGTGGTTTGTGCACCACCAAGAGACATCACCAACTCAAACAACCCCACATGGAGCCTGTTCCCATCCCGGGGATTCATGACTCATGGAATCACGGAATGGTTGAGCTGGAAGGGACCTTAAAGATCATCTTGTCCTGCCATGGGCAGGGACACTTTCCACCAGACCAGGTTGTTGCAATCTGGCCTTGGACACTTCCAGGGATCCAGGTGTGGCCACAGCTTCTCTGCCCAACCTGGGACAGGGCCTCTCCACCCTCACAGCCAAAAATTTCTTCCCAGTATCCCGTCTATCCCTGCCCTTTGGCAGTGGGAAGCCATTCTGTCTTGTCCTAAGTCCCTCTCCAGGATTGTTCTCAGTGGGCAGCACAGACAAAACCCCACAGTTTGGGGAAGGGAGACAATTTTGGCTGCCAGGATGTGCCAAACCCTTCCCTTTAGGAACCACAGACCAGCCCTGTTTCATCTCCTCGGAGACCTGAGCTCCAGGGATTGAGTTCCACTGAGACATTTTGGGGCACAGTCAACTCTTTGTGGTGGCAGCTGCAAAGTAAGAACCCAAAATAGTGTCAGAGGGTCAGAGCACTGACTAACACAGAAGACTGGCTGGGGATGAGGGACAACTTCATTCCAGCATGCTGTGATCTCCCCATGGATGGATACAGGAATAAAGTCCATAAGCCTGAGTAGCAGGAATGGATGCAAACACAATTCCTATCCAGAGGAAAACCCACGTCCTCCATTCCTTTGGACACAGGTGCCCAAGCCCTGCTGTTGGTGGGGTACCCAGAGGGACTATGTCCTGCTCATCCAGGAGCTTCTGTGAAGGTGGAAATTTAATCCCAGGCCTCCTGGTTCCCAGTCTAAGGCTGAACCAAAGGCCATCCCCCACAAGCAGTGCCAGGGGTCCGTGGGATGTCCCTCACTCACCTTTGAGGTGGCATCGGTCTGCAGGGAGGGAAGAGGAGAGAGAACATCAGTGTCCAGCCCTTCAATGTCCACCCCATCACATCAGTGGCCATCCCTTCCCATCAGTGTTCATCTCTCCACATCAATGTCCATCCCTTCCCATCAGTGGCCATCCCTTCATCAACAGCTCCCTCCACACCTGGGATGGGAAACCAGTTCCCCTCCCCAAAATATGGCCCTTCCTTACCCCAGCACCTCAAAACCCCAAACCTCAGCCTCTGTTGGCCAATTTTGGCCAGACCCTGCGAGGTCCTGCAGAGCAGGGAATGTCCCACCTGGGTGTGACCCCGCTGAACTGCCCCAAACCCGCAGGACCCCCCATCCATGGTAGGGGACGCTCCACTCACTTCAGGGGCCTCGTGGGGTGGCTCGTGGCGCTCGTCCCCGCCGGCTGGAAGTTGGTAGGAGGGACCATGACCAGCAGGGTCTGTCCATGGGCAGGAGGCAGCTCTTTGGCCAGGAGAGGACTCCCAGGGAGGGGCCGACGTGGGGGCTGCTGCTTTGGGACCACCTGGAGTCACAGGGGGGTGTGGGGACAAAATATCCTCAAGGAGAGTCCAGTGACCTCCTGCAAACCCCCCTCCCCCACCACAGAGCTGAGATGCTTCCAGGCATGGAATGACATCCAGGGAACCTTAAAACATTCCCATGAACAACACCCAACTACCCTAAAATATTCCCATTAACAGCACACAAACTACCCCAAAATATTCCTATTAACAGCATCCAAACTACCCTAAAATATTGTTGCTAACAACACCCCAACTACACTAAAATATTCCCATTAACAGCATCCAAAATACTCTAAATATTTTCATTTTCATTAACAACACTCAACACTAAAACTACCCTAAAGTATTGCCATGAAAAACACTCAAAATACCCTAAATTATTTTCATTAACAGCACCCAAACTATCTTAGAATATTCTCATTAACAACACCTCAACCACCCTAAAATATTCTCATTAACAACACCCCAACCACCCTAAAATATTCTCATTAACAACACCCCAACTATCCTAAAATATTCTCATCAACAACACCCCAACCATCCTAAAATATTCTTATCAAAACCACCCAAACTACCTTAAAATATTCTCATTAACAGCACACAAACCACTAAAATCTTCCCATTAACAGCACTCAAACTACCCTAAAATATCCTCATTATCTACTGAACTTTCCTCGTTGTTGCACCAGATCCACCTCTCGGGGTGGTGTGACAGCTCCCCGAGAGATCCCAACCCAAAAACCAGCCAAAAAAACCTCGGGAATTTCGGAGCCTGGAAGGAAAAGCGGAGCTCACCTGTGGGGTCCTCACGGGGCTGCAGGGAAGAGGTTTCCTGGGAGGCGGGACCTTGGCCTGGGAGCCGCCAGCTTTGGAGTGGCCCGGGGGTGACCTGGTGACCGCTGAGGGTGACCTGGTGACCGGCGGGGGTGGCCTGGCGGGTTTGGGGTCTCTGGGCCGCGGGGGGACGGAATTCGGGGCCGGGCGTAGAGGGTGGACCACGTTGACGGGCTGAGAGCCGGGGTGGTGAGCGCAGGATTTGGGCAGGAACGCAGCCCGGGTCACCTGCCGGGGTGGGAAAAGAGGGAGAAAAATCCTTAGGGAGGTTTTCCCGGGAGCAGGTTTTCCTGGGAGCGGAGCACCGGGGGTTTTTATTCCACTTTTACCCCTCGTTTTTACCATCCTGCCCCAAAACTGGACGTGTTTTGTGGCTGGACTCGATCCCAGAGCTCTTTGCCAACCTCAGTGATCCTGAGATTCCGTGTTTGCTCCTCACTAACCCTATGAGAGCACACAGGGATATTCTTCCTAAATTCCTCCTAAACTCCTCCTAAATTCCTCCTAAAGTCTTTCTAAATTCTCCCTACATTCTTCCTAAATTCCTCCTAAATTCTTCCTAACATCTTCCTAAATTCTCTGTAAATACTTCCTAAATTCTTCCGAATTTCTTCCTAAATTCTTCTTAAATTCCTCCTAAATTCTCCCTTTCTTCATAAATTCTTCCTAAATT
>NW_020884936.1:3238366-3251956 GCF_003945725.1 Corapipo altera
AAATTCTCCCTTTCTTCATAAATTCTTCCTAAATTCTTCCTAAATTCTTCCTAAATTTTAACTTACTTTACTGATGATTTATCACTTTATTGATGATTTATCATTTACTTTATTGATGATTTATCATTTACTTTATTGATGTTTATCACTCATTTTAGTGATGATTTATCACTTATTGATGACTTATCACTTTACTGATGATTTATCACTTACTTTATTGATAAGTTATTGCTTATTTTACTGATGATTTATCACTTTATTGGTGATTTATCACATTGATGATTTATCACTTTATTGATGAATTATCACTTATCAATACAGTAAGTTATCACTTATTTTATTGATGATTTATCACTTACTTTATTGATGATTTATCACTTTATCAATAAGTTAGAACTTATTTTATTGATGATTTATTACTTCTTACTTTATTCATGATTTATTACTTTATTGATGAGTTATCACTTATCAATAAAGTTATCACTCATTTTATTGATGAGTTATCACTTCATTGATGATTTGTCACATTTTATTGATGAGTTATTGCTTATTTTAATGATGATTTATCATTTTATTGGTGATTTATCATTACTTTAATGATAAATTATCACTTTATTGACGATTTATCACTTTATTGATAATCTGTCACAATGAGTTATCACTTTATTGATGATTTATCACTTACTTTACTGATGACTTATCACTTATCAATAAAGTTATCAGTTATTTTACTGATGATTTATCACTTTATTGACGATTTATCACTTACTTTATCAGTGTGGCTGGAGGTGGAAATGTTCCTCAAGGTGAAGGCAGTTTTGGGGTGGCTGTTGCTCGACTTCCGACCCACGGATTTGTTCCTGCTGGGAATTCCAAAGTCAATCACAGATGGCAAAATAAAGCAACCACTTTAAGAACAGCTGCCTCCCAAAATTCTGCCCTCAGGGAGATCCTGTCTCAATTAACAGCTCGTTAACGGCACTGCTGGATGAGTCTGTCTCGAGGCAATGGGGGGAACGAGGGGTTGGTTGGTTTTGGGGTTTCCTCTTGAATTATTTTTGGGGCACTGAGGAGGTTTTGTGTCTCTACCTATGCTGGGAGGGGAAATAACGAGAATATCAAAATCCAGTGGTTCTTAGAGCCCTTGGAATTCTTGCAGCCTGCTGGGAGTGAGAACTCAACCTCCTTGCTACCAACCACCTTGATCATCACTCCCTGGGACTGTCCTGTCCAGAGGATTCTTCTTCTGCTCAAGGAATTGCTGAGAGCCTTGACTTTTCCCAGGAGAAAACTCCTCAGATTTCAAACCAGGTCTCATAAAACCCTGAAAATGGCCCTGGGCACCTCCAGCTCCTCCACAACCGTTCCCACCAGGCTGGATGAAACCAGGTTCCTGAGTCCCGCTGGGCCCTCAAGAGAGGAGGGATTTAGGGTGCCCCACCCACCTGTAGGCCTCTTGGCTCCTCTTCCTCATCTCCTTTATCCATTTATTCAGGAGGGAGTTCTCCCTGCGGTACCAGTAGTAGATGCTCATGGTCAGGGCCGGGAGGAGGAAGAGGAAGACGACGAGGAGGGCGATCAAAGCGGCCTCGTGGTCTGGCAGGGAAAGAACAGAGGGGAGTGAGGGGCTGGGAGACGCTGGGGAACACTGATCCCACCTGATCACCTCAAACTGGGCACATCACTGCTGATCCCACCTCTGGAAAGGGAGCAGGACCATCCAGCAGCCTCTCATGGCAACGGGCGGCCACCAAGCAACTGAGGTGACCACAACCACTGACCATGGACTGTGGGACTGCCTGGACAGACCCAACCCAGCCCCTCGGGGAGCAGGGCTGCCAGCAGCTGTATCTCCCCATTTCCCCTTCTCCTGGCATCATTCCAGCCCCAGGAGCAGCAGAGAAGCAGGGACTCACTGTTGGGCTGCACGGGGCCGCTGTCCACGCTGCCCCCCAGCCCTGGCTCCTGGCAGTAGGGGGGAGCCCAGCCGGCATCACAGTGACAGTTCTTGTTGCTGTTGCAGACCTGCAGGGAGAGGAGGAGGGTTGGAGACCACCAGGGAAGGTGTGGAAGTGGTGGCCTGTGGGGTGGGGACAAGAGTAGGTGGTGGGTGACAGGAATTCAGGCTGAAGGAGCTTGAAGCCCTGCCAATGTTCACCCCTTGAACATCAGGGAATCACAGGATGGGCTGGGTTGGAAGGGACCTCAAAGGTGATCGAGTTCCACCCCCTGCCATGGGAAGGGACACCTTCCACTAGACCAGGTTGCTCCAACCTGGCCTTGGACACTTCCAGGGATCCAGGGGCAGCCACAGCTTCTCTGCCCAACCTGCACCAGGGCCTCAACACCCTCACAGGGAAGAATTTCTTCCCAATATCCCATCTATCCCTGCCCTCTGGCACTGGGAAGCCATTCCCTGTGTCCTGTTCCTCCATCCCTCATCCCCAGTCCCTCTCCAGCTCTCCTGGAGCCCCTTTAGGCCCTGCAAGGGGCTCTCAGCTCTCCCTGGAGCCTTCTCTTCTCCAGGTGAACCCCCCCAGCTCTCTGAGCAGAACAAAAGGGTCAATGTGGGTGTTTCGCAATCACATCCCTCCCTACAATCCAGCAGATCTCCCACAGGTTGCTGTTGCCTCATCTCACAAAGCCCCACATTCCACAGAGCTCCAACCCTTGCAACCCTTTGAGCTTTGGACAACAATGTCTCTTTGTACTTCCTTATTTTTTTGCAGTCCCAGTTGCCTTTCTAACCCTTGTTTTTCTCACAGAGGGAACAGGCACCTGCTCCGAGCTCTGAACACTCTCAAGTTCAAACTGGACCCTGATCCAAACTGTGCAGATGGTTCCTACATCAGGAATGATTTCCTGCCTCTCACTCGGACACGGGTGAGCAAAGATCCCAGCTCAGCCTCACCTGGAGCTGGTGCCCTGGGACAGATAGGAAAGGCAGAAATCCAGAGGGCTCATCCCTGGGGGGAGACACTTGGTTTGCCTTAAAAATCCACTCCTCATCCCAGGATTTTTCGGGAAGTCTTGGGTCATAACTCACCCCGTGGCCGTTGCACCGGGAAACGCACTTTTCCAGCTCAAAAAGGGAGGCGTTCTGGCACCGGCGGTCCTTGCAAACCTGGAGAAGAGCCAGGGAGGTTAGAGAGAGACCCAGGAGAGACCACACTGATCTTCTGAGGGCTTCCCTGGGGGTTCTCTGGAAGGATGTTGTCCTTCAGGACGTTGTCCGTTGGAAAATGCCATTGGGATAAATCACGTCGTTCCAGGTCAATGGATTTCACTCCGATTTTCGGCCCTGCCATTCCCACATCCAGGACCAGCCACCACCACTCCCAGCCCCCTCCCCTGCCAACCCACCTGGCAGCTCCTGGACAAATAGTTCCCCATCTGGCCTTAAAACTCAGCCAAAAAAAAAAGAAAAACGCTGCTGGATTTCAAACCCAGCCACGTTCTGGCCTCCCATCCCAAACCGGGATGAAAATTCCGCTGTTCAAATGCCAAATAGGGAAGGAAGTATCATAACAGTCAACTCCCTCTGGCAGACACCCCTGCTACCGTGTCCTCCACCAGGCCTCTGCCCTTCCTCAGCTCAAAGGGGCTGCAAAGGAGGCCAATTCCCAGTTAGCTCTGGATTTGCCATGTTGGTTCCTAACACGGCTTTCCCCCGGGAAACAATTTCTTCGTGGGAGGAAGCCTCATCCATAAAATCCTGTGGCAATTCTTGCTGGGGTTGCTCTGCTATGAATTGAACTGGAAAAGAAGCTTTGAGGCCAAGGAGAAGAATTTGGTTGCCTGAAAACCTCTGGTGATGCCCAGAAATGCCCCAAATAAGAAGAATTTGGTGGCCTACAAACATCTGGTGACATCTAGAAACGCCCCAGATGAGAATTTGGTTGCCTACAGACATTTGGTGATGTCTGAAAATGCCTCAAATGAGAATTTGGTGGCCTGCACACATCTCGAAACGCCCCAGTCGAGACATTGCCGGGTTGCGCGTGGAGGAAACCACGTCCCACGTCCCGTTGGCCAAGACCCAAAGTCCACGCTAGAGCTGGGAAAGAGCCCAGGAGATGATGGTCTCCTGCAGGAGATGATGGTCTCCTGCAGGATCCCCCAACCCCAGGAAGGGGCACTCACCATCCCATCTCCACACTTGGTCCCTGTCATCACCAGCCCGGGGTCGGACAGGTCGTCCTCGTCGTCCCTGGCCGTGTACATGTAGGTGCCCCTGCACTTCACCTCACGCCCGTTGAAGCGGATCGTGGTGTCGATGGACACCGTGTTGGTCCCCTGGGGCTTCTTGGCCGAGCTCTGGCACTGGATCTTTCCACACATGGCATCCCTGGGAGGGGGAAGAGCTGAGGTGAGGGTGGGAAGTCCTTCAGTCTCCCTGCCTGTCACCCCACGCCCGCAGGATCATCTCCCTCGGGATTCGTGGGCGCGCCGGGTTGTGACTCGGCAGGTTCGGGAAGGACTTGGATAAATCATGGACAGCACAGAGGAATGGTGGAGGGAACGGTCAGGGGGTCCTCTAATATCCCTGGAATACTCTCAGGCACATGGTGGGATTTTTAGGGTGTCCTGTGCAGGGCCAGGAGTTGGACTCGATGGAGTTGGACTCGATGGAGTTGGTCCCTCCCAACTCAGGATATTCCATGATTCCATAAACTGGGAATACCGGGGAGCACACGCTCCCCAAACAGCATCCCCTGATGCTGTCTTTGATCTTCCCACCAGGCTGTGCTGGGAGGTGCTGCCTGATGGGACAACAGGATCATTTGGGTCGGAAAAGAACCTCAAGACCACCAAGTCCAACCTCCTGGCACTGACGGAAACAGAGTCCAGGAGGATGTGGTGGCTTCCTCAGGCCCCAAAAACGGGCCTGACCCCAGAGGTTGGGGTAGGAGCCTCCCAGTCCTGTCCAAGGGGTGGGTACAAAGGGGGCTGTGGGTGCAGGAGGAGGAGATGGGGCACCCAGGGGTGCCAGGGCTGCGCCCACCTCTTGTCACACTTGACGTAGCGCCCTTGGCTGTCCTTGCCGCAGTTGCCGTAGGTGTTCCCAGCCATGTTCACGTCCTGGAAACAGGCGTCTGGAGCTGGCCAGGCACCTGCAGGGAGGCAGGAAAGGTCCCATTGGGATGAGGGAAAGCAGGAAGTGGGGAGAAGTACTAAAAATGGGAGCAGCAGCTGGATGTTCGTGGAGAAAACACCATGGAAAAGTCTCCTGAAGAGCTGCTGCTGAGGGTGCTGGACGAGGGACAGCACAAGAGGGATGAAAGTCCCTTTTTTCTGAGGTCTTGCAGAGGATTTTGGTCACAGAACCATAGAGTGGTTTGGGTTGGAAGGGACCAAAGCCCATCCAACTCCAACCCCCTGCCATGGGCAGGGACACCTTCCACTAGCCCAGGTTGCTCCAAGCCCTGTCCAACCTGGCCTTGGACACTTCCAGGGATCCAGGGGCAGCCACAGCTTCTCTGGGCAATCTATGCTAATGTCCCTCCACCCAATACCCTCCAACCCCACAGGTAGATGCCATGGAGAGGGGTGGGAAGGAGGCCAGGCCGGAGCTGGTGGGACTCACCTGGTCCCCAGAGCTGGACACACTGCTGGTGGTGGGTCATGCACATCCCATTGTTGCAATAGGCCTCTCCATAGGCACAGGAGGAGCCATCCAGGAGGTACACGTTGGCTGGGCAGTAGGGAGAGGCACCAGTGCAATATTCCGGGAGGTCACAGGATCCCGCTGCTTCCCGGCACATCGTCCCGGCCGCCTTCAGCTGCCGTGGGAGGAGAGACAAACTGAGCCAAGGGGATGAGGTGGGATTGGCTGCTGCCTCCTGGCACAGCCTGGGGACATGAACCAGCTGGAATGTCCCCTGTGGGACCATATGGGGTCGTCAAGATACGGAGATACATTCCTGGGCTGGACCACAGCCAGAAAGCTGCCAGAGGAGATTCTCCTGAAGAGGGAGTTTTGGGAAGTTCATGGAGTGACAGGTCAAGGGGGAATGGCTTCCCATGGACAGAGGGCAGGGTTAGATGGGATATTGGGAAGGAAGGAATTGCTGGCTGTGAGGGTAGTGGGGCCCTGGCCCAGGTTGGGCAGAGAAGCTGTGGCTGCCCCTGGATCCCTGGAAGTGTCCAAGGCCAGGTTGGAGGGGGCTTGGAGCAATGTGGGCTAGTGGAAGGTGTCACTGCCCATGGCAGGGGGTGGAACTGGATGGTGTTTAAGGTCCCTTCCCACCCAAACCATTCCATGATTCTCCTGCAGACACAAGTTTACACATAACCCTTGTCTGCCACGGCAGAGTTTGACCTTTTGGATGTGCAGCACGTGATTCCTGAGGGAACAACGGGGCCGTGTGTCCATGCTCATCCCATGGGCATGGAGGGGACATGTTGGGGGCACGGTGGGGGCACGGTGGGGGTCTCACCTTGCAGTTGTGGCAGCAGTCCCCGTGGGCACACTGGGCCCCCTCCTTCAGCGTGCAGTTGTGAGCGTTGCAGCAGGGGTTGGTGCACTCCTGCACGGGAGGAGAAGGCAACGCTGTGGTCGTGGTTCCATGACTGTGATCCCATCCCTTCCCTATCCCTTCCCCCAGCACCTTTTCCACCCCTCACATCACTGCCCTTCTCATTTTGCCAGAAGGGAAATCGAGGCACAGAGGGGATGAGGAAGAACTGAGCACTTGGGAGGGAAGTCCAGAAGGAAGCCAGGACCGGGTTAAATGGATTTAGGAAGGTGGGAGTGGGATGGAGTCCCTGAGGTGACCAGCAAACCCTCTTCCCTTGGAAACACCCCTCTCCACGTGGTCTTTTTTGACCTCTACAGGGAAGGGATGCAACAGCAGCTCTTACCTCCACCTCCCCACAGTCACAGTCTTCTCCTTCCTCCCGAAAGCCGTTGCCACATTTCCGTCCCACCACCAGGTCCTTGGTGTCGGGCAGGTTGAAGAGGCACATCCCACCTCCCTTCTGGAAGTAGTTTTCCAGCTGCCTCTTGCTGCAGGAGCTGAAGACGCGAGGGAAGGGGTGTCTGTGCACGGGACAGAGAGGGAGGGATGGAAAATGGGGTCGTCAGGACCAGGAGAAGGTGGAAAACCACAGTTAGAACTGGGAATTAAGCACATTTGGCACAAAACCTTCCAGGATGGATGGGAAACGGGGTCATCAGGACCAGGAGAAGGTGGAAAACCAAAGTCAGAACTGGGAATCGAGCACATTTGGCACAAACTCTTCCAGGAGGGATGGGAAATGGGGTGATCAGGAGAAGGTGGAAAACCACAGTCAGAACTGGGAATCAAGTACATTTGGCATGAATCCTTCCAGAAGGGATGGGAAAGAGGGTCATCAGGATCAGGAGAAGGTGGAAAACCAGTCAGAGCCGGGAATTAAGGACATGGACAAAATGGCACAAAGCCTTCCAAGGGCAGAAGCCATGAGTCCATGAACTTCTCCCACCCCAAGTGGCACGGGGTGAGCACCAGAACAACAACCAGAGGACACTCCCAGAACCCCAAAATCCTCAGGAATGGGATGGAGGGGACAGGTAAAGCCACCCTTGGAGCATCAACCCTCCAGCATGGAACCTCTTAGAGGTGGAGACCCTCGTGGTGAGACCCTCCAAGCCCAGGAGCACCAACCCCTGCAGGATCTGTGAGCTCCAGGCTGGTGCAGATGCCACCTCTGTGCCCCTGCACCTGGGACACCACAAACCCCCCCGAAATAACCACAGGGCAGGTCCCCACATCTGCTCAGGATGTCAGTTAAAAAGATGTTATCTCTGAACTGCTGAGGGGAAATAACCCTCTGGGGCTCTTCAAACACCTCCGGGGTCGTGACGGGTGAAAATCATTGAAAAAATTAAAGAAATACGGGAAAGCATCACCAAAAAAATCCCACAGAACAGCGAAAGAAATAATTAGAGCCTAAAAAGTGTAAGGTTATTTTTCCAACAGCCCAACCAGCCTGAGGAGCTGGAGAGAAACCGGTTTTCTAGAGGAACTTGGAGCTTGGTTCTTCTGTAATTTTGTAAAGTTTGTGGGTTTTTGTGTGACTGATGAAGAATCATTTCCTCCTTCTTACTAATGGTTTCATTTCCTCCTAACCCTGAAAAAGCTGTTTTATTTCATGTCAGGACACCGCGTTCTTTGAGATGACACAGAAGGATGTTTTGTAAAAGTGTTTTTGAAACCTGAGGGAAATCTGGAGAAGTTCTAAATCCCTGCAAGTTCTGGGAGGTGAGAAACTCAATATACCCAATATTGAGCAATGTGCAAATAGGGACAGGTTGAAGACAGTCAAAAATGTCCTTTTCCCCACCAAAATCCCTCCAGGGAGAGGTTAAATCCCATGGGATCAGTGCCAGGGTCTGACAGCCCTGAGAGCCCCACCCTGAAACAACACTGGGGGGTTTCCATGATCTTTATTGATTGGAAGAGCAGGTGGGATCAAATAACAGGGAATAAAACTGATTTTCTGCACTGCAGGGATATCTGGGATGAGTGTGTTGTCAGGAGATGGAAAACCCAAAAGGAGAAGGACTTTGGGGCGGGAAGTGGCACCAACCAGATGGATCTGATACAGCTTTGGCCTGAGTTAAAGGGTAAAAGCAAGGAAAACAAGCCCTGGATGGATTCCAGAGAGCAGGAAAACTAATGCCTGACACCCTGGACATCCTGCATCCAGATTTAGGAGTGTTGGGATGAGGGATGTGAGCTCATCCCACCCCAGCCCTGCAGTGCCACAATTCCCCATGGGAATGACGGGGGACTGGGCACCCCTTGGCCCTCTGGTCTTACAATAAGGGGTAATTCCTTTGAGCTGAGGTGTGGGACAGAGCAGGAAAACACCTTGAATTCCTGGGATATGTGTGCCAGAAAACATCCATCTGCTTCCATCCTTAGCTATTTTGGGATGGGGCTGCTACTCCTCTGCTGCCCTTTGGAGACCACCAGCCCTGCTCACACCTGGAACCTGGGATGTGCTCGCTCCAGGGAATCAGAGAACAGTCACACAGTGGTTTGGGTTGGGAGGGACCTTAAAGATCATTCAGTCCCACCCCCTGCCATGGGCAGGGACACCTTCCACTAGACCAGGTTGCTCCAAGCCCCATCCAACCTGGCCTTGGACACTTCCACAGTTTCTCTGGGCAACCTGTGCCAGGGCCTCACCACCCTCTGAGTAAAGCATTCCTTCCCAATATCCCACCTAACCCTGCCCATCTGTGAATTCCCATTCCCTCTTGTCCCCTTATCCTGTCCCTCCATCCCTTGTCCCCAGTCCCTCTCTAGATTTCCTGGAGCCCCTTTAGGCCCTGCAAGGGGCTCTCAGCTCTCCCTGGAGCCTTCTCTTCTCCAGATGAGCCCCCCGAGCTCTCCCAGCCTGGAGATGCTGAGATTCCCTCCCCAGTCCCAGCCCACCCAGCTGCAAACAGCACCCACACCCTACTGGGGGGGCTTTGGGGACACATCCCACCCCCAGCAGGTCTTACCCTGTGGCTGCTGCCATGACACAGCCCCCTTGCTCTGGTGTGGCCTCCACACAGCAGCCCTGGGTGTCGTGGACCATCCCGAAGTTGTGGCCGATCTCGTGGGCCATGGTGGCAGCGGCTCCGATGGGCTGCTCCGCGTGGTCCTGCACAGGGAGGGGGGACGGGTCAGCCAGGAGGGAGGGACAGGGCTGATCCTGCAGTTGGGAATGGGGGTGGGCTGCTGGAGGGACCACAACATCCCTGGGACTGCAGCTGGATCCCACAGGACAAACATGGAGAGGGTTGGAGGAAGGTTCACGACACAAGTGGGGTTTGGTCTCCGGGAAGTCCCACGTGGGACTGTTGGGAAGGTCTTTTGCTGGAGCCAACTTCTCAAGGCACATCCCAAAAACCAGCACTCTGGGTGACCCCCACCACCCTGCCCAGGGATCACAGGTCACCACGGCCACCACCATCACAACCAGGGCCACCATGAGGAGGAGGATCAGAGTCACCTGGGCAGAGATGACCCCACAACACCAGGGAGCACAAGCAGGGGCTCCTCAACATGAGGGGCAGCAGCATCGCAGGAGACCCCAGTGCTGCTGGAATCTGAGGGTCCACATGGGGTGGGAGACCTTTAAACCAGCCCCTTCTCACCCTCCTTAGTACCTGGTCAACATCTGAGAGGGATAAGGAGCCACCAACATCCTCACTCACTCCCAGGTTGTACCCCAGGACCAACCCTGGATGGTTGATCCTCCCAATCCAGGGAGAACTCCTCTGAGTGGCAATGAGGTTCTCCAGCTGGGAGAAGCAGCAGGGACCCCTCACAACCTTCTTACCACGCTGACACCTCCGGAGTTATCCATGCTGCACATCCCCTCCAGCGGGGCCATTCCGATGGTCGTCCCCCCGAACGTCTTCCCTCTGCCCGGGAAGGAGAACGGAGCGGGAATTCAGCCCCCACCCCCAGGGTGGTTTGGGCACCCCGGTGCCATCTGGGCCCGGGGACAGCGGGGCAGGGGGGTGCTCACGTGAGGAGCTGGGCGTTGTCGTGCTTCTTGCGGGACCTCAGCGACTTCTTCCACTGCAGGAAGGCCCAGAGCGTGGCGTTGGCGTCGCTGGTGACGGCGCAGTGGTCCCGCTCCGTCCACACCTCCAGCCCGATCAGGGCCACCTTGATGTTCAACAGCCTGTAAAACTGCAGGGGAGGCAGGGATGGAAGGGATGGAGGCGGGATTCGCTGGGAATCCTCCGTCCCTGCCGGTGGGTCTCGGCGCGTCCCTCCAGCCGGGTGACTCCGGGACAAATTTCTCCCAAATCCACCTGCAAGCACAGGCTCTACAGGCACAGGAGCCAGGCAGGGTGGTGTGATGCCAACCACGGGCTGGCAACACCTTAGTATATCCCTCCTGTGCCAAGGAAGCTGGCACTGATGCCAGGGCAGGACTTCGCTGCTGCAGCCCGGCCCAAAAAAGCGATTCCCACCACGTTCATCCCAACCCCCAAATTCCTTGATGGGTGTGCCCAGCCCTGGCACAGCTGCCCAGGGCAGTGGTGGAGTCCCCACCCCTGAAGGGATTTAAAAGTTGTGTGGATGTGGCACTTGGGGACATGGTTTGATGGCAGCCTTGGCAGTGCTGGGAATGGTTGGACTTGATGGACTTGGAGGTCTTTCCCAACCTAAATAATTCCGTATTTCTGTGATTCCTCGCCCTAGTGACACGAGGACTGTCCCTGAGGGCCACCACTAGGTTGGCACTAAGATCAGGTGCTCTCAAAGGCCCTGGGAGTAACAGGGGTGGCCAAAAGGGCCCGGCAGGTCCCTCACCTTGTCCACGTAGTTGGCGATCTCCACGATGCGCTGCTTGGTCTGGCCCAGGTTGAGGTTCTGGTTCCTGTACTGCAGAAAGGTGGGGATGGGAAAAGGTCACCAGAGGAAAATTGGGAAGGGACACAATGAGGGGACTTGGTTTTTTTGGCAGGGGACCAGGTTTCCGTCCCCCCCTCAGCGCTCACCAGTGTGTGATCAGCAACGATGAAGAGCTCCATGTACTTCATGGTCCTCCAGGCATCTCTCCTCGCCTGCAGGACACACACACAAGGCTCAGAGGGAGGGCCAGCCCATGGCTCTGGGCATCTTCCACCTCACACACCTCAGAGCTGCTCAGGAGGGACAGCTGGGAGGGGAAGCTGAGGCGTGAGGTGACAAGGAACATTTGGGTGTCTCCAAATGAGGTCCCAGCACCGGTGCCCAACCCACATGTCCTCTCTCTGGGGGTCTCTTGCCCAAACTCAGACCAGGTAAATCACCCACACAGACCCCTCATGCCCCACCTGCCTGCACAGCCCTGCCCAGGTGCCAGGGAGATGGGCACAGGGCATCAGGAGAGGTGCAGAGAGCCCCGCTCCCAACCCTCTACCCCTTCCCAACGGACCCCAAGGTGGATTTACCCTGCGGTGCCCCGGCTGGAAGAGCTGGGCAATGTCAGCCACGGTGTTCCCCAAATCATCTCCGTGCCCACAGGTGCCAGCTGGGATGGGCAGGTGCTCTGCTCTGTGGATGACGTGGTGCCCCAGCTCGGGGGGGTCCAGGGGGCTCAGGTAGTAGCTGGTGTTGCTGCTCAGCACTATGAGACCCCTGGAAGAGGAGAATAGCCCCTGGTGACTCCTGTGGTGCTTCCACTGTGGTTCCCTCAGTCCCTGAGGCCCCACAAGCTTGTGGCACCTCAGCTTGGTCCACACCCAGGGTGGGAGCAGGGATTAGAGATGGGGGTCTTTGTCCAAACAGCCCCAGGAGCGAACACACCCTCGGCATCAAAACCATCAGACCACGTGAACAAAGCTCAGTTCTGAGGGTCTCGCCCCCTCCAGGGGTGAATTTCCTTGAAGGAAGCCAATGCTGCCAGAAAATTGTTCTCTCTCCCCTCACCTGCCCACTCCTGGGGTTGGGCAAAGGATGGGAGAAGGGAGGAGAAGGATGGGATGGGAGCAGTGGAAAAATCAGCCCCGTGAACCATCTGGAGCCGAGATAGAGGAGCATCGGTGCTGCTCCAGGGGGGGATCCCTGCAGGGAGGAAGGAGCAGTGGGTCCATCCCACCCTCTGCCAGCCCCACAACGCCCCCACCCTGCCTTTTTCCATACCGTATTCCCGAGCAGGTGCTGAGGACAACCCAGGAGCCGCCGTAGCCACGGACGTGGCCGTGGTAGTGACAGTGCTCCTGGAGAGAGGGGATGGAGACCATCAGTGCAGACCCTCAGCAGGGCTGGGCAGCAGCAAACCCCGCGTGCTGATCCCCAAAAAAAACAAACCACCAAAACCCGTTTCCCATTTCCCGGCCAGGGGAGCCGTGTCCCTCCACGCCGGGAGGATCCGGGAGGGAGGCGGGAGAACCGGAGTTCAGCCCGGGACACAGCCGGGCCCGGCGCTCTGGAAGGGTGACAAAAGACCGGTGGGGGGACATCGGGGAGGGCCTGGTGCTGCCTGTGTTTACGTCCCGAGGTGCTGAACCGCGGCCAAGAGATACAGGAGCCGCGTGCGGCCGCATTCCAGCTGCCACAGGCGCCGGGGATGCTGCCAGGGAAAACGCAGCGCCCCGCCCCACCCCGCCCGAGACGGTTTTGGCTTCATCCCAAAAAACAGAGGTGACCCGCACCCCCCCCCCCCCCCCCCAGCACCCACCGTGTGGTTGGGGGTCACGGTCACGGGCTGTCCGTCCCCGCTGTAGTGAGTCTCCGAGTATCCCGGAGCCAGCAGCCTGCGGAGAGAGGAGGGATGAGCAGCCTGGAGCTGCTCCCGGTGTCCCAGCACAGGGACACGGCGAATCACGCAGAGTCGTTTAGCTCGGAAAAGACCTCTGAGATCATCCAGTCCGACCTGTGACCCAACCCCACCTTGTCACCCAGCCCATGGCACCGATGCCACGTCCTGTCTGTGCTTAAACACCTCCAGGGAAGTGACTCCACCACCTCCCTGGGCAGCCCATTGCAGTGTCTGATCACTCTCTCTGGGAAGAATTTCTTCCCGATGTCCAACCTAAACCTCCCCTGGCATAAATGGAGGCTGTGCCCTCTTGTCCTGCTGGTTTCCTGGGAGCAGAGCCCGACC
>NW_020884936.1:3252056-3253132 GCF_003945725.1 Corapipo altera
GGAGTTGCAGAGCCAGAAGGTCCCCCCTGAGCCTCCTTTTCTCCAGGATGAGCCCCCCCCAGGGTGCTCCAGACCCTTTCCCAGCTCCTTCCCTGGACCTGCTCCAGCCTCTAAATACCCTTCCTAAACTGAGGGGCCCAGAACTGGACACAGCACTCGAGGTGTGGCCTCACCAGTGCCCGGTCCAGGGGCAGAATCACTTCCCTGGGCAGCCCATTCCAATTCCTGCTGTGTCCCAGCCCGGCTGAGCCATCCCTGTCCCCCCTCAGAGCTCCCTCTCAGGGCTTCAGGCACAGCCCTCAACGGGTGGGAACAAGAATCACAGGCCAAGGGACAGGAAAGAGTCACCCCCAAAACCGCTTTGGGATCCTGGGCTGGGATGGAGGGAGTCCAATGCCCACCCCGGGCACCTCGAGGGACACCCAGTCTTCTCCAACAGCTGGGCAGGGTGGTGGCTTCTCCACAGGGAGAAAATCCTCCTTGGGATAAAGCCCCTCCTGGAAGAAGCTTCCTGCTGGGAGAAGAGAGGATCGACCCCGTGCTCAGGGACCGTCTGAGGATGGGGGAGGTTTGGGGTCTCCAGCCCCAGGAATGTCACTTGGTGTCACTCCCAGCACCTCCAGGGTGGTAATCCCGAGGAAACACCCCGGGAAGAGCGAGGGGGGCTTCCCAAAAATCCCGAGAGGATTGTGAGAAAGCTCAGGCCGCTTTTAGGAAGCTGCACCCCCGCCCTGCCTTCACCCCACGTGCCTCGGCTCCCCCCCCCTGCAGCTGCCGGACATCTCCCCCCCATTCCCGAGGCTGATCCAGGAGTGACACATCCCAATCCCAGCCCATCCCACGCTGACAAACGGCTTCCTGCCGCAGGGAAGAGCCAGGGCTGAGCTCACAGCCGGGAACACGCCGGGATGGGGGTGCCAGGAAGGAGAAAAGGGGATCTGGGGCTGGAATGACCCCATGGGTTGTTGGAGAAAGGAAGAGGGAAAAGGGGGAAAAGGAAAGAAGAAGGAAAGGCAAAGGCAAGGAAAGAAGGAAAGGAAAGGAAAGGAAAGGAAAGGAAAGGAAAGGAAAGGAAA
>NW_020884936.1:3253142-3256127 GCF_003945725.1 Corapipo altera
GAAAGGAAAGGAAAGGAAAGGAAAGGAAAGGAAAGGAAAGGAAAGGAGAAAGGAAAGGGGAAAGGAAAGGGAGAAGGAGGTCCAGGTTTGCCCCTGGGCTCAGTTCAGCCTTCGATGGTCGAGGTTTGGGCCTGTCCCAGAGGTTTTTTTCTGCAGAAGGAGAAAATAACGGGCAGGCGGTGCCGGAACAGCCCTCCCACCTCCTGCTCTCGATTTTACACCCACTTGGGTCCCAGAAATGACTCTGTGGGCACAGCTGTGGCTTTCCTGCCCCCCCGTGAGTGGGTGCCTGGCACCAGGGGCTCCACTTTCAGCCCAGAAATGAGACAGGAGCTCCGAGCTGGTTCCTGGAAGGGGACACGTGGGTGGTTGGGCAAGGTAAGATTGTCCCCCCAGGATGGGGACAGGGACAGGCGGGCTGAGGACACAGGAGAGGCAGAAGTCTCTGTATTGTGCTTGGAGAACAGGAGAACTGGGATAGTTGAGCCAGGGATCTGGGACTCAGAGCACTGGGATGTCCTCTCCAGGCTCCCAGGGAAGGAAGGGAGAGATGTGTCTTCTCCTGCAGCACAAAGGAAGGAAAACCCCCCACGGGATGGGTTTGGAGACCAACCAAGTGTCCCAGTACCAGAAGAGAGAAGACGTGAGATCTAGCCTGGCCTCCATGGGCTCCCAGGGCTAAGGTGGCCCTGTCACCTGCCCCAAGGGAGCAGTTTAGGTGGTCAGGGCTGCTTTGGTGTCCCCACACTGTCCCCACAGCCAGCCTTGGGTGTCTTGGGTGCTGTGGACTGACTTGGGTGCAACGGATGGTCCTGGGATTAGAGAAGTTCTTGGTTCCTGGAAGTTCTTGGGTGCCAGGGAAGTTCTTGGGTGTCATGTCTTGGGTGTCACAGACTGTCCTGGGTGCCATGGACTGTCCTGGGTGACACAGAGGCTTTTGGATGCCACAGACTGTCCTGTGTGCCATGGATGATCCCAAGTGCCATGGATGATCCCAGTTGCTATGGATTGTCCTGGGGGCCATGGATTGCCCTGGATCATGGGTGATCCCAGGTGCCATAGATGATCCCAAGTGCCATGGATGATCCCAGGTGCCATGGATGATCTCAGGTGCCACGGATGATCCCAAGTGCCATGGATGATCCTGGGTGCCATGGAGGATGCCACGGATGATCCCGAGTACTATGGATGACTCCAGGTACTACAGATGATTCCAAGTACTATGGATAATACCAGGTGCCATGGATGATCCCAGGTGCCATGGATTTCCCTGGGTGTCATGAATGACTCCAGGTGCCATGGATGATCCTGGGTACTATGGGTGACTCCAGATACTATGGATGATTCCAGGTACTATGGATAATACCAGGTGCCATGGATAATCCCAAGTACCATGGATGATCCCAGGTGCCATAGATTGTCCTGGGTGCCATGGATGAACCCAGGTAACATGGATGACCCCAAGTGCCATGGATGATCCCAGAGGTCATGGATGATCCCAGGTACCATGGATGGCCCCAGGTGCCATGGATGATCTCAGGTGCTATGGATGACTCCAGGGACTACGGATGATCCGGAGTGCCACGGATGATCCCAGGTGCCATGGATGATCCCAAGTGCCATGCTATGGATGACTCCAGGTACTACAGATGATTCTAGGTACTACAGATGATCCCGGGTGCCATGGATGATCCCAGGTGCCATGGATGATCCCAGCTACTGTGGATGACTCCAGGTACTATGGATGATTCCAGGTACTATGGATAATCCCAAGGGCCATGGATGATCCCGAGTGCCATGGTTTGTCCTGGGTGCCATGGATGATCCCAGGTATTATGGATGATCCCAAGTGCCATGGATGATCCTGGGTACTATGGATGATCCCAGGTACCATGGATGGTCCTGGGTGCCATGGACATTCCCAGGCATTATGGATGATCCCAGGTCTCATGGATGATCCCAAGTGCTATGGATGTTCCCATGTTTTATGGATGGTCCTGGGTGCCCTGGGCTGCCCTGGTTGCCCAGTTCCCTTTTGCTGCCACCCACCCCCTCCCCTGTTTCCCTGTGCCCCCATCCCACAGTTCCCCACACCTCCCTGCTCCTACCAGAGGCCCCAAAGCCCCCAGGGATGCTCCTCCCCCCTCCTGGCCACCCCTCAGCCTGGCAAAGTTGGCACCAAGCCAGGACTTGGGGTCATGGGAGGACACCCAAAGCTCTCCAGGCCTGGAGCCCCAGCGAGACCCCAGGCTCAGCTTTGCTCAGGAGCTTCCAACCTCCACAACAACCTCTCCACTGACCCAAAAACATGCAGGGGGATCCCCCAGTTCTCCTTCCTGCACACCAGAAGCTCCTCTGCAGGTCTCTGGAGGTTTCTGGGGACATTGTGGTGGCTGCTTTTGCACCCAAACAGCAGCAGGAAGAGGATTCTGCCAGGACAGGCTGGTGGGAAGGACAAGTGGAAGCAGAAGCTCCTCCTGCAGAGAACAACTCTCTCCACAGGGACAGGAACCCACCAAGGGGTAGAGAAGCTGTGGCTGCCTCTGGATCCCTGGGAGTGTCCAAGGCCAGGTTGGAGAAACCTGGGATGGTGGAAGGTGTCCATGGTGGGACTGGATGGGCTTTAAAGTCCCTTCCAACCCAAACCATTCCATGATTCCATGAAATGCCGTGAGGGCAGAGGGACATCTCCAGCCCCAAACACCCCACACCACCTTCCCAGCCCCATCCCAGCACTTACTGGTTCCTCTCCAGCACCAGGATGAGCTCTTTGCCCTCAGCCTTCACAGCCACCTCTGCCCGGGCAGGTGCCAGCACCTGGAAAGGAAAGGATGGAATGGGATCAGAAAGGACATCCCTGTCCCCAGCACCTCCCTCTGCTCTCCAAGATCAGGGCATCTAGAAAGGAAAAGAGGGAATGGGATCAGAAAGGACATCCCTGTCCCATGCATCTCCCTCTGCTCCCCAGCCCAGGGCACTTGGAAA
>NW_020884936.1:3256137-3257604 GCF_003945725.1 Corapipo altera
AGGGCACTTGGAAAGGGAGAGAGGGAATGGGATCAGGGAACACATCCCTGCCCCAGCACCTCCCTCTGCTCCCCAGCCAATGCCACATCCTGGCCTCTCCTCCCTGGATCTGCTCCATCCACTCCATCCCCTGCCACAACCCCATGGAAGGTGAGAAATAACCCCTGATTTCCTGGGAATTTCCAGCACGGGGATAACAGAGGATTCCCACTGGGATTCACCCCACAAGGATGGGGGTAAGGCAGCAAATCCCAACCCTGCCAGCGGCTTCCCCTGGGAAAGGCAGCAAGAAGAACCAGGATGGGACACGGGATGGGGAGCGGGGTCTCTGTGTGCTCCTTCCCACCATGGATTTATCCCACCAGAGATCCTGATCCAGGGGAAAAGGGCCTCACCCCTGGGTGGGTCTGTGCCCCTGCAGGGTGTGGAAATAACCACCAACCACCGGGATAATGGATCGGATAAAAACACGGGGAGCAGCAAAAGGGAGGGAGTGACTCAGCTTCCCCAGGATGCCGCTGGATTTACTCACTCCCTTGCTTTTGGAAGGTGTTAAATGGGAATCTGACCTTTGGATCCAATCCAGCACGTGACAGGATGGGCTGGAGCCCAAAATGCTGCCCTTCCCTGCTGTCCCCACATCCCATTCCCAGCTGGGGACACTGAAAACATCACCTGGCTCTTGGCTGTGGCCTGACTGTGGCTCTGCCTCCCTCACTCTGTCTCTCCCCATCCATGATGGATACAGGGAGCCCTTGGAATCTCACACAGGACCCCACCAGTCCCTCCCCATCCATGGTGGATGCAGGGAGCCCTTGGGATACCCCACAGGACCCCACCAGTCCCTCCCCATCCATGATGGATACAGGGAGCTCTTGGGGATCCTCCATGGGACCCCATCTTTGATGGATACAGGGAGCCCTCAGGATCCTCCAGAGAACCCCATCAGTCCCTCCCATCGCTGAGGGATGCAGGGAACCCTTGGGATTCCCCATAGAATCCCATCAGTCCCTCCTATCCCTGAGGGATGCAGGGAACCTTTGGAATCTCACATAGGACCCCATTAATCCCTCCCCATCCATGACAAATACAGGGAGCCCTTGGAATCCCCCATTGTACCCCACCAGTCTCTCCCATCCATGATGGATGTAGGAAGCCCTTGGAATCTCATGCAGGAGCCCATCAATCCCTCTCCATCCATGAGGGATGTAGGGAGCCCTTGGAATCTCCCACAGGACCCCACCAGTCCCTCTCATCCATGATGGATGCAGGGAGCCCTCAGGATCTCCCATGGGATCCCATCAATCCCTCCCCATCCATGAAGATCCATGGTGAGGTTTTCCCAGTTCTGGAGGGCAAGGGAAGAGCAAGGAGCCATCCCTGCAAGGCTCTGGCTTCAGCTGCTCTTGGCATCATGGGGTTTTGCAGCTGGAAAACCAGGAATGCAGCAGGGAGGGGGTAAAATTG
>NW_020884936.1:3257614-3263365 GCF_003945725.1 Corapipo altera
CAGGAATGCAGCAGGGAGGGGGTAAAATTGGGTGATTCAGAACTTGGGATTTTGCAGCTGAAAAACCGGGAATGCAGTAAGGAGTGAGTAAAGCTGGGTGATTCACAGCTTAGGATGAAACAGAGGTTAAATCCTGCTGTTCCCTGATCCCTATGGATAAGGCTTTGCTCCACCCCATGTCCTGGGAACTGGGGATATTGGGGGACCCCCAGCCTGGCAGCTTCCCCCTCCTGGGGACCATCATCCTTAAAAAGGATGGGACAGAGCATTTTGGGATGCAGGGCCCCACAGCTGCCAGACCCCAGGACATGGGATTTGTGCTCCCGGGATGGATATTCCCTCAAATCCATCCCAACCCGAGCTCTGGCAGTGGGGACACCCCCTCCAGCTGCTCCAGCTGGCCACGGGACCGATCCCGGCTCCAAGGAGAGTCCCGATGGCCCCAATTCCCGAGGACACGGAGGTGTCCCGCTCATCCCGGCATCGGGATGCGATGATGGAGCCGGGCTGGCTGAGCATCCCCTCCCTCCCCTTCTCCTCCAGCAAAGTCTTTCCAGCTCCAAAAAAGGCGAGCGGACGCGGTGCCTTAAAAAAACAAAGCCAAGAGCGAAGCCAGGCGGCTCCAGAGCTCCGCCAATTCCTTTCGGCACCACCACGGCACAGCCACGGGATCCAAATCCCGGCACGGATCCCAAATCCCGGCACGGGGCCCCGCGTGGAGCCGCAGGAGGAACCCGGGGGGGGGGCCCGGGGCCCCCCCCCCCCCTCCTTCGGCGCTGGTGGGAACGGGCTGTATTTTTGGAACATGATCTTATCCAAACATCACTCCCTGGCCAAACATGGTCTGGACATTTTTCTTGCCGTTTCCCTTCTTTCCCCCCCTTCTCGCCCTCCCCTTTTTTTTTTTCTCTCTGATCTCCCCAACGCCCGCTCCCCGCAGCCCTTTCCATCTCCTCCTCCTCCTCCTTCTCCTTCTCCTCTTTCCCCCCCAGAGTCCCTGCCGGCTCCTTCCCGGTTTTGAATTCCCCAGCAATTACTCCCTGCCTCGACTTAAGGGCCTTTCCTGGCAAAAAGCTCTTTTTCCCAGCTGCCGTCTTAAAGGGACATGTCTTTGTCCAGGGTTATCCCGGTGCTTGCAGCTCCCTGTCCCAATTCCAAAGGCTGGAAAAACCAACGGCTGCCGCTGGGATCTGTGTCCCATCCCTGCCAGGTTATGCACTGCAAGCTCTCCCTTTCCCGGTGCCTCAGTTTCCCCCGAGGAATCTGAGGAATCCAGGAGGGGATGGATCCTGGTTCCAGCTGGGATGGGGCCAGCTCAGCCCCTGGAGACATCCAGAGCAGCAAAAAGAGGGAGAATGGGAATGGGAGCAGCACTTGTGCCAGGCAGGAGTCAAATCACCCAGCTCTGAGGCCAGGAAAGTGGATTAATTAATTAATTAATCCATTAAACACTGGTAATTTTGCCTTGAGCCTGGCAGGGAGCGGGGCCTGCCAAGATGCTGCACACCAGGAATGAGCAGGGATCAGATTCTTCCTGGGCTCCAGCACCTTCCCAGGCTCCAGCATCATTCCAGGCTCCAGCATCACTCCAGGTTCCAATATCCTCTGGGCTCCAACATCATTCCAGGCTCCAGCATCATTCCAGGCTCCAGCATCTCCCCAGGTTCCAATACAATCCTGGGCTCCAGCATCGTCCTGGGCTCCGTTATCCAAGGATTCAGCACCATCCCAGGTTCCAGTCTTGTCCCGGGGTCCAATGTCATCCTGGGTTCCAGCAACTTATCAGGCTCCAGCATCATCCCAGGCTCCAGCATCCTCCTGGGCTCCAGCATCTTCCCACTAAGCTCCAATAAATTCCCACACTTCATCATTATCCCAGGCTCCAGCACTGTCCCAGGTTCCAGCATATTCCAAGCTCCAGCATCACCCTGGGCTCCAGCAATATCCCAACTTCCAGTGTCATCCTGGGCTCCAGCAATATCCCAACTTCCAGTGTCATCCTGGGCTCCACCACCATCCCAAGTCCAGCATCCTTCTGGGATCCAGCAATATCCCAACTTCCAGTGTCATCCTGGGCTCCAGCAATATCCCAACTTCCAGTGTCATCCTGGGCTCCACCACCACCCCAGGCTCAGCATCCTCCTGGGATCCAGCACATTCCAAAATCCACCATCCTTCTGGGATCCAGCAGTCTTCACAGGTTCCAATACAATCCTGGGCTCCAGCATATTCCCTGGATTCTCTGGAATCTTCCTCCTCCACCTCCTTTCTCCAATAACCATGAAAAGAATCCCCCAGTCCTTGCCAGGGGCTGCAGGATCCACCTTCCCTCGGCCCTGGCTGGATGTGGAAGTGGTGGCCCCTCTCCAGGACATCCCAGCAAAGCCAATCCCACCAGGGGCTGGGCTGGGAGAGGCTGGAATGTCAGCTCATGTCCCAGTCCATGAGTGGCCCAGCTCAAGTCTGGTTTACTTTTTCCCTCCATTGATCAGGAAAACCACAGGATGCTTCCACAGGAGCCGAGGCCAAGGGGGTTGAGTTGCTCTTCCCACAGCTCCCAGGCATCCTTCTCTCCCAGGCTTCCTCCTCCATTCCTGCTGGGAAGCTCAAGAAGCACCGAGCTCCTTGGGAAATCAATGGTTAAGCCAAAAATCCATGTCCAAATCCCAGCCAATCCATCTGCTTGGGCAGGTCCCACAAGTCCTGATTTCCTAAATGAGCACAGGCAGGCCCGGATGTGCCGGGGAAAACGGGGATCTGAGTTACCAGGAGATGCTCCAGGGATGATTTGGAGATGGCTTTTCCAGCTGGAGCAGCACAGCTGAGCCAGGTCCTCCCCAGGCAGCTGGATCCCAGCGAGGTTTGAGCAGCACAGCCTGGGAATTGCATCACCTTGTCCAACATCCACACAGGGATCAGGATCCAAGACCTCACGGGCAAGCCTCTGGCTCCAGCTGCTCATTGGAAAAGCATCCCAAGGAGCCAAGGGAAGCAGGGCAATCCAGGCAGGATTGGGGTTGTTTCAAAGCAAACAGGGAGCACAGCAGGGGTTGCTCAGTCCTGCCACACCTCACACAGGGAAAAGGGTTTCCCAGCGGGAAGCAGATGGGCAGGAGCGTGTCCTCGGCACCTGCAGCACATCCCAAACCACAGGCAGTCCTCTCCTCCCTCCTTCCTCCTCTGGAGCAGGGCCATGAACCCAGTGTGTATCCAGAGCTCCCCAGGGAGGGGCCTGAGGCTCTGGGATCCCAACCCGGGACTGGATGGGATGCTCCAAGTTTGCATCCGAGTTCCTCGGTGAGGATGAAGGGAATGGCCACATCCCATCCCAGGCCAGGGAGACACTGGCTGCTCCAGGGCCCCGGGGAATGATCCTGCAGTGTGAGGGGAAGCAAAGGGTGGAAGGATGTTCCCCCAGTGCCAAGGTGCTTTCCCAGACAGGGATGGGGTGCCAGGAGAGACACAGAGGGAAGGTAAGGAGCTCTCCTGCTCCCTTAAGATGCCAGAATAGTTTGGGTTGGAAAGGACCTTAAAGACCATCCAGCTCCACCCCTTGTCATGGGCAGGGACACCTTCCAGTAGCCCAGGGTGCTCCAACCTGGCCTTGGACACTTCCAGGGATCCAGGGGCAGCCACAGCTTCTCTGCCCAACCTGTGCCAGGGCCTCCCCACCCTCCCAGCCAGCAATTCCTTCCCAATATCCCACCTATCCCTGCCCTCTGGCAGCTTAAAACCACTGCAGCGAGAAACCACACTTGGGGAAAAGCAATTCCTAAGGGAAAGGAAAGAGTCAGGAACACCATGGGCAGCAGGAAAGGCTGGGTGAGTCCCCAGGCAGGGGACAGGAGACTCCCATTCCTCAGGACTGGATACCCAGTGGGACACCCAGGTCAGGATGCTGGATACAACCTCCACTTCCATCTGTGAAGGGCTGGAAAAGCACAAGGTCAGCTCTGGCACCTTCCCTCCACATCCCGAGCCCGGGGGAAGGGGCAGGAGGAGGAGGAGGAGGAGGAGGAGGAGGAGGAGGATGCCAGGACAGGATCCCACCACAGCCAGCACGACCAGGGGGGATGGGGGGAGCTGTTTGCAATCTCAGGGTCCCCACGACCCCCTCCCATCCCAGGCCTCTCCAAAATCACTTCCATGTGTGCTGGGAGCTCGGGAGCCCTCGGGGAGTTGAGCCCTGAACAATGGGAGAGAGGAGGAGGGGGTGGGTGGGGAGGAAGGTCCGGCCCACCCAGCGCCGTGCGAGCGCCAGTGCCAGCCCGCCCAAGACGGGCCACCACCACCAGCCTCCTTTTTACCCCCTGGATCCGCCTCCCTCCTCCAGGAAGACGGGAATGGGGCACCCATCCCACCTGCTGCATCAGGAGCAGCCCCCAGGGAAGGGATGAAGGAGCCTCGGGAAGTGGGGGGGGGGGGGGGGGGGGGGGGTCACCAAACCCCAACCCATCATTTCATGGACCTGGATATCGCCTCCTCACAGACTCCTGGACGCACAGAGCGGGGCTGGCAGCGTTCCCAAAGCCACATTTATTTCCAGGATCTTTGCTGGAGGGCGGGAGGAGCCGGGGTGGGGACGGGAGGGGCTAAATTGAGCCTAAAAACACGAATGTCAGCAGCGAAAAGGGCCGGGTTGGGGCTGTGCCTGGTTGTCCCCGTTGTTCCTCCCCACGAAGCCTCCCGGCCACGACCACCCTCCCTCTCCCCTCCTTCCCCCTGCTCCAGGAACAGGAGCCTCCTTGTTTCGGGCTGGCTGGAGCTGGAGGCAGAGCAGATGCCAGGAAATAATCCAGGACCTGCCCTGGAGCCCCCCAGTGATTCCTGAACCCCCCCAAAATCACATGGCTGCGATTTCACACACACACCTCCCTCCAAAAGGATCATTTTGTGTGTCGGCAGGAGCATAAATAAACCTCCTGTTGCCACATCTTGCCCATCCCAAGTGCCTTCCAGCTTAAATATAGATGGATCTGGGGCTGCCTGGCAGGGAGGGGATGTTTCTCCAGGCTCACCACAGCACCCACACGGGCTATTTTAGCTCCTGGAGGAGCAGCCAACACTGAATCCCCCGGGAAAAGGCACCTTCCAGCCCCTCCGGGCATAAATCCCCTCTCCAAAGACTCTTCCACCCGGAGCAAGGAGGTCTCACTTGGAGGCATCCCAGGGAGGTGCCACCAGGAAAAGTCACCTCCCAGCAGGGAATCTGCTCCAACCCCATCCAGAACAGCTCCTCAGAACCCTCTGCACCAGTGCTGGGAAGGGGTTTGGATGGATCCAGAAGGAAAGCACAGCCCCCAGACCCCCCTGGATTCCGGGTAGGAGGCCCAGCTGCTGAGGGGCAGCTGCGGATCCGGCTGATCCCAGAGCTGGGAAAGGGGCCAAACCCAGGAGAGGGTGACCACAGGCAGCTCAGAAAGTGGATTTGGGGATGGGGAGGGTGGCAGGGGGGTGTGACAGCCAGCAGAGCAGCCCTGGGAAGAGATGTCCTGATGTGCTCTCCTCCCCACAGGCTTCCAAGGACTCCATTCTTTGTGGTGACCAGGGATAGGACCCGTGGGAATGGCTGGAGCTGGAACAGGGCAGGTTTAGGTTGGATATCTGGAAAAGGTTCTTCCCCCAGAGGAAACTCCACATCCTCATGGGTCCTAAAAACTCCACACCCTATTCATGGATCCTGCAAACTCCATGTCCTGTTCATGGATCCTGCAAACTGCTTGTCCTGCTCATGGATCCTAAAAACTCCAC
>NW_020884936.1:3263375-3281414 GCF_003945725.1 Corapipo altera
TGGATCCCAAAAACTTCATGTCCTGTTCATGGATCCCAAAAACTCCACACCCTCCTCATGGATCCTAAAAACTCCACACTCTGCTCATGCATCCTGCAAATTCCATGTCCTGTTCATGGATCCTAAAAGACTTCACATCTTGCCCATGGATCCTGCAAACTCCCCATCTCCATCCCAGTGCCCCCACAAAGCCCTGCAGGCAGAGGGAAGCTGGAGGGAGGGAGGGAAGGAGGAGGCTCCAGCCCTTACCTGTTCCTGCAGGCTCACGGCTCGTCTGCTGCGGCCCCCCAGGAGCCACTGTGGGGTGACACGTTCTCCGTGGGACGGTGGCCCTGGGGAGGAGAAGTCCTGGTGAACAGACCCTGCCAGACCCTGGGAGCTGGAGCTCCTCCACAGCCACATCCAGAGGGAACTCAGGAACATCCAGAGCCTCCTCTTAGGGATGTGTCTGGGGATGGACACCGGAACGAAGCCAAAGCATCGCCCCTTTCCCAGCTCAGCACCCTCATTTATGGCCCAGCCTTAGTCTTGGAAGCCTCCCAGATCCCAAATCAGTGTCCTAAATCCCCTGAATCCCACCCTGGAGAAGCAGCTGGCACATGGGAGCCATCCCTGGGAGTGTCCAAGGCCAGTTTGAACAGGGCTTGGAGCAACCTGGGAGAGTGGAAGGTGTCCCTGCCCATGGCAGAGGGTGGAACGAGATGACCTTCAAGGTCCCTTCCAACCCAAACCATTCCACGATTCCATGATTTATGGGACGGGCAAGTGTGGTTCCATCCCCCCAAAATGGAGTTATCATCTTTCCAGCCCGAGCTGGGCTCGAGGAGGGAGCGGAGGAGCCGAAATAACTGCAGCACATTCCTGGTTTCTCTGAGCCATCCCAGTTCCCCCCCCGGGGTGGAGCAGCACAAGCAATTCCTTGGCTCCATCCAGAGTCAGACAGACTTTCTAAGATTATTTTGTTCCTAAACAATGTGGCTGGATTTGATTGCAGCAGTGGGAGCAGCCACGGGTGACTTAAGCCTGGACGACAACGGAACCAAAAATTCCAACCTGAGGATGCTGCAGAGAGGGGTCGGGGTCGAACAAAAATGTCAAGGATTGGGGTCACCTTGCCAAGCCAAACGTTGCCAGGGAGAACTTGGATGGAATAACGTTCCCCAGCAAAGCTGTTTACTCAGGGAGTGGAATAACAAGGCTTAGGGCTTAATAATTTTATAGGGTTGTTTTGGTTCCCTGTGCAGTGATTGGGGGGGGGGGGGGGGGTTGGCTGGAGGAAAGATGAAGTTATTGAAAAGACAAAGGGAAAAGAAAAAAAAAAAAAAGAGGTGGAGTTCTGGGTTGGGAATTGCAGATGGGTGTTTAACGGGATGGAGCCACCCAGCCTGGCCACCCCTGTCCCCCCAGCACTATCTCAGTGTGGTATTTAATCAGCTCCCATTATATTTAGCCTGCTATCAGATTCCAGGAATAACTGCAGATAAGGTGGTGGCACAATCCCAAATTCCCTCTCCTCACCTCCTCCCAGAGCAGGAGCCGGGCCCTCCAACCTCTAGCCACACACACAGGCCTCTGGTTCTGGGAGTATTCCTGAATATTCCTGAAATATTCCACTCGGATTCAGCCACTGCCGCCTTCCCAGAGCAGAGACAAGGAATAAAAGCCCTCGAATTTTAATTCCCAAAGGGAGAAGGGCAGGGATTCTCTGCCTCTCCTGCTCCTGCAGTCTCTCCCACGCTGTCTGGGGAGAGGATGGGACACGAGGGGCGGCCGCTTTCCTGGGATTACTGGGCTGGGCTTTGGGCCACGTTGCCAAAATCCCTTAGTTATGAGATTTCAGATACGATATTTGAAATTTCTCACTGTTTTGTCTGTGGCTTTTTTCTGGGAATCTCAGAGACTCCGAGCAGGAGACGAGGCCTTAAAAAAATCTAACTCAAATAAACCCAAGTCTAAGGCAGAGGGGGTTTCCCACACCCCCCTTCTCTTTATTTCCTGGAGAACACACACACATTCCCAGCCCTATTTGGGAATGCTGTGTGGGGAACAGCACTGCTTTGGCATTTTAGGATGTTGGCACCCTATATTTTGGGGATGGGGAGCCCCGAGTGAGCCCTGCAGAGCTCAAATCCCACCGGAGCAGGCAGCTTTCCCAGCTCCACTCTTTATCCAAACAGATATTCCTGGCTCCCAGCACCCTCCCCGTTGCTCTCCCAGCTCTCTCGGAGCTGCTGGAAAACTTTCAGCAGCCGCCGAGAACCCGGCAAAGCTCAGAAGTTAAAAAAAAATAACAACAACAACAACAAAAAAATGTGCTTTGGGTGGAGACACCTCGGCCCTGAGTTCCCGGTGGGGTTGGGGAAGGAATTAGGGATGGGGAAGAAGCTGCGGGAGAGGTTGAAGTGAAACTGGTCCCCCCCCCCCGCTCGCTCTCCTCCGACGGGAACCTCCGGGGAGAAAAATGAATTTCCTCAACGACCGAAAAAGCCACGTTTCAGCCCAAAAACACGGAGCAGCTGCACGAGCCCCGAAGCTCCTTCCCGGTGCCTCCGCCCGGAGCCGGGACGGGATCGGGACGGGACGGGAATAGGATGGGGACGGGATGGGGGTGGTCTGAGCCGTTTTGGAGGGGTGAAAGCCGAACCCCCCCTCTCCCTGGGGGTCGCCTGATCCCATCCCAACAGGACCATATAGAGTCACAGCGGCGAGCGCCGGGCTGGGGTGGGAGAGCGGGGATTTGGGGGGGGGGCTCCCCCCGAGCGGGCGGTGGGATCGCAGAGATCCCACTCTCCCCATCCATCCCCCGAAACCCCCCCCCAACACCCCCTCCGGGACCCCCTTACCTGCCGTCCCCGGCGGGGGGACCCCCAGCAGGACCCCCAGGAGGACGAGGCGGTGCCCCCAGCCCGGGGGGGGGGCCCGGGCCGGCCATGCCGCCGCCGCCGGGGCTGTCACCGTGTCACCGCCTCCGCCCGCGCTCCGAACCTCCCCTTCTTATGCCGGCGGGTCCCTCCCTCCGCCCGCCGCCCCCCGAGCGCTGCCCGGCCCGGGCGGGGGGCGGCGGGGAGGGGAAGGGGAAAGGGAGGGGGTGGCTTTGTCCGCCCCTAATTTATGGCTGCGAGTTTTGGCCGCTTAATGAGAACCAGAGCCGGCGGCTCGGAGGCTCCCAGGCTCCCCCCGCGCCTTCCACCCATCCATCCATCCGTCCGTCCGTCCGTCCGTCCATCCCGGCATCCCCACCCAGGAAGGGGGGTCCCCGATGATGCTTCGCCCCGTTTCCTGCTCTGGGAAAGGCGGGAGGGAGGGGGGGGATCCCCAAAGGCTGCCTGGGCGAGGAAGGGAGGGGGGAAAAAAAAACGATAAAAGCAAATTATTAAATACAAGTAATAGAAAAATAAATGAATAAAAAAAGGAAATAAAATAAAAGGAAATACAATAAAAGGAAATAAAATAAAAGGAAATAAAATAAAAGGAAATAAAATAAAAGGAAATAAGATAGGGTAAGATAAAATTTAAAAATAAAATAAGATAAATGAAATAAGATAAAATAAGATAAAATAAAACAAATAAAATAAGATACAATAAAATAAGATAAAATATGATAAAATAAAATCAGATAAAATATTATAAAATAAAATAAAAGAAGATAAAATAAAAGAAGATATAATAAAATATAAAATAAAACTAAATTAAATTAAATTATTAAATAACCCCATCCATTCCACCACAGATCCTCAATCCACTCCACAGTTGTTGTTATTATTAATATTACTTTTGTTGATTATTAACATTAATATTTGTACTATTAATTAATAGTATTGATTATATTAATAATATAATCACAGGATGGTTTGGATTGGAAGGGACCTTAAAGACCATCCAGTTCAACTCCTGCCATGGGCAGGGACACCTTCCACTATCCCAGGTTGCTCCAACCTGGCCTTGGACACTTCCAGGGATGGATATTATCAGTATCATCCAACCAATCCCATCAAACCAGTGGTGGGACAGCAAGTGTGGGGATGAGGGAATGTTCACTTCCCTTCCTTGCACACACAATTCCCACCCCCTCTGGATCCCTCCCTGGGGTCACCCAACCCTCCCTCCCCCAGTCAGGGCAAGGATTCATCACTAGTTATCAAAGCCCTATCAGTAATATTGATTAACAGCAGTAATTAAAGCTTTGCAAACGATTTCACTCTGAAAACGGGGACAGTTCCAGGCCCCCTCACCCCGAGTGCTCCAGGCACCTCTGGCCCAAGGTGGCATTTGGGGACAGCAAGGCACAGGGGATTTTTGGGGGGGAAGGAATAAGAATTCCCTGTGAGGGTGTTGAGGCCCTGGCCCAGGTTGGGCAGAGAAGCTGTGGCTGCCCCTGGATCCCTGGAAGTGTCCAAGGCCAGGCTGGACAGGGCTTGGAGCAACCTGGGCTAGTGGAAGGTATCCATACTCATGGTAGGGGGTGGGACTGGATGATCCTTAAGGTCCCTTCCAACCCAAATCATCCTGTGATTCCACGATCTTCTGCCCTTCCTGCACAGCAACAGCTCTCCCTGAAGCTCAAAGCTCCCCATGGAGGGGCTGGGAAAGTCCCACCACCTCCAGGAAAGGAAAAAGGCAGCAAAAACCAGTCAATCCAAAGAATAAATCCCTGGAAGTGCAGGGAGCACCCGAGGGCACCGCAGACTCAGCAGCTCACAGGGGGTTCAGCAGAGCAGCTGTAAATCCCCAGCCTGGCACAGAACTGGGAGAGATTCCAAGGCAGGAAAGGGCTCTTGGCCATCAGGAAACCATCAAGGTCCAGAGGGACGAGGCAGGGAGCTGGGAAGTGCTTTCCAAGAGGGGTGAGCCAGGGGTGGGATGGAGCAGGAAGAAGGAAACCCAGGGCAGCCAACAGGCTCTGGAGTGGCCTCACCGTTGCTCCACGACACGGGACATTTTTCCTCATTCCTCCACTTCCTCAAGCTGGCAGAAATTTCTCTGCTCCCCACCAGCACAGGGAATGTGAGCAGAGCTTGGGATGTGAAGCCCATAGGCCCTACATGGGGCTGGGGCAGCAGCTGGGGGTGATCCAGGCCCTATAAAAGCCTTCTTGTGCGGAGGAACAGGCGCTGTTCCCGTGCCTCCAGCCTGGATCACTTGATATCCCTGCTGACAAAAGCCAACAGAAGCTGTGGCACCCGACCAGGACCTGCAGCTGGGTCACAGCCTGACAGCTGAACCCAAATTGGGGGATTCCTGCAGCCTGGAGTGAGCCAAGAGCAGCACGTGGGAAGCAGGGCTGGGAATCACTCACAACCAGGGAATTACGGACAAGGAGAGGCTCTTGGTGTCCGTTTTCAGGGTGCTCCCAGGAATTCCTTCATAGTCCTGACAGAGGCAGCCAGGACAGGGACACACAGCATGGGAGGGGTGATCCTGGGCACCCACATTTTGGGGCTTCACTGATCCATCAGCTCAGACACCATCGCTCTTCACCTGTCACGGGACCTTTGCAAAGGACGCGCTCAGTTGTGACACAGAATCCCAGAATCACGGAATCACTGAGGTTGGAAAAGACCTCCAAGGTCATGGAAACCCCTCCTGTGCCCGATCCCACCTTGTCCCCCAGCCCAGAGCACTGAGTGCCACGGCCAGGCCTTCCTTGGACACCTCCGGGGTGGGGACTCCAAACCTCCCTGGGCAGCACCACCCTCTCCATGAATAAAATCCTCCTGATGTCCAACCTGACCCTCCCCTGGCACAGCTGGAGGCCATGCCGTCTCCTCCTGTCCCTTGTTCCCTGGGAGCAGAGCCCGACCCTCCCTGGCTCCCCCCTCAGGGAGTTGCAGAGCCAGAAGGTCCCCCCTGAGCCTCCTTTTCTCCAGGTTGAGCCCCCCCAGCTCCCTCAGCTGCTCCAAACCCTTCTCCAGCTCCGTTCCCTTCTCTAGTAAAACACCTTTCTGCTGCTCATAAAAACTTTTGCCCCGATAGACCCCAAAAAAGTCTCTTCAGACCAAAATTCACACAATCTTTTAAAATGACAGTTCCATCCACACGTGATGTCACAGGAACTTGAGCGGGCGATGAGGAGCCCACAGCTGGAGTGTCACCTCCTCCAGATCCAACTGGGAAGTCTCAGGGGGCTCATCCCTGTCCAGAAGAAGGTCAGGGCTGGCTCCTCAGCAGATGACTCAGGGAGGCTTAAGCTGGGACCAGCAGGGGGATTCATGGAATGAACCGATTCCATCTCAGGTAGGGAAACCGCAACTTCTGGAGTCTCTTGTACATCAGGAAGACAAGTTTGAAGCAGCTTCTGACGAAGCAACAGTGCTGCAGCACACGGGCACATGGATAAAACTGGACTGGATTAAAAAAAAAAAATCCCCTTTTTCCTAGGGAGACCTCTCCCAAGTGTCCTCATCCCCGTGGAATTTGAGCGCCTTCCAGGAGCGCATTAATCACCGCGGCCTCCATTTGTCACGCCGGGGTCCTTCACCCGCCCTCGGGGGCTCCTTTGACCCGGGGAATTCGGTTTATCTGCTGATGTAGGGAGAGAAATATTAATAAAAGCTTGACTTTCAAACCCTGCTCGTGTGAAAAGAGTCGAGCCTTTCCCATTTCCAGAGGCTGGGAAGAATTCCCACCCCGAGCCGACGACGGTCGTCCGATGACTTCGCAGTCGCCCGGCTCGTAAGTGCAGCAGGAAGGAAACAATATATTAAGATCTGCTTTACTGGATTAAAAGCTTGATCTGGACTAATGAACAGCCAGCCAGGAAGTCATGTCTTCATCAGGGAATGGTTTCAGGAAAAGGGAATTATAAACCAGGATGCGCTCACGGAAAAAATTAGATGGAGTTATGGGAGGTCTGATCAAAGGTCTATAAAGTCTATAATTCATCTAATTTTAGATGAGCATGGAAGGGGGTTGGAATTAGATGGTCTTTAAGGCCCCTTCCAGCCCAAATCTTCTGGAATTCTAGAAGAGGAAGTGATTTCCTCACCTGCTGTTCCACAGGGAAAATCCTTCCCTGTCCCCTCCTCTTCCAAGTCGTCCCGTTGTGTTCTCCTACAAATTTACCACCGGAATTCCTTCTGGGCAGAGACCTCCAGCAACCACCACACTGGACCAGGCCACATCCAGGCAGATGTCTGGTAACATGACTAAATTCTGAGAGGAATTTCCTTTTCCAAGGAAATCAGGCACTCCAGCTCTACTTTTACATCCTTGTTCCAACAGATTTCCAAGGAATTCTTTCCAGTTACCAGCAATGAGAGAACATGTCCCAGACATCCACTCAAGCCCCAGCAGTGCCTGATGTGAGAAGGGTTCTCCATGGAAAGAGCTTCAAAAAATTCCATACCAACTGGAGAGTGGTTCTCCATGGAAAGGATTCCAAAAATATCCAAACCAATTGGAGAGTGGTTCTCCCTAGGAAGGACTCTAAAAATATCCAAACCTATTGGAGAATGGTCTTCATGGAAAGGACTCCCAAAATATCCAAACCCACTGGAGATTGGTTCTCCATAGGAAGGATTCCAAAAATATCCAAACCAATTGGAGAGTGGTTTTCCATGGAAAGGATTCCAAAAACATCCAAACCAACTGGAGAGTGGTTCTCCCTAGGAAGGACTCCAAAAATATCCAAACCCATTGGAGAATGGTATCCATGGAAAGGATTCCCAAAAATATCCAAACCAATTGGAGAGTGGTTCTCCATAGAAAGGGTTCCAAAAACATCCAAACAAATTTGAGTGGTTCTCCATGGGAAGGACTCCAAAAAACACCCACCAAAAACCAGAGGACTGACCATGTTACTCCAAAAGGATCAGGACTGAGTCCCTCAGGATGGAATTTACAGCACAACAGGGAGAACTCGTGGAAATGGTCATGGAAGAGGAAATGGAAGATGTTCCAGAAGGGCAAAAAAAGCCTCTTATTTTAAAATAAAGTTTCAAAGCACAAGGTGGATTTTTATACCTCTTTTCCAGTTCCTTGTTTGTCCACCTCATCCATCACATTTCCCACCTCCAGCTGAGCTTGTGGACACACAACAATCACTGTGAGGGGAGGTGCTGATCCAAGAACATTCCTGACTAATGAAGAGCAAAAATCTACTCCTGCAGGGGTCAAAAAAAATCAGTTCTGCCCTCACTGAGCTCCCAAAAATTTGCAGAACTTCCCCCAAAAGTCTTTGTGTACAGCGGGTTAAGAAGGGATGACTCCACTCTGGAATCAACACAGGCCAAGCACAATTTCCTGAGTTTTTGGAATGGAGTTTGGAGTGTTGGAAGCAGCGACTCCAAATGTCAACAGTCTCCTTCCCCAGAACTGTAAACACTGGATGCTCTGCATCCAGCACGAGGTTTATCCAATGGCAATGGAATGGGGGTGAGTCACCTTCACTAGAATCCCTGAGGGAGGGAAATGGAGGGAAGGATGGATGATAACACTCCCCCCCCCCAGTTCTGGGGGAAGATTTCAGCACCCAAAGGGTGATGAAACCAGCCCTGGTCCAGGGGTGGAGTCCCCATCCCTGGAGGGATTTCAAAGCCCTGTGGATGTGGCACTTGGGGACATGGGTCAGTGGTGGCCTTGGCAGTGCTGGGAATGCTTGGACTCGACCTCAGAAGGCTTTTCCATCACCAAAGTCCTTCAGCTGTCTTGATTTTTCATCATTTCAAAGCTAAAAGCAGAATTAAGCAGCTGAGTGGCCTGAAAGGAGCTCAAAGTGAGGTGAGATCTCGTCAGGACTCCAAGACATCCCAATTTCTTGTCCCAGGGAACAAGTCCATCCCTGTAGCAGAGAATCCAGCACCAGCAAGTTACAGCACCTTCTTCAGGAATGTGGAAAGCTGCTTTCTAAGCCTGGAAGAGACTCCCAAAGGCAAAGCAGCAATCCAGACTGATCCCAAGGAGAAGTGGAAGGAGCAAATTCAAGCTCAAGGCCAGGTTGGACGGGGCTTGGAGCAACCTGGGCTGGTGGAAGATGTCCCTGCCCATGGAGGGGGTGAGACTGGATGGGATTGAAGGTCCCTTCCAGCCCAAACCATTCCATGATTCCATGATCTTCTGCCCTTTCTGGGTCACTCTCTGCAGAGTAACAGGTCTCCCTGAAGCTCGAAGCTCACCCTGAAGGGGCTGTGCAGGTTCCATCACCTCCATGAAAGGAGATCTTCCCACATCCCAACATTTTTTTTGGACCTGTTTATCACAGAATCCCAGACTGGTTTGGGTTGGAAGGGACCTTAAAGACCATCCAATTCCACCCCCTGCCATGGGCAGGGACATCTTCCACTAGAACAGGTTGCTCCAACCTGGCCTTGGACACTTCCAGGGATCCAGGGGGAGCCACAGCTTCTCTGCCCAACCTGGGCCAGGGCCTCACCACTCTCCCAGCCAACAATTCCTTCCCAGTATCCCACCTAAATCTCCCCTTTTCCACTATGAAGCCATTCCCCCTTGTCCTGCCCCTCCATCCCTTGTTCCAAGTCCCTCTCCAGCTCTCCTGGAGCCCCTTCAGGCCCTGGAAGGTCTCTCCAGAGCCTTCAATCTCCGAGTTGTGCCTCAGTTTCCACAGAATTGGGTGTTTCCTCAAAACTGCTCCTCTTGAACTGAATTACTGAGAACATCTGAGGCAGAGAAAATAGGAAACCACAGCTCACACCCACTTCATTCTGCCTCAGATGTGTTTTCCTGTTTATCCATCACCTGAACTCCACAGTGACAAAAAAATATCACTAAGATTTTATCACCAAAACCCACAACCTCTGTATTTTATCTTTGAAGTGATGCTGGTTAAAGGTATGACCAAGCAGGACACAACCAGCTCATCAAGTGAAGGTGATTCTCCCAGGAAAGGTCTAAAATATTCCCCAAATCCTCAAAGATATCTCTGATTAGACTCTCCAGGTTCATACCCAGACAAGCTGCAACAGTTACTACAACTCAAGTGTTTTATTGAGGGTTTTTTTTGCAGTACAAAACAAGTAAATTTTCTACAAGATGGGAATTAAAAAAAAAAAAAAATAATAATTAAAAAAAATCATTGTTCAAACCCATTGAAAATAAATATATAAAGCTTCTATTCCAATCAGGGAGCTATAAATATATTATGAACTGAGTTTTTCCAGACTCTGTTGACTTTGGAAGTGCATAAAACCACTACAAAACCCCCCCAGGGAATTGTTTAAAACCCTGACATTCATCTCAAATCATTGATTCTTAAATAGGGCAAGATCAGATCAGTACAAAAGTGACCCAATACCACAAAAATTTGAGCTGTGGAAGCATTTCCCTGCATTTTTGCCTCTTCCACATCATGTGCTGGAACATCCCAGGCTGGTTTGAAGGGATCATTCCATCAGTTCCAAGGCACCTTCTTCCCTAAGACACGGTTGGTGATTTTCTGCAGGGAAAAACAAAAGAGACAAAGAGATGAGTTTTGGTGCTTTGAAGATTCCAAATGCTGAGCAGGGAAATATTCCTTAAGTTTTCTGAACAGAATATCATGGAACCAAGGAATGGTTTGGGTTGGAAGGGACTTTTGAGCCCATCCAGTTCCAACCCCCTGCCATGGGACACCTTCCACTAGCCCAGGATGCTCCAACCTGGCAATTAAAGGGTAATAAAACACTACAAAATGGGGATTTATTTACACTTTTTAGGACACCTAAAGCAGCCCAGTTGTTTCTCACTCATTCCCATGAAAAAAAAAGCGGGATAATCCCATGCTGGCTGCTGTGGGAATGGTCAGGAACAAGCCTAAAGAGATACAAAATATCTTGGAATTAGCTGAATATCCACGATCATGTCTTCCCTTCACCTGCTGAGTAGAAACTTCTGGGAGTCACCTGTTCCCAAATTTGTGATGTATTTAGGAAAAGACCCAGGAGAAGAGTAACAAGGACAGTGGAAGGTACAGAAAATGTTTTCTACAACAGACAGTGGAGTAAATTAGGAACCTGCTGGGAAGGATGAAGTGGAGGAGATGAGGTCTTGTACAACCCTGAAGGTGAAAAGTTATTTCCAAACTTTTCCAAAAATAAGCTTAAAAAAAAAATAAGGTAATAAATTTGAAAAGAACAAACAAACACAGAATATTTGGTGGAGGGGTGGAGCTGGATGGGCTTTAAGGTCCCTTCCAACCCAAACCAGGCTGTGATTCCATGATTTTTCCCCTTACACCTCCCATTATTCCTCAGAGCTCCCAAACCTTCCCGAATCTGCCGTGGAATTGTTTCCCAGCTCCAGAACAAAGTGCTTTTCCCTTTGGGGCAGTGACACCTTGTGGTCCCTTTCTTAAATAAAATAAGGTTTCTCAATGCTGATATTGTTTTGCTTTTTTTAAGGGATAGAGGGAAGCACAGAAATCAATTGTTATCCCCTTTACGGAGGTTTTCCCCATATTCCCTATTTATTAAAATTTCAAACTCGCTCCATTCTAGTGGAAAAGCCTCAGTTATGGATAAAATTTGTATCTGATAAACTCATAAAATCCATTTTCGCTTCACTGGGGTTCAGAGAGTTCTGATTTCTGCCGCCATCAGATCAGGAATCTGTTCCCACTCCAGAGTTTTCCAGATTTAAGGCCATTCCCTGCTCTGACTGGGATGATTTTATTTGAAATTCAAAGCACAAAAGCAAAGGGATGCTGGGGCAGAACATCAGCCCAGATCCACAGGCACCCCGTGACAAAAATAATTCTGCTATCTTAATAAAGATAATTATTTCACAATTTCAGAAATTAGGAATGTCTGTGCAACCCTGAGCCACTTCCTAGCCCAGGAATTTTGATGTCTCTGGTTCTGTGTGAGCCCAATGATCCCATCCCTCACTCAGGGCCAACAAAACTGGTTTTTTATTCTCTCTTCACCTCCCTCTGAGCCAGAAATGCCTTAAAATTGTCACAGAAATGCCTTAAAACAAGCCCTGAGAGCCTTAAACTTTCCCAGGTGTCCCGTGGGAAGATTTTCACTTGGGTTTTAAAAAAAGTAAGGAAATTTTGTTCATATATAGTCACTAATTTGGGCTCTTTGAATCAAACAAACTCAGTTTCAGCTCATCCCTCAGCCTGGACATTAAGATTGTTATTCCCAGGAAGTGTCCAAGGCCAGGCTGGATGGAGCTTGGAACAACCTGGGATAGTGGAAGGTGTCCCCGTGGCAGGGGGTTGGAATGAGATTCCTTAATTCACTGCTTCCTTTCCCAAATTTTAATTTCCCCTGTGAGCCCTCAAGGCCCTGTAGAGGTGACACACCCTCTGGAATGCTGGAGAATCCCACTCTTGGAGCAGCAGGAGCAGCTGAGGGAGCTGGGGGGGCTCAGCCTGGAGAAAAGGAGGCTCAGGGGGGACCTTCTGGCTCTGCAACTCCCTGACAGGAGGGGGGAGCTGGGGGGGGTTCAGGCTCTGTTCCCAAAAAACAAGGGACAGGAGGAGAGGGAACGGCCTCCAGCTGTGCCAGGGGAGGTTTAGGTTGGATATTGGGGAAAAATTCTTCCTGGAAAGGGTTGTCAGGCATTGGAATGGGTTGCTCAGGGTGGTGGTGGAGTCCCCACCCCTGGAAGTGTTCCAAAAACACGTGGATGTGGCACTTGGGGACACGGGTCAGTGGTGGCCTTGGCAGTGCTGGGGGATGGTTGGACTGGATGATCTTAGAAGCCTTTTCCAACCTGAGTGATTCCATGATTCTCTGATTTTTGGGACAGCTCCTGTCACTGAGCGCTGCCAGGCAGGCAGAGAATACAAGGACTGTGCTCAGCTCCAGCACTGACCCCACACTCTGCCCTTCCCTCTCCCTTCCCAGACTTTCTCTGGATATATCCCAAAGGAACTGTCCCCTGCTGGGTCAGACTGAGACACAAAGGGCTCTTCCAGGTGACAGGAATTAAAACAGGAGCCAGCTCTGCTCCAGAGCCCAGACCTGCTGTTCTACATTCCCAGAGAGACCCTCAGACCACACTTTGGACACAGTGGATCCCTAAATCCCACAAAACCCTGGATCACACACATTTGTAGTGTATTTTTGGTACCATCTCTTTTCTCCCCCTAATTCCCTGCCTCATTTCTGGAGTCATTCCACAAAATCTGTTGTTCTGTATCTCATGAACAATCCATGCATGGAATTGGTACTCTCAGTAACACATCAACCACATCCCAAACAAACCACTCCCTGTATTTGCAGCTACTCATCCAGCTCTTCTGCATCAGCAAGGAAAAGTAAAATATTCCCATTATTTACTGCAATGAATCAGCATCTTCCAATCAAAACCACATTGATATCCAAAACTTCTGATCCTATTCCCTCTCTGCTTCCAGCTGACTCTGCTGTTCCAAGGCAGTGACTTCTAGCATTCATTAACTCCTCAAACTTTACTGTACCAGCACCTGGAATTTTCAGGCTGCTGACAAAAATATGTCCTGAAAATACCCTGCAAAAAATACAGCATCAAATCCAAGTGCTTCTGGTGGAGAATCCCCACAAGCACATTGGGAAGGTGTTCTGGATAATACATTGAGTTACAAGCCCTGACTTTTAAAATCCAATTACTGCTGTTCCCAACAAAATTATCATTCCAGCTCTGGCTGGAATAACTAATTTCTCAGCTCTGGTTGGAATAACTCAGCCAGGAAAGAGTCATAATGCTAAAAGTGAAATAAGTCAGGTTTAAAGCTCAGTGTTTGTCCTACAAAGTGTTTGTTCTTCCTCATATTTTGGGTCTCCAGCACAGGGAGGACATGGAGCTGCTGGAGTGAGGCCAGAGGAGTTCAGATTACAGGGATGGAGCAGCTCTGCTGTGAGGAAACACTGGGAGAATTGGGATTGTTCAGTCTGGAAAAGAGAAGGCTCTGGGGTGACCTGATTGTGACCTTCCAGGACCTGAAGGAGCGACAAGAAACATGGAGAGAGACTTTGGACAAGGGATGGAGGGACAGGACAAGGGGGAATGGCTTCAGACTGAAAGAGGGGAAATTTAGGGTGGATATTGGGAAGAAATTGTTCCCTGGGAGGGTGGTGAGGAGCTGGGATGGAATTCCCAAAGAAGCTGTGGCTGCTCCATCCCTTGGAAGTGTCCAAGGCCGGGTTGGAGCAACTTGGGCTAGTGGAAGGTGTCCACGTCCATGGCAGGGGTGGAACTGGATAATCTTTAAGGTCCCTTCCAACCCAAACCATTCCATGATTCCATGACCAGGTCTTATGAAGAGGAAGACGAAGCTCATGGATGGTCACTTTTGGAGATTCCCTTCTCCAAGGGGACAAATGGGGCTCCTCTGCTTATTTTAGGATTTTGGGTTACGTAGGGAAATTAATATTCCACCTTTTCCTAAGCTTGACTTCTCTGACCCTGATTAAATCCCAGTAGAGCCTAAACCCCTCAAAATTCCAATACCACAGGATTCCCACTTAGCAAATATTCCTCTCTATTTGTGAGTTCATGGAAGAACATCCTGGAATGTCCCGGAGCAGAACACCCACTGTTTTGTAGAGCTGTGCTTTCAGGCGGTACGAGTTGTATTCCAGCCTCCTCTTCTCCTCCTCCCTCTTCTTCCTCACCTCTGGAAGTTGCTCATAGATCCTGAAAGGTAAAGGGGAAAAAAAAAAAAAAAGCCATAAATAGTGATTTGGGACTTAATGATATTAAAAAAAGGCAAAAAAACCCCATCCTGTGTTTTATGTTCACGTTCTGTTAAAGGCTCCTGGCCAAGCACATGCCTGAAAAATCTATTTGAGGGTTTCCAGGGGAAAATGTGGAATACAGAGCTGTGAGACAGGAAATTCCCACATCCCATAAAGTCTTTCTCTTCCAAGCAGCACCTCTCAGAAGGAATATTTATGACATTAAAATGATCCTGCAGCTGATACAGTCACCCAGCTGAAACAGGCAGAGCCTCAATATCTTCCGGACAGAATAATTCCAGGGATTTTCCACACTGGTTATGCTGATTCCCAGTGATGTGTCCGTTCATCCATGGCAGGATTTTATCCCAGGAATAACCTGATTGAAGCTACTTAGGCAGCTTTCCCAAATGTCAGAGTTTTTAATAATGTTGTGCTGCTGCTGAACCTTCCCCAAATCTTCCTTTAATCCTGGAATCCTGGAATGGTTTGGCTTGGAAGGGACCTTAAAGCCCATCTCATTCCAGCCCCTGCCATGGGAAGGGACATCTTCCACTGGCCCAGGTTGTTCCAACCTGGCCTTGGACACTTCCAGGGATCCAGGGGCAGCCACAGCTTCTCTGGGAATTCCATTCCAGGCCCTCCCCACCCTCCCAGGGAAGAATTCCTTCCCAATATCCAACCTAAATTTCCCTCCTTGTAGTCTGAAGCCATTCCCATTGTCCTGTCACTACATTTCCAGAGGAAGGGCCTCTCTCCGGCTTCCTTGGATCCCCTTCCCACTGGAAATTGCTGGAATATCTTCCCAGAACCTTCTGCCCTCCAGCTGAACATTCCCAGCTTTCCCAGCCTGTCTCCATAGGGAAGGTGCTCCAGTCCCTTTATCAACCTCGTGGCCTCCTCTGGACTTGCTCCAACAATTCCAGGTCCTCCTTGTGCAGGAGGCACCGGAACTTGGATGGATCATTCCAGGTGGGATCTCACCCATTTCTTTTCCCACTTTTCCCACCTGGAATTAAATCTCCTGAAATTTACCTTTTAGACCTTTGAACCATTTCACTCTTTGGAATTGCTCTTCTCTTTTCCCTCATTGGAAAACCTGCAGGGAAAATTCGGAGTTAAGGGAAGGATGAACAAGTTCACTGATCACCGAGTCCTTTATAAGTTTTATAAAAGTCTTTATAAAAAAAAAAAAAAAAAACCTTTGTTAAAATTCTTTATAAATTTTTTATAAAAAATTCTTTTATGAAGACTTTTTATAAAAAATTCTTTATAAGACTTTTTGTAACAGTTTTATAGACAATAAAGTTCAATAATTGCAGCACTTCTATTAAAAACACACACAGCAAGTACCATGTGGAAATTCATTAAATTAATGACTTAACACGAATTAAAATTTAAAATTAAACATTGAATTAAGAGCTTGAAATGACAAAATTTAAAATTAGAAATTGAATTGAATTAATTAATTGATTAAAATGTCATTAAATTAGTGAATTACAATGAATTGGAATTTAAAACTGAATTACTGAATTAAAATTTCATTACATTATTGAATTAAAGATCAATAAAAACTGAAATGAAAAATTAATGAATTAAAGTTTCATTGTATGAATGAATTAAAATGAATTGAAATTTAAAATTAAAAACTGAATTAATGAATTGAAAATTCATTGAGTTCGAATGATTTCAAATTTAGAATTAAAATCAAATTAGTGAATTAACATTTCATTAAGTTAATAAATAAAAAGAATTGAAATTTAAAGATAAAAACTGAATTAATGAATTTAAAATTTGTTAATGAGGTAAAATGAATTCAAATTTAGAATTAAAAATGGAATTATTCAATAAAGTTCAAATAAATTAGAACTGAATTAAGTAATTAAAATTTCATTACATTAAGGAATTGAAACTAACTGAAATTTAAAGTTAAAAATTGAATTAGTCAAAATTTCATTAAATTAATGAAAGTGCACTGAAATTTAAAATTAAAAACTGAACTAATTAATTAAAAATTCATTAATGAGGTAAAATGAGTTCAAATTTAGAATGGAAAACCAAATTAATTAACAATTCATTAGAGTTCAAATGGATTAAAATTTTGAATTCAAACTGAATTAATGAGTTAAAACTTCATTAAATTAATGAATGAAAATGAATTCAAGGATTGAATGAGTTAAAATTTTGTTAAATTAAGGAATCAAAATTTAAAATTAAAAATGGAATTAATGAATTTAAAATTCGTAAATGAGGTAAAACAAATTCAAATTTAGAATGGAAAACCAAATTCATTAACAATTCATTAGAGTTCAAATGAATTCAAATTGAATTAATTAAAATTTCATTAATGAATTGAAACTAACTGAAATTTAAAGATTGAATGAGTTAAAATTTCATTAAATCAATGAATTGCATTGAAATTTAAAATTAAAACCTGAATTAATGAATTTAAAATTCATTAATGAGGTAAAATTAATTCAAATTTAGAATTAAAATGGAATTAATGAATTAAATTTCATTACATTAATGAATTGAAACTAATTGAAATTTAAAGTTAAAAATTGAATGAGTCAAAATTTTGTTGAATTAATGAAGTGCATTGAAATTTAAAATTAAAAACTGAATTAATGAATTTAAAATTCATTAATGAGGAAAAACGAATTCAAATTTAGAATGGAAAACCAAATTAATCAACAATTCATTAGAGTTCAAATGGATTAAAATTTAGAATTAAAATTGAATTAATGAATTAAATCTCATTAATTGAGTTCGAATGAACAAAAAATTAAAATTAAAACTGGACTTAATGAATTTAAAGCCCCCCGACGGTACCTCTGTCAGGCAGCAGGTGACTCGAACTCCCGGAGCCTTTTCTCTTCCCGGGGGGATTCCCAAGCTCTTCCCGCTGGGATTGCAGCCCCCTCTGGATCCTCCTCTCCTCCATGAGCAGCTTGAGGTGCTTCACTCGCTCCCCGGAGCGGGAGATGAAATCGGGGCGATGAACGGCCAGAGCCTCCTGAGGGGGGACAAAACACACCCTCAGGTGACCAAAGTGTCCCAAATATTCCCACAAATTCCAAAGGGTGGGAAAAGAATCCTGTCGTAATAGTTGGTGTGATGTGGGAAATCTCGTGGCCTCGATGATCCTTGGAGATCACGATTTGGGGACAAACGGGAAAGGAAGGGGACGGAAAGAGAAGAAAGGGAAATAGGAATAAAATAATAATAACAAGGAAAGGGGAAAGGGAAAAGAGTGAAGGGAAAAGGGGGAAAGTGGAAATGGGAAACAGAAAAATGGGGAAAGGGGGAATGGAAAGGGAAAGGAAAAGGGGAAAGGGGAAAGAAGAAAGGAAAAAGGGAAAGGAAAAGGGGGGAGGAAAAGGAAAGGGGAAAGGAAAGGGGAAAGAGGAAAGGGGAAAGAGGAAAGGGGAAAGAGGAA
>NW_020884936.1:3281424-3283651 GCF_003945725.1 Corapipo altera
GGAAAGGGAAGGAAACGGGAAAGGGGAAAGGGGAAAGGAAAAAGGGAGAGAAAAAAGGGAGAGGAAAAAGGGAAAAGGGAAAGGGACAGGAAAGGGGGAAGCAAAAGGGGGAGAAGAGGGGAAAAAGGGGGGGCAAAGGGGGGGAAATGGAAGGAAAAGAGGGGAAATAAAGTAAAATAAAACAAAACTAAAATAAAATAAATAAAAAATATTCCGTAGACCACAGGATTATTTCTGCAAGGAAACAAGTCACGGCTCGATGTCGCACCAGCTCCACTTCTGCTGGTTCCCAATGGCGAATAATTTAAGCCCTAAAATATCAGATATTTCAAATATTGGGGAAAAACACTGGGAAAGTGTATTGGGGGAAGCCAGACTGGCAGAAACAAAAACGATGGATTTGTGAGGTTTCCAATTATTTTAAAGGTCACAGAATCCTCCGCTGGAAGGGACACACAAGGATCATCCAGTCCAACTCCTGGTCCTGCACAGACACCCCAACAATCCCACCCTGTCCCTGAGGGTGTTGTCCAAACCCTCCTGGAGCTCTGGTAGCCTTGGGGCTGTGCCCACTGCCCTGAGGAGCCTGGGCAGTGCCCAACCACCCTCTGGGGGAAGAACCTTTGCCTGAGATCCAACCTGAGCCTGCCCTGGCACAGCTCCAGCCGTTCCCTGGGCGCTGTCCCTGGGCACCAGAGACAAGAGGCCAGTGTTGCCCCTCCACTTCCCATCCTGAGGGAGCTGCAGACACCACGAGGGGAAATAAAAACAAGGAACAAAAACTGATTCCACAAGATTCAGCACAACCCTTGAAACAACTCAAACCCAATCCCTGGAAGTGTCCAAGGTTGGACGGGACTTGGAGCAACCTGGGACAGTGGGAGGTGTCCCTGTCCATGACAGGGGGTGGGACTGGATGAGCTTTAAGGTCCCTTCCAACCCAAGCCATTCCATGATTCCCTGCCTTAAAGATCCAGTTCCTCCATGGGGGCCACACTTGGAGCTCGTTTGCTGTCCCCAAACCTGTCTTGGCACCTGCAGCCGTGCTCCTCACTGCCTGAGGTCATGTGGGACAGTGCAGGGGGAGCTGCCCATGTTCACTCTGGACTCCAGTGACTCCTGAAATAATTCCAGTGCTTTGTGCTGGGAAGTTCTCCAGAGACTGAAGGCACCAGTTCTGCCCCCAATGGTTCCTGAACCAACCCAGGGTTTGATGTTTAATAACCATAAATGTGTGTCCAGCTCTGTGACTCAGCGTGAGAAAACTGCCCCCATTCCCCAGTGACATATCCTGAATCCTAAATCCTGATCCCTAATCCTCAGTCCTGCTGGCCCAGGTTGCCCAGAGAAGCTGTGACTGGCCCTGGATCCCTGAAAGTGTCCAAGGCCAGGTTGGAACAACCTGGGCTAGTGGAAGGTGTCCCTGCCCATGGCAGGGGGTGGACCTGGATGGGCTTTAAGGTCCCAAACCATTCCAGGATTCTAAATCCAGGGAGATCTCAGCAGTCCCACAGTGGAAGGTGCCCTCACCTGCAGCGTGAGCTTCACAAAGGGCAGCACAGGCCCCTTCCCAGCACCTCTGTCTGGAGCTGCTGCTGGAATCACGTGGTGCTGCTGCTCTTCCCAGTTTTTCTCTCGGAGCGGTTCCCTCCAGGGCTTCGTGCTGGTCCAGGGCTCAAACCAGGATGGCCCGGGACCAGAAATGGCACTGGAATGGTTTTCTTTCCTAGATTCAGATTTCAAATCTTCTCCTTGGACAAACCACGAGGTCCCTGTTGAAAGAGCACGGGAGAAAATGAAGATTGGGAGACAAATCCGTCCCCATCTGTGGTCCTTTTCCTGAAGGAATCCCAGGAGGTTGGGAGGGAACAAGGAGTTGGGAGAGGACACAACTGGGACAGCTGATCCCAACTGATCCATGGGATATCCCAGACTATGGTCAGCTGATGGAGCTGAGGGAAGAAGGAAGGGGGACACTTGGAGTGATGGTGTTTCTCCTTCCCAAGTCACCACGAGGCATGATGGGAGTCCAGCTTTCCTGGGAATGGGAAAGTGGGCAAGTCTTCACCTACACCTAAAAGGATCCTTCCAGTGCCTAAAAGAGGGACCAGGAGAGCTGGAGAGGGACTGGGGACAAGGGATGGAGGGACAGGACACAGGGAATGGCTTCATAGTGGAAAAGGGGAGATTTAGGTGGGATATTGGGAAGGAATTCCTGGCTGGGAGG
>NW_020884936.1:3283661-3284956 GCF_003945725.1 Corapipo altera
GGGCAGAGAAGCTGTGGCTGCCCCTGGATCCCTGGAAGTGTCCAAGGCCAGGTTGGATGGGACTTGGAGCTACCTGGGCTAGTGGAAAGTGTCCCTGCCCATGGCAGGGGGTGGAACAAGATGATCTTTAAGGTCCCTCCCAACCCAAACCATTCCAGGATTCCATGTCCAAAGTCAACGGGACAACAGATGAACAAAACCCCTTTGCTCTTGCCAAACCACTTGTGGCACTTCCATGGAATATTCCTGCTTTGGGAAGAGGGAGAATAAACACCTGAACTGAATCCTGTATCCGTGGCCTCTCCAACCAAAGGCCTTTCCAAGGTTGCCAGGTTTTTCCAGAGGGACAAACTGCCTTGGAAGATCCCAAGAGTAGCTTTGTAAATTCCCAACGAATTCCAGTTCTGGATCATTGGCATCAAAACATTCCACGTTTTGTAAGGGTTTCCATGTTTTCATGAAACAAATTCCACCCCCTCAAGTTCTCCAAGGTGAGGAAAACCAAACCCAACAAATCCATGGAATAACAGGAGCGTGGAATGAGCAGGGCTGAGGCCAAACAGGAATTTCAGACCTTCAAACCCCAGGGAAAGCAGAGAGGTGAAATGGATAAAATGAATTAATTCTAATTAATTCTAATTAATAAAGCCATTTAAAAAGCAGGAATTTGGTGGCCAACCTTTCCGGTCTATAAATCATGGAGAGGGTCGGGGTTTAATTAATTAACAGTAATTAACTGGCAGCACCTCCCCAGGCTTCAGAGTCAACTTCAGTTTTAATTATGGCACTGAATTTTTTCCCACTTGATCCCATTAGGATCCTGGGAGTAATTCCTAATTCCATGGAAAGGAACAGAGGTTTCTTTATCCCCTTTTTAGTGGGGTTTTGCTGTGCCCACAGCATTTTATTGCAATATTAAAAGGAGGTAAATTTGACCCTAAAAAAACTTTTTTTTTTTTTTAATTTCATAAATTTTTACTCTCATAAACCTACTTGTTTAATTGCAGAAATTTTTACTCCTATACATCTGAGATTCTTTTAATTTCATAAATTTTTACTCTGAAAAACTTGTTTTTTTTTTTAATTTCACAAATTTTTACTCTTATAAACGCAGAGGGTTTTTTTAATTTCATAAATTTTTACTCCTATAAATCTGGGATTTTTTAAATTCCATAAATTTTTACTCCTATAAATCTGGGATTTTTTTAATTTCATAAATTTTTACTCCTATAAATCTGGGATTTTTTTAATTTCATAAATTTTTACTCCTATAAGTCTGGGATTTTTTTCAATTT
>NW_020884936.1:3284966-3290172 GCF_003945725.1 Corapipo altera
TTTTTCAATTTCATAAATTTTTACTCCTATAAGTCTGGGATTTTTTTTTTTAATTTCATTAATTTTTACTCCTATAAACCTTGGATTTTTTTAAATTTAATAACATTTTACTCCTATAAACCTTGGAGTTTTTTAATTTCATAAACTTTTATTCCTATAAATTCAGGATATTTTTAAATTTCGTAACTTTTTACTCCTATAAATCCGGGATTTTTTTTAACTTCATAAATTTTTACTCCCATAAACCTGTGGGGTTTTTTTTTAATTTCCATAAATTTTCACTCTTATAAACCTGTTATTTTTTTTTCAATTTCATTAATTTTTACTCCTCTAAACCTCGGATTTTTTTAAATTTCATAACTTTTTACTCCTATAAATCCTGGATTTTTTTTAATTTCATGAATTTTTATTCCTATTAAATCGTTGTGGTTTTTTTAATTTCCTAAACTTTTACTCTCATAAACCTGGATTTTTTTGAAATTTCCTCAATTTTTACTCTCATAAACCTGGATTTTTTTAAAATTTCCTCAATTTTTACTCTCATAAACCCAGATTTTTTTTTTAAATTTCCTAAATTTTTCCTCTGATAAACCTGGGGGATTTAAAATTCCATAAAACAATCCCAGTTCTGGGAGAGGCACCAGACATGTGTCTTGGATACAGATTATTTTTTTTTAAACAAAACCAAAATTGAATATTTTCTCAGAGGAAAAAAAAATAAGGAGTAAAAAAAAATAAGGGAAAAAAATTCCCAAATATTCCATTTACCTGCAGCCATTAAATCCTGAATATTGACAGGAATATTCTCGTTTGGAGGAGAATATTCCATGATTTCAGCACGACCTTTAGCTCTGGACCTGCTACCAGATGGAACAGAAACTGGGAGAGATAAAAACCTTCTGGGCTGCCTTTGGCTGCTATAAATAAAAAAAAGCAAAGCTGACAATGGGCTGTCAAAAAAAAAAACCCAACAACAACAACCCAAAAGCCAAAAAAAACTCAGCTCCAAAACGCAGTAATTCCCTCAAAAAACGGTGCAGGAATTTCTCTGGGAGCAGGGAAAGGTTCTCTGCCTCCAAAACACAAAGATTTGAAGCTAAAAATACGAATAAAATTCGATTTTTTTTTTCAGCCAAGCGGTAGAGAAATGAGAAAAATTTGCATTTTAAAGTTAATTTGCTGGGTTTCCATCTATTTTCTCTCACTCCTTATTCCTTCTCTTATTTTTTCTTATTTTTCTTCTTTTTCTTATTTTTTCTTGTATTTTCTCTCACTCCTGGGTCACATGGGTCTTTATAGGGATTTTTTAAACTAATTTTACATCAGGAGAGAACAAAAATCTGAGTTTCTAAAGCCAGGGGGGTTCAATGCCTTGAATGAACCTTTATCTTTTAAGTATAAATTCAATTTATTTTCTCACAGGACAAAGATCAGATTTAGGTTTAAGGTCCAAAGAGACCCTGAAATATTAATTTTATGAATGGAGTGTGGAATGAAATAATTTCCTGAATATTATAATCAGGCCAGAAATGTTGGATAATTTAATTATTGGATGGTCAGTGTGAATGGTTTTAAGGTTGCAAAGTTTAGGGTATTTTTCTTTTACCTTTAAATAAATGTTATAAATACAAATATTAATTAAGCCAGTTTTATTTTACCTTTAGATAAACGTTATAAATACAAATACTAATTAAGGTAGCTTTATTTTGCCTTCAAATAAATGTCATAAAAAGATTAATTCAAATATTTTTAAAGTATTTTTTTCACCTGGAAAAATTTACGTATTTGCATTGTTTTTCATTTACTTTCATTCCAAATTATTTTCAAATCATTTTCATCATTTACCACCCAGACTTTGAGTTTTTATTCCTATTTTATTTCTATAAAAATCAAATAATTCATTTCAATTCAAGCTACTAATAATGATGGCAAAACCACTTTCTTCTGGTAATAAAAAAAATAAAGAAATATTTCCATATTTCTCATTTGTTCCCCAACTTTTTAGCATTAAAGGCTATTATAGAACCCCAAAACTCTGTAATTTGTACACCAAATCCACATCAAATCCCTCTTTTAAGGAAATTTTCATTCCTCCTCCCAAGGGCAAGGGCCAAATTCAATGAAGGAATTCTTTTCTCTCCTTTAAAATTCCACTTTTCACCTGGAATTCTCAGGTTTTAGATAAGTCTAAAACTAATTAAATTGAAGCAGTTTACAACCAACACTCAGCCAGACCAAATAATCCCAAAAATTCCAAAGAATCCCAAAAATTCCAAAGAATCCCAAAAATTCCAAAGAATCCCAAAAATTCCAAAGAATTCCAGCATTCGAACTGGACAAACAGCCAGAAAATTCCAATAATAATTGTATTTATCCTTGCCCAGAGATATTCAGGGAACAATATCCAGTCAAATCCACAGTAGCATCCCTGGGATTGTTAAATTCCAGATCGCAGGTGACCAGGAAGAAGATCCAGGATCAGGGATCAGGAAGCAGATTCCAAGATCAGGAAGCAGATCCAGGATCTGGAAGCAGATTATCAGGATCAGGAAGAAGATTACCAGGATCAGGAAGCAGATCCGGGATCAGGAAGAAGATGCCGGGATCAGGAAGCAGATTACAAGGATCAGGAAGAAGACTACAAAGATCAGGAAGAAGATTACAAAGATCAGGAAGAAGATTACCAGGATCAGGAAGAAGATTACAAGGATCAGGAAGAAGATTACAAGGATCAGGAAGAAGATTACAAGGATCAGGAAGAAGATTACCAGGATCAGGAAGAAGATTACAAGGATCAGGAAGAAGATTACAAGGATCAGGAAGAAGATTACAAAGATCAGGAAGCAGATACCAGGATCAGGAAGCAGATTACCAGGATCTTGCTTCCCATGGGAAATAAAGGAAGAGGGAAAAAAGCCAAGAAAAATAAAGGGAAAAACCCCACAATTGTCGTTTTAAGATATTTTGCTTTTCCTGATTCCTGGAAAAGCGAAGACATTTGTTGGCACTCCTTGGATGAGAAGGAGTTTTCCATAGAAACGACACTCTCTAGGAATTTTTACACGATTCCCAAATAAACTAAGACTAGAGGACTATTTAAACCCGAGTTTTAGTTTAACTGATCCATACCTGCATCTCCTTCCTCCTCCTGTGCCTCTCGGCGCCGACCTTCGGATATTCCGCGCCCGCCGCTTCGCCGCTTCCCTCATCCCGCTTTTCCGAGCGGCTCTTCTGGAGGCCGATGGCGGAATAGAGCTGGGAAAGCCTGGGAGACACCCTGGGAGACACCCTGGGAGACACCCTGGGAGACACCCTGGGAGCCACGGTGACCCTGTGGTGCCCGAAGGCCCGGAGCAGCCTGGCCGTGTCGATGGTGGACACGGAGCTGCTCCGCTCCGTCGCGCTTCCCGGCTCCGTCGGCGTGTCCCACTCCCAGCTGCTGGAAGTGGTGGTGGTGGTGCCGTGCTCTCCGCTCAGCCTCGTCTCCGAGGAATTGTCGCTGGGAGATTCCCAGTGGTGCTGCTGTTCCTCTTCCTCCAGGACGGTTGTGTCTCCCGCCCCGTTTTCCCTGAGCTCCGCCAGGCCGGTGTCGTCCCGCGTTCTTTCTCCGACACGCGTCGCCATCGGCTCCGCGCCGCTCCCAGAGGAGTTGTTCTGTCCCAATCCTGTTTCTGTCTGCTCCCTTCCCTTGATCTTCCTTTCAGGAACGTTCCTCCCGGCTTTTGCTGGGATCAGTGTGTGTTGGATGGGGTTCTGCAGGACCCTGGCCAGCCGATCCAGGCGTTCTACCAGGGACAGCTCCCCGTTACTCCTCAAACCGTGCTGCTGGTGCCTCCTCTGCCTCTCCAGAAACTTAACCCACAGCTCATCCAAGCTCCCACTGGAGTGGGTTCTCTGCCTTGGTGGTTCCTCCACGTTCCCATCCCGGAGAGTTGTTTGGCTCCGTGGCAAAGCAGAATTCCCAGTTGCTCCTTGTTCTGCTTCTCTCCCACGCTGACGTCGCTCCATCCCCGACGTCTCATTCCCGACGCTCAGATCCTCATTTTTACTCTCATCTGCTTCTGCAGTGAGTGGAAAGAACTCCCTTTTCCCACTTTTTCTGTGATGGGCAGAGAACACCCGTTGATGCCGGTGTGGTTTTTTCCAGGCACCGCTGGAGGAAGGTGGAGCAATCCCCACTCCGGAACTGTCCTCGGAGAACTCACTGGTGTCACACGTGGGCACGGGATGGTGGAGGTAGAACCGTGTGGATTTGAAGGTGGAATGAGTGGTTTTTCCAGGTTTGGAATGATCTCTGTGCTCTACAAGAGAAAAAAAAAAACCACACTTGAATTCTTTGTTTCTTTGCAAAGAAACACATGGAAATCTCATTTATTCCTGAATTTTTAGCATTAAAGGCTATTGTAGAACCCCAAAACTCTGTAATTTTGGCACCAAATCCACGTCAAATCCCCCTTTTAAGGATATTTTCATTCCTCCTCCCAAGGGCAAGGGCCAAATTCAATGAAGGAATTCTTTTCTCTCCTTTAAAATTCCACTTTTCACCTGGAATTCTCAGGTTTTAGACACATCTAAAACTAATTAAATTGAAGCAGTTTACCACTAACACTCAGTCAGACCAAAAAATCCCAAAAATTCCAAATAATCTCAAAAATTCCAAAGAATTCCAGCATTTAAACTGGACAAACAGCCAGAAAATTTCCATAATAATTATATTTATCCTTGCCCAGAGATATTCAGGGAACAATATCCAGTCAAATCCACACCAGCATTCCTGGGATTGCTAAATTCCAGATCTACAGGTGACCAGGAAGCAGATTACCAGGATCTGGAAGTAGATAGATTACCAGGAGTAATCAAGTCCTAAACGGGATGATTTTCATCCTAAAACTTTCCAATGGATCCAAAGGATTAAAAGCAGGATCACTGAACCATTCCTTAAGCACAACAAACTTAGAAATCAGGTTTCAGCATTGTTAAAAGCACATAAATGATATTTTTTTATCATTTTCAATGGTAGAATATAGAATGGAATATAAAATATTCAACAAGAGAATATTACATCCAAAAGAATCCGAAGGAGGAATCTCATCACACCTCAGGAAATTTCCCGGAGCCACATTTTAAATGGATTTATTTAGAAACTAAATGGGTTAGAATCATGGAATGGGTTGGGTTGGAAGGGAACTTAAAGACCATCTAATTC